>NC_092153.1:19733041-20106166 GCF_045791955.1 Oncorhynchus clarkii lewisi
TGTGCAATCCCGGATAAGAATATGCGAAGAGATGCAATCTACATTGAGAAAAGGTGCAATCTGCATTGCCCTAGAATAGCACGGAGTGACGCATAGGGGGAAGTTATTCAGGCAATTAAAAATGACAAGGATACTTTCCCCACCTAATCATTTAGCAGATGCATTAGGTTTATGTATAAAACAATGGAACCCTGGGATCCAGTGCATACTTAGCATAGTCTGCCTTACAGCTACAATATGCACTTAATTTATATGCAAATTAAAGCAATAAAAGAAGACGGTGGAAATTACTCCATCTGAAGGGGGGGCTGTAAAAATAATATTTTCCAGGTAGAGTGTACTGGATGCTGAGTGTACTAGCTGGATACAGGCATAATAAAAAAGGAAACAAACATCGTTTTGTTATTTACAATGTTGAGAGAATAGATTGGGAATAGAGTTGGGGCCTTTTGAGGTTGCAGGCTGCATCACCAAGGAGAATTGCAGTTTCGCATGGTGTCCCTTTGGTGTCTCCTCCCTGACCAGCAAAGTCACGCTAGGGCAATCAAAGTGATGCGGAGACATCAAGTGACCCTCAATAGGGCTAAAGTATGCAAATGCTCTGGCGAAGTGAGCTTTAATCCTGTTAGAGTACAATGTGGATGGAGGCTCAGGGGTCCAGGGCCCATCTTGTTTTGATTCCTCATCTTCCCTGACCCTGTGTTTACTGTTAGCGACTTATTTCAAATCCATAATAGGGCCTCGGACAGATGCAGATAAACACACATGCACAGACAGACAGACACAGAAACGTGGCATCAGACACACAGAAATCCAGTCACATACACAGCAAAACACACACCCACACCTATATGCACATGCCCGCACAGCTCAAAAATGCATGCGCGTACGCAGAGACACACACACACACACACACACGCACACACGCACACACGCACACACGCACACACACACGCACACACACACATACACACGCACACACACGCACGCACGCACACACGCACGCACGCACGCACACACGCACGCACGCACGCATGCAAGCAGTTGAAAAGAGCTCCTTAGATCACTACCCTGTGACCATCCCACTGCTAAGTACAGAACCTTAGAGTAATCCCCTTCCAGCTGCTGCCTCCTGAATTATGGGGGATTCCTCTTTAGGGGGAGGGGGAGGGCTTAGGGAGACACAGGACAACAGTTTCAACACCCTCTCTTCTCTCCCACCCACTGGGAAGTCATTATTTGTTCTGCATCCAGAGATGAACCACTATCAGGACTGAAAACTAAACTGATAACCAATAAAGCAATGATATGTGCACAGGAAATCATGTTTGGTGGTCAAATGGAAACATGAAAGAAAAATCTGTCTACAAGTGGAAACAAAGAAGATTCAGAAAAGTTTCTAGGCTCAAAGTGGATGTAACCGATTCTCACTCTTAGAAATTTAAGAGGGTTGTGGCGGTGAGTGTCAGTGAAGGGGTTGAAACCCTTCGGCCCCCAGGATTGTAGTCAGAGAGAGAGAGAGAGAGAGATAAAGAAAGGCGAGAGAGAAAGAGTGAGGGAAAACGAGAGCGAGAGGGAGAGAGAAAGAGACGCATACAGAGGCAGACAGAGAGAGAAAGAGGGAGAGAGAGAAAGGGAGAGAGGGACAGAAACAGAGAGACAGAGAGAGAGAGAGGACAGACACACAGAGAGAGAGAGAGAGAGAGCGAGAGAGATCGGAGAGAGAGAGAGAGAGAGCGAGAGGCTGGAGGGGGCTCTAAGGAGCATGCATGTGCCATGATCTCCATGGCAGAGAGGACAGGGGGAAGACGGGAAGATGACTCATTGCATTTTCTGGCCTGTCAATTGCACCGCTCTATCTTTGGGAGCAACACAACAAAGGTGGCATTGACAGAGAACCTCCCACGGCGCAGCTGAGATGGTCTGGGGGCCACTGGGCAGAAACAGCCGTAAATATCCGACAGATAAGTACAAATTACATGGCGGATATAGGCAGCGCCACTTGTTTGTTCTGCAAGTCAAATTCTCTGCTGCCTGTGTCATCGGCACTTGCACATGTCAGCTTATGTGTGAGGGAAGGCAAACTCTCAGCTTTGGAGAGAAGCCTATGGCGATAGTCTGGTCATGTCTTATTGTGAAAGGGGATGAGTCCGGTTCTGTGCAGAAAATAACCACCAACGGCCAAAGAGTCATTCCCCATTTGCTGGTGGGTGAGAGTATATTTATATTGAGTAAACAAGTACAGTATATTTTCTACAAATTCAACAAGTAAGCTAAATTAAATACAATTAAAAATGAAAAGGACAATATTAAAACTGACCTTGTCTGCTGTTTTATCGATAAACTAATTGAAATAATGCAACTACCCAAAGTAATATCAAGTGCTCTTATCTTCCCACTGAGTGATGAAAAGGCTTTGTTTTGTCACTGTCCGTCTCCAAGAATATGACGCGGCGTCCTCGATAACCCCAGTATCCATAACCTTCCCTTGCTCCCTCTGAGGCGTACTTGCCACTCGTAAGGAAAAGGAAGAGGTGTGAAGGTTGTAATTTGTTACATTGAGCGTGCTCTTTTGTAGACAGGATACTTTTGGACAGCTAAATATCTTAAATTAATAAGGAAGCGAATTCAAATTGTAGTATGTCCCACCACAGCTATGTGACAGTCACAAAATGTTTTCTTCCACTTAAGTCGAGGCTAGAAGAAAATCCAAAGAGTATTTAAGGTTTCATCTTTTTCTTAAGAGGGACTTGGATGTTTATGGTGTAGCTTATGCACTCTATTGTTATGTCAAAACACGGTCACGGCCACGTTCTGATATCTATACAATATAAATCATCATATGAAATAAGATGTTACAGTATGCGCACAATGTAAAACATGATCATTTACCAGATGGCCTTATCCAGAGCAATTAGAATGAAGTGCTTTGCTCAAGGGTACATGGACAGATTTTTCACCTAGTCAACTCTGGGGGTTGAACCAGCAATCTTTCTGGTACTGGCCCAACGCTCTTAACCACTAGGCTACCTGCCACTGCTATAAAAGGCACAAATTCCTGGGTTAATAAAATATTAGTAAAATCGGTCACTTCGATCCATTCAATTCTGTCCAGTTAAAGTCAATGTTTCATAACTTTATTTACAAGTAGACTATTAAAGTCATGATTTAAACTGTGGAATTGTACGTTACGTACATTATCATTGTGTAATATAGCTGTACAAAACAGTAAACAAAACATATTTCTGTACAAAACATTTGAAACTTTCAATTCATATGTAGAAATGATAGCTCTGGATTTAACATGCTGTATTTATAAATATATAATAAATATGTAATGTATATAGACATTATTCAATTTAGATCTCACAAAACGTTATGAGAGGTTTAGAAACTCGTCGAAAGGCATTCTAAGTTACAAAAAAAGATCACAGGAAAATGCAGCACTTGATGAGTTCATGTTGCCTCTCATCCTTCAAAAATGGCTGCATTACTCCAGAGGTGACACATTTATATTCCTTACAGGAAAAAACTCCACACTTTGAAGGCTGGTCGGAAAATGTTAACTTCATCCACAATGACATCTGTGGTGCACATTTCACATTGTCCAGACTCACCATGACATTCTCTTTAAATGAAGGTCCAGTATTATGTACACAGACAGATAAAGAGTAGGATCTTTGATTATCATGGAGGCATATTGTACGGGTGGTCACCAGCACCTTCATCTAACATGCCTTGGACATATGGAATCACTTCACCATCCCATGAAGTGAAAGTGGAGAGATGGAGGGATGGTGGAGGAGAGGCTAGGGGGATAGTGGTGTGGGCGGGCAGCTTGGCTGGCCACGTTTTCACCCCTGCCTCCTCACTTCAAAAGCAGGGGCTGTCGGGTAGAAAACTCCCTCGCTCCGTCTTTCATCGCCCCGGCTCGGAGGTGCCGAGAGGTGACGCGGGAGGCGATTAGTCATATACAATTTACATACGCTTGTCATGGCTCTTGTTACAGACTAGTGATGTCATCGCTAAATTGGCCATCTGTGACCAAACAGTATGGGGGAGTAATTCTGTATGTATAGATGCAGTACATTAGCTCCTCATATGATGTACGTATCGACGCAGCAAACTAGCTACTCACATGATGTATGAATAGACACAGTAATCTAGCTCCTCACATGATGTACTATAGACACAGCAAACTAGCTCCTCACATGATGTATGAATAGACACAGCAAACTAGCTCCTCACATGATGTACATATAGACACAGCAAACTAGCTCCTCACATGATGTACATATAGACACAGCAAACTAGCTCCTCACATGATGTACATATAGACACAGCAAACTAGCTCCTCACATGATGTACATATAGACACAGCAAACTAGCTCCTCACATGATGTACATATAGACACAGCAAACTAGCTCCTCACATGATGTAGTATAGACACAGCAAACTAGCTCCTCACGTGATGTACATATAGACACAGCAAACTAGCTCCTCACATGATGTATGTATAGACACAGCAAATTAGCTCCTCACATGATGTAGTATAGACACAGCAAACTAGCTCCTCACATGATGTACATATAGACACAGCAAACTAGCTCCTCACGTGATGTACATATAGACACAGAAAACTAACTTCTCACATTATGTATTTATAGACACAGCAAACTAGCTCCTCACATGATGTACATATAGACACAGAAAACTAGCTTCTCACATTATGTATTTATAGACACAGCAAACTAGCTCCTCACGAGATGCACATATAGACACAGAAAACTAGCTCCTCACATGATGTATAGATAGACACAGCAAACTAGCTCCTCACATGATGTAGTATAGACACAGCAAACTAGCTCCTCACATGATGTAGTATAGACACAGCAAACTAGCTCCTCACATGATGTACATATAGACACAGCAAACTTGCTCCTCACATGATGTAGTATAGACACAGCAAACTAGCTCCTCACGTGATGTACATATAGACACAGCAAACTAGCTCCTCACATGATGTAAATATAGACACAGCAAACTAGCTTCTCACATTATGCATTTATAGACACAGCAAACTAGCTCCTCACATGATGTACGTTAGCAAAAATAATGCCTAAGTCCTGACATTAAATGAAAGGGAACAATATCTACTTTGTTTTGTTAGTTACTTTTGGAAAAATATTCAAAAATATGCAAAAAATTTGCTCACTCCGTCTTGCACTTTTCAAATGGATGCAGTTTGTTCTGTTTTCAAGCTATGCGAAAATAATTCCTCTGCCCCCCCCCCACATAAGAATAAAATAAAATCCATCAATGCTAATTCAAATTTACATGTCAATAACTCTAGACAAATGTCAATGTCTTTTGAAGAAAAACAATAACATGTGTTGCTCTTATGATAACTCATACATATGTATGTTATTGGCAGCAGTTTATTCTTTGTCTAAATGAGATGAAGAGACAGCAATAAAGGGATACTGTATATTGGTATACAGTATATTGTACACTGTGTATTGGTCATAGAGATTGATAGACAAGGGACAATGAAAGAAGAGGTATGTTATTTGTGTAGGAGGATGTGTGTGAACTGTATGTTTATATGCGTACCTGTATTTATTTAACTAGGCCGGTCAGTTAAAGAACAAATTCTTATTTTCAATGACAGCCTAGGAACCGTGGGTTAACTGCCTGTTCAGGGGCAGAACGACCGATTTGTCCCTTGTCAACTCAGGGATTTGAACTTGCAACCTTTCGGTTACTCATCCAACGCTCTAACCACTGCAGCCCATTCATATGTGTGACAATGTGTGAGACAATGTGTGTGACAATATTTATCCATTCATATGTGTATCTGCATGTGTATCTCCTATGTCCTTCTATGTGCTTTCCATGGCTGCTGGGCCACGCTGGAAGCCTCATGATAATCTGTTATGGCACCCATCCATTCTGCTGGTGTGTGATTTACTGCCATGTGTCATCCACAGCCTGTCACCAAGGGAAGTTAAATGACCTGAAAATAACATTAATATGTACTAGAGATAGATGGAGTGCTGGACTGAAGGGGTGGTCTCTGGCATTGGCTTTCACCCGTGGAAACATTACCTCAAATACGACCCGCAACACTGATAAGGGTCAAGAACCGGCATTCAGTTTTACAGTCGAATGCTGTGGAAGAGTCAATTGTTCTGCTGGTATGGCTAAGACTCTGTTAGAGACGGTGCAAGCTGGCTGCTAAACTCTCATTGGTGCAGGTCCTCTTGTGTCGATCTGATTGGTCACAGAGAGATGAAGGGGAAGTCTCTCAACCAATTGCATTTGTTCCTCCAAAGAGTAGTCGTTCATGAATCTGTACAGTTTACTGAATTAGCGTGAATATTCATCTTCAAATCCGGACCCTTATCCAGTTGCATTTGACAGATTCTGACACTCCAGTAAAACAATCATTTGTTTTAATCAAGAATGATCAGAGCAAACGTCACTTTAAATTCCCACAATGTCACAACATTTGGCCCACATCTATCATTAGAACTCCAGCTGTCAATCTGGGTGCATGGCCGATGTATCCTCCAATCAGCTCTGTTTGCAAAATAATGCCACGCCTCCATCTCAAGAAGTGAGTGCCTGTAGGCAAAAGACAACATTGTGATGCTTTCAAAAATAGTAAAACATTTACATTTGGGGTGGATTTTTTCAGAAGCTTTGAGGATGAAAGAAGCAATTATACAATATTTATCCATGAAATTAGTTACGGCCTACCTATAATCTATATGCTTTTAATGCTTTCAAGCGTAAAACATGGTCTTCAGATCAAATCCCATATATTTCTAATTATAGTACTAGATACTAGTAATAATAATAATAATCAGTGATGTAAAGTCCTCAAGTAAAAATACTTTAAAGTACTACTTAAGTAGTGTTTTGGGGAATCTGTACTTTACATTACTATTTCTATTTTTGACAACTTTTACTTTTACTTCATTACATGCCTAAAGAAAATAATGTACTTTTTACATCATACATCAGCAGCACAGGAAAATGGTCAAATTCACACACTTATCAAGAAAACATCCTTGGCCATCTCTACTGCCTGTGATCTGACGGACTCACTAAACATAAATGCTTTGTTTGTAAAGGAAGTCTGAATGTCGGAGTGTGCCTCTGGCTTTCCGTAAATAAAAAATAAAAAACAGGAAAATGTTTGTTGATATACAGAATTTGAAATGATTTATACTTTTACTTTTGATACTTAAGTATATTTTGGCGATTATATTTGCTTTTGTATATTTAAGTATATTTAAGTATATTTAAAAACATGTACTTTTAGACGTTTACTCAAGTAGTATTTTACTGGATGACTTTCACTTTCACTACATTAACTCAAGTATGACAATTGGGTACTTTATACACCATTGATAATAATCCTAGAATTAGCCCCTTCGGGAGCCCAGAAGGCAACACATACTACGCACGTCACGGACAGCAGTTCTAACACACTAACCAATTCAACTGTGCAAACACTGTTCATCCCAGATGCACTGGCTTGAAGTTCACGTCACCACTGTGAGACATGTCTGGAACTGAGTAGCATGTAGACCGTGAATTACTGTTTTAGCACACACACCCAGCGCCATGTGTGGTCTGTGGAATGCCATCTAAAGCCTGTGTGTTTGCGTGTTGTGGACTCGCACACACGGTGTGTCTGCGCGTGCATGTCCACTACGCATTACAAGACAGCTGTGACAATGGACTGTCATACTCAAAGCATACGTTTATGCAAATGGTAAGCAAGCATAGCGGTAAGCAAGCATAACACAGTGCAGACACATTTCTGTTTGAATGTGTGTGCAGTAATGGTTATCCAACTATCCATACTTGTCTGTGCCAGTCAAACAGGTCGCTGTGAGCGTGGACACCTGGGCACTCGGGCTTAAAAGCACAAGCGATGCAATTACAGGCAAGGACCATGAAAGAATTGGCACCTGAAAGTTGAATGAACTTACCATGGGCTATTGAGTGGTGCAGTCACACTTGGTAAGGTGTGAAACTATCTGCCGCGTGTGTTGGTGAAGACGTTCATGAGGAGGAGTTTGAGACTTTCTTTATTATGGCCGCTAGAAGGATTTAGCAAACACTTGTATAGTCGGTTTCACCCTCTGCTTGCAAATAGGAGGAACTGGCATTGGACACCTAGAACCTTAAAGTTGCTCTGGAAAAGAGTGTTTCAAAAAACGATCTGAATTGTTTATATATTCTTGCTTTACTACCTTCTAACTCAAATAAAAAGGTGTCCCTGTTAGCTACCTGATCCTATTTGTACTACATGGTTGATTTGAAAAGAGTAAACTAGTATGTAATTTCGACAGTAGAAATCTTACTCTAAACTATCATGTTCCTGGTCATACAGTCATCAACAAATAGAAGATACTTTTTTGGACATCAGTACACAGTTGTTTTTGTATTATTCCCAATGCATCTGTACAGATGTAGGTTCTTAATTTGATCACTCTTTTGTTGATGAGAATTTTCCTTCAAAGCAGGGGATGTAAACTTGTAGTGCATTAGATTTTTTATTTTTTTATTCTAAAGGTTGTAATTTCCATTTGAAAATATCAGACTTGATTTACCCCATAAAAAATGTCCATGAATTATAATCCACATAATAAATAACATTTCCTGTTGCTGCAGGGTTATTTTCCTGCTATAACAAATTGACTCAGATTAAGATGCTACATCTGTACATTAAACACAATCCTCCAGATTTTATACAAAGCAGATGGGTCATAAGAAAAACAAATGCCAGAAGAGGACACGAGGAAAGACAGAGGGTAAAATCATATATTTCCTTCAAATGTGGGTGAGATGAACCACAGATGTTTGTGGATGAGATGAGCTGACTCACACAGCTGGTGAGAGAACGCTCTTGTCATTGCGTGGACAACCTCCTCGAGTCTCATGCCAGTACCACGAATCATCGAATCTGTGCTCTCAGACATCAAATGAAATCACATATTAGAAATAAAAGGGGTTGTCGAAGGTTGAATCCAGAAACACTTGGGAAACATCCTGGCTTCCCAATTCCCCTACCGGCCTTGACGAACTTCAGAGCACCGTGACATTGCTCCATCAATCTGTGTTTAAGACTAGCACAGCCGGCCTTGCTAGGGCTCTCTCTCTCTTTCTGTCTCTCTGTCTCCCTCTCTCTATGGCTCCTCTTATCTGACACCTGCAGTTAAATGAACACCAGAGCAGAACTGACCATGACTGCCTAATAAGAGGCAGAACAAACACAGGCATTGAGAGAATTCATCCCAATTCAAGGGGCCATCAGAGTGGAAAAGAGGTTCAAATGCCCTCAATTCAGAGCTGCAGAAAAAAACCCACCTAAAAAAATAAGAAGGGTATGTATTAGAACAAAACACATTCTGGTAAAGCTCCATATAAGTAATACATGGGAGGCCAGATCTTTTGAATTTCCCCAGTTTTTGCTTTAAGTGCAACCATGTAAAAAATACATACATGCAAAAAATATGAATGTGACTGTTTACCCATTTCTGTACCCTTGATCTGAACAAGGCCATACCTTGGGGTGTGGCTGCAGCCCCCAGACTAGACCACAGCCCAGTCTACTGGGACAAGCCACCTAGGTCTTTGTTCTGCCCGACCCAACCGCCAGTCACCAGCTTGGGGGATGAAGACATGGTGGGCTACCCTCCTGTCCCCTAGCCCTCCAGCCCCTCCTCATCCCTCTAGCCCCTTCAACCCTCAGCACCCAGACCTCTTCCTGCCCTCCAGACCCTCCTCATCCTTCTGGCCCCTTCAACCCCCAGCACCCAGAGCTATTCCTGCCCTCCAGCCCCTTCAACCCTCAGCACCCAGAGCTATTCCTGCCCTCCAGCTCCTCAACCCTCCAGCCAATTCAACCCTCAGCACCCAGACCTCTTCCTGCTCTCCAGCCCCTCCTCATCCCTCTAGCCCCTTCAACCCTCAGCACCCAGACCTCTTCCTGCCCCCCAGCCCCTCCTCATCCCTCTAGCCCCTTCAACCTTCAGCACCCAGACCTCTTCCTGCCCTCCAGCCCCTCAACCCTCCAGCCAATTCAACTCTCAGCACCCGGACCTCTTCCTGCCCTCCAGCCCCTCCTCATCCCTCTGGCCCCTTCAACCCCCAGCACCCA
This sequence comes from Oncorhynchus clarkii lewisi, assembly GCF_045791955.1. Classification (NCBI taxonomy): domain Eukaryota; kingdom Metazoa; phylum Chordata; class Actinopteri; order Salmoniformes; family Salmonidae; genus Oncorhynchus; species Oncorhynchus clarkii. The sequence continues at coordinate 19,743,223 of NC_092153.1, forward strand.
GAGCTATTCCTGCCCTCCAGCCCCTTCAACCCTCAGCACCCAGAGCTATTCCTGCCCTCCAGCTCCTCAACCCTCCAGCCAATTCAACCCTCAGCACCCGGACCTCTTCCTGCTCTCCAGCCCCTCCTCATCCCTCTGGCCCCTTCAACCCTCAGCACGCGGACCTCTTCCTGCCCTCCAGACCCTCCTCATCCCTCTAGCCCCTTCAACCCTCAGCACCCAGAGCGATCCCTGCCCTCCAGCCCCTCCTCATCCTTCTAGCCCCTTCAACCCTCAGCACCCAGACCTCTTCCTGCCCTCCAGACCCTCCTCATCCCTCTAGCCCCTTCAACCCTCAGCACCCAGACCTCTTCCTGCCCTCCAGCCCCTCCTCATCCTTCTAGCCCCTTCAACCCTCAGCACCCAGACCTCTTCCTGCCCTCCAGCCCCTCCTCATCCCTCTAGCCCCTTCAACCCTCAGCACCCAGACCTCTTCCTGCCCCCCAGCCCCTCCTCATCCCTCTAGCCCCTTCAACCTTCAGCACCCAGACCTCTTCCTGCCCTCCAGCCCCTCAACCCTCCAGCCAATTCAACTCTCAGCACCCGGACCTCTTCCTGCCCTCCAGCCCCTCCTCATCCCTCTGGCCCCTTCAACCCCCAGCACCCAGAGCTATTCCTGCCCTCCAGCCCCTTCAACCCTCAGCACCCAGAGCTATTCCTGCCCTCCAGCTCCTCAACCCTCCAGCCAATTCAACCCTCAGCACCCGGACCTCTTCCTGCTCTCCAGCCCCTCCTCATCCCTCTGGCCCCTTCAACCCTCAGCACCCGGACCTCTTCCTGCCCTCCAGACCCTCCTCATCCCTCTAGCCCCTTCAACCCTCAGCACCCAGAGCGATCCCTGCCCTCCAGCCCCTCCTCATCCTTCTAGCCCCTTCAACCCTCAGCACCCAGACCTCTTCCTGCCCTCCAGACCCTCCTCATCCCTCTAGCCCCTTCAACCCTCAGCACCCAGACCTCTTCCTGCCCTCCAGCCCCTCCTCATCCGTCTAGCCCCTTCAACCCTCAGCACCCAGACCTCTTCCTGCCCTCCAGCCCCTCCTCATCCCTCTAGCCCCTTCAACCCTCAGCACCCAGACCTCTTCCTGCCCTCCAGCCCCTCCTCATCCTTCTAGCCCCTTCAACCCTCAGCACCCAGACCTCTTCCTGCCCTCCAGCCCCTCCTCATCCCTCTAGCCCCTTCAACCCTCAGCACCCAGACCTCTTCCTGCCCCCCAGCCCCTCCTCATCCCTCTAGCCCCTTCAACACTCAGCACCCAGACCTCTTCCTGCCCTCTAGCCCCTCCTCATCCCTCTGCCCCCTTCAACCCTCAGCACCCAGACCTCTTCCTGCCCTCCAGCCCCTCCTCATCCCTCTAGCCCCTTCAACCCTCAGCACCCAGAGCTATTCCTGCCCTCCAGCCCCTCCTCATCCCTCTAGCCCCTTCAACCCTCAGCACCCAGACCTCTTCCTGCCCTCCAGACCCTCCTCATCCCTCTAGCCCCTTCAACCCTCAGCACCCAGAGCTATTCCTGCTCTCCAGCCCCTCCTCATCCCTCTAGCCCCTTCAACCCTCAGCACCCAGAGCTATTCCAGTGGATCTCCAGATGCTATAGCGGATGGAACCGGGAGTCCGGACAGGCTGAGTTAGCTTAAAGACATATAGTCAGCTGGGAAACGTTCCACTATAGGAAAGAGATGATGACCGACAGAGGGGAATCACTAGCGAAACAAACGCTGAGCCGCATACTAGGATTGCGTGTGCTTTATTGTATACATTGACATACAACACCCACAGGCGATGAAACATGTATGTACCATACTATCTACAACATTCAGTACTTTATTCAATCTTACTGTAGTACCGCTGTGACAAAGTCTGTGAACAATTCTGTCAAGATTGTATTTTTCCGACATGTTGTTGACATGCACATTTGCATTTAAGTGCTTGTATATTGTGAAACATTGGAATTTTAGGAAATGACAAATTTGATCAATGTGCTTAGGATACTTTGCGGGAAGTGTTTTTCTCTGGAAGTGTGTTGGGGATTATAAAAATGCCATGCTTCATAAATAACAATTTATCACAAAATTTACACTCAAAAAAATCTGTGTCTGGTAGGGCTATTTTGAACAATACATGAAGGGAAAAGGGAGAGACAGCCAGCATGTTAGGATGTCTTCTTTCATCTCCCCTCACTAAAGCAGCAGTGCACAAGAAACAGGAAGTACCATAGTTGCAGCAACACCTGCAAGCCAGCGATCAGGTCCCACTGGGCACTGATGTCAGTTCAACATCTAATTTGGATTTCAATTTGGTTGAGCTGTCAACTGACATGAATTCAATGTGAAATCAATAAAAATCACCACCTCCCTGGATTTAGGTTAAAAGTTGTGTACAAAAAATACGAAATGCCCCTACGTTGATGACTTTTTGCAAATTCAATTCGTTTTTCCACATTGATTCAACGTCATCGAATGGATTTTTTGGGTTGATGTGATGTGGAAACATCATTGATTCAACCAGTTTTTCCCTGTGAAAATAAAAAAAAGGGTATAAAGATAGGCATCTGTCCTGGAAAACTATGAACAAATACGGTTGAGTGAACATTTGGTATTGTAGAGCAACTACTCTGCACGCGCCAGTGAATAGTGAAAGAATAGCCCCATGGAACACGGCTGAAAGCTACATGCCTTCAGATGGACACCTGTTCACAGTACCTTCAGAAGGCCACCAGTTCACAGTACCTTCAGATGGACACCTGTTCACAGTACCTTCAGATGGACACCTGTTCATTGTACCTTCAGAAGGCCACCAGTTCACAGTACCTTCAGATGGGCACCTGTTCACAGTACCTTCAGATGGACACCTGTTCACAGTACCTTCAGATGGACACCTGTTCACAGTACCTTCAGATGGACACCTGTTCACAGTACCTTCAGATGGACACCTGTTCACAGTACCTTCAGATGCTCACCTGTTCACAGTACCTTCAGATGGACACCTGTTCACAGTACCTTCAGAAGGCCACCAGTTCACAGTACCTTCAGATGGGCACCTGTTCACAGTACCTTCAGATGGACACCTGTTCACAGTTCCTTCAGATGGACACCTTTTCACAGTACCTTCAGATGGACACCTGTTCACAGTACCTTCAGAAGGCCACCAGTTCACAGTACCTTCAGATGGGCACCTGTTCACAGTACCTTCAGAAGGCCACCAGTTCACAGTACCTTCAGATGGGCACCTGTTCACAGTCCCTTCAGATAGACACCTGTTCACAGTTCCTTCAGATGGACACCTTTTCACAGTACCTTCAGATGGACACCTGTTCACAGTACCTTCAGAAGGCCACCAGTTCACAGTACCTTCAGATGGGCACCTGTTCACAGTCCCTTCAGATAGACACCTGTTCACAGTTCCTTCAGATGGACACCTTTTCACAGTACCTTCAGATGGACACCTGTTCACAGTACCTTCAGATGGGCACCTTTTCACATTACCTTCAGATGGACACCTGTTCACAGTACCTTCAGATGGACACCTGTTCACAGTACCTTCAGATGGGCACCTGGTACCTTCAGATGGGCACCTGTTCACAGTACCTTCAGATGGACACCTGTTCACAGTACCTTCAGAAGGCCACCAGTTCACAGTACCTTCAGATGGACACCTGTTCACAGTACCTTCAGATGGACACCTGTTCATTGTACCTTCAGAAGGCCACCAGTTCACAGTACCTTCAGATGGGCACCTGTTCACAGTACCTTCAGATGGACACCTGTTCACAGTACCTTCAGATGGACACCTGTTCACAGTACCTTCAGATGGACACCTGTTCACAGTACCTTCAGATGGACACCTGTTCACAGTACCTTCAGATGCTCACCTGTTCACAGTACCTTCAGATGGACACCTGTTCACAGTACCTTCAGATGGACACCTGTTCACAGTACCTTCAGATGGACACCTGTTCACAGTACCTTCAGAAGGCCACCAGTTCACAGTACCTTCAGATGGGCACCTGTTCACAGTACCTTCAGATGGACACCTGTTCACAGTTCCTTCAGATGGACACCTTTTCACAGTACCTTCAGATGGACACCTGTTCACAGTACCTTCAGAAGGCCACCAGTTCACAGTACCTTCAGATGGGCACCTGTTCACAGTACCTTCAGAAGGCCACCAGTTCACAGTACCTTCAGATGGGCACCTGTTCACAGTACCTTCAGATAGACACCTGTTCACAGTTCCTTCAGATGGACACCTTTTCACAGTACCTTCAGATGGACACCTGTTCACAGTACCTTCAGAAGGCCACCAGTTCACAGTACCTTCAGATGGGCACCTGTTCACAGTACCTTCAGATAGACACCTGTTCACAGTTCCTTCAGATGGACACCTTTTCACAGTACCTTCAGATGGACACCTGTTCACAGTACCTTCAGATGGGCACCTTTTCACATTACCTTCAGATGGACACCTGTTCACAGTACCTTCAGATGGACACCTGTTCACAGTACCTTCAGATGGGCACCTGTTCACAGTACCTTCAGAAGGCCACCAGTTCACAGTACCTTCAGATGGGCACCTGTTCACAGTACCTTCAGATGGACACCTGTTCACAGTACCTTCAGAAGGCCACCAGTTCACAGTACCTTCAGATGGACACCTGTTCACAGTACCTTCAGATGGACACCTGTTCATTGTACCTTCAGAAGGCCACCAGTTCACAGTACCTTCAGATGGGCACCTGTTCACAGTACCTTCAGATGGACACCTGTTCACAGTACCTTCAGATGGTTCACACTTCAGATGGACACCTGTTCACAGTACCTTCAGATGGACACCTGTTCACAGTACCTTCAGACACCTGTTCACAGTACCTTCAGATGGACACCTGTTCACAGATCAGATGGACACCTGTTCACAGTACCTTCAGATGGACACCTGTTCACAGTACCTTCAGAAGGCCACCAGTTCACAGTACCTTCAGATGGGCACCTGTTCACAGTACCTTCAGATGGACACCTGTTCACAGTTCCTTCAGATGGACACCTTTTCACAGTACCTTCAGATGGACACCTGTTCACAGTACCTTCAGAAGGCCACCAGTTCACAGTACCTTCAGATGGGCACCTGTTCACAGTACCTTCAGAAGGCCACCAGTTCACAGTACCTTCAGATGGGCACCTGTTCACAGTACCTTCAGATAGACACCTGTTCACAGTTCCTTCAGATGGACACCTTTTCACAGTACCTTCAGATGGACACCTGTTCACAGTACCTTCAGAAGGCCACCAGTTCACAGTACCTTCAGATGGGCACCTGTTCACAGTACCTTCAGATAGACACCTGTTCACAGTTCCTTCAGATGGACACCTTTTCACAGTACCTTCAGATGGACACCTGTTCACAGTACCTTCAGATGGGCACCTTTTCACATTACCTTCAGATGGACACCTGTTCACAGTACCTTCAGATGGACACCTGTTCACAGTACCTTCAGATGGGCACCTGTTCACAGTACCTTCAGAAGGCCACCAGTTCACAGTACCTTCAGATGGGCACCTGTTCACAGTACCTTCAGATGGACACCTGTTCACAGTACCTTCAGAAGGCCACCAGTTCACAGTACCTTCAGATGGACACCTGTTCACAGTACCTTCAGATGGACACCTGTTCATTGTACCTTCAGAAGGCCACCAGTTCACAGTACCTTCAGATGGGCACCTGTTCACAGTACCTTCAGATGGACACCTGTTCACAGTACCTTCAGATGGACACCTGTTCACAGTACCTTCAGATGGACACCTGTTCACAGTACCTTCAGATGGACACCTGTTCACAGTACCTTCAGATGCTCACCTGTTCACAGTACCTTCAGATGGACACCTGTTCACAGTACCTTCAGATGGACACCTGTTCACAGTACCTTCAGATGGACACCTGTTCACAGTACCTTCAGAAGGCCACCAGTTCACAGTACCTTCAGATGGGCACCTGTTCACAGTACCTTCAGATGGACACCTGTTCACAGTTCCTTCAGATGGACACCTTTTCACAGTACCTTCAGATGGACACCTGTTCACAGTACCTTCAGAAGGCCACCAGTTCACAGTACCTTCAGATGGGCACCTGTTCACAGTACCTTCAGAAGGCCACCAGTTCACAGTACCTTCAGATGGGCACCTGTTCACAGTACCTTCAGATAGACACCTGTTCACAGTTCCTTCAGATGGACACCTTTTCACAGTACCTTCAGATGGACACCTGTTCACAGTACCTTCAGAAGGCCACCAGTTCACAGTACCTTCAGATGGGCACCTGTTCACAGTACCTTCAGATAGACACCTGTTCACAGTTCCTTCAGATGGACACCTTTTCACAGTACCTTCAGATGGACACCTGTTCACAGTACCTTCAGATGGGCACCTTTTCACATTACCTTCAGATGGACACCTGTTCACAGTACCTTCAGATGGACACCTGTTCACAGTACCTTCAGATGGGCACCTGTTCACAGTACCTTCAGAAGGCCACCAGTTCACAGTACCTTCAGATGGGCACCTGTTCACAGTACCTTCAGATGGACACCTGTTCACAGTACCTTCAGAAGGCCACCAGTTCACAGTACCTTCAGATGGACACCTGTTCACAGTACCTTCAGATGGACACCTGTTCATTGTACCTTCAGAAGGCCACCAGTTCACAGTACCTTCAGATGGGCACCTGTTCACAGTACCTTCAGATGGACACCTGTTCACAGTACCTTCAGATGGACACCTGTTCACAGTACCTTCAGATGGACACCTGTTCACAGTACCTTCAGATGGACACCTGTTCACAGTACCTTCAGATGCTCACCTGTTCACAGTACCTTCAGATGGACACCTGTTCACAGTACCTTCAGATGGACACCTGTTCACAGTACCTTCAGATGGACACCTGTTCACAGTACCTTCAGAAGGCCACCAGTTCACAGTACCTTCAGATGGGCACCTGTTCACAGTACCTTCAGATGGACACCTGTTCACAGTTCCTTCAGATGGACACCTTTTCACAGTACCTTCAGATGGACACCTGTTCACAGTACCTTCAGATTGGCACCTGTTCACATTACCTTCAGATGGACACCTGTTCACAGTTCCTTCAGATGGACACCTGTTCACAGTTCCTTCAGATGGACACCTTTTCACAGTACCTTCAGATGGACACCTGTTCACAGTAGCTTCAGATGGACACCTGTTCACAGTACCTTCAGATGGACACCTGTTCACAGTACCTTCAGATGGGCACCTGTTCACATTACCTTCAGATGGACACCTGTTCACAGTACCTTTAGATGGACACCTGTTCACAGTACCTTCAGATGGACACCTGTTCACAGTACCTTCAGATGGACACCTGTTCACAGTACCTTCAGATGGACACCTGTTCACAGTACCTTCAGATGGACACCTGTTCACAGTACCTTCAGATGCTATCACAAAGCAGTACATAAGATATCACAAACCGACAGTTCATTTGTATAGATCAGCCTGCTGTGCTAGTTTAATATATTATTGGGCTCCAACTGTGTGAGGAGAGATGGAAAAGATGGCGACAATTTATTTACAAGCAATGTGTTTCCAAGGAATTGGTCAGAAAGCAAATTACTTTGGGCTGTAAGAGGTTTCTCCCGTCCGTCTTCAAGGCTTTCATTGGACGAGAACTGACGAGAGCTTGACAGGGCCTATCAGCTGTAGATGATCATTGGCATGTGAAGGCCAGATAAGTCAAGTTCAGCAGAGAGTCAGCCAAGTGTCTTCAGACTTTGCGAAGAACGGATTGTATCCAGCTCTGTGTGAGTTAGTTTAAACGTTTGAATCTAAATGTCTGTAATCAGCTGTCCAAAAAATACACCATCGATCAAGACATAAGCTCCTTTTGTACCAAACTATGAATGTATGATAATGGAGGGCATTCTGGGTTATATTTGCAGTGTGAAAGGGGGCAATCTGACCTAAGAATGTTTTTGGGAGCAAGATTACATGTTTGGTCATTTTGTTGGTCTCTGTTGTCCCCTGTAAGGGTCAGCTCAGCTCAGCTCAGCTACCATGTTACGGGTTCAATCAGTAAGTTAGCCATGAGACACATATTTCAGTTTCCTTCATAGCATCCTTAGACTTCCAGTAGTGTAAAAGCCTTCTGAGTCATGGTCCTAGAGTGATGCATTATGCAGAGTGACAGTGTGTGGAGCTTACAGGAGTTTTTTGTAATTACCTGTCAACTTGTTTTGTTAAGTATGCACATCCTGTGTGAGCGCCGAGGAGACAGCCCCAAAAATGATCGCTCGAGGGGGGCAAACAAATCAGTGTCGCACAAAGGTAAAAAGCCATGCACAAACAAGTGTGTAACTTTTGGCTCTTGCTTTTGTTGTTCGAGTTAAAACAGCCTCCATCGTCAACAAATGGAAATGAGTCAATTATTTAAGAGAGTGGCTAAGAGAAATTATTAAATTAAAGGTCCAATGCATTTTTTAACTCAATATCAAGTCATTTATGGGTAACAATTAAGTACCCTACTGTGATTGTTTTACATTAAAATGGTAAAAAAGCATAGAACATTTTCTCAAGCAAGAATTTAGCTAGGACTCTCTGGGAGTGGTCTGTGTGGGGAGGAGAAAACTGAAAATGAGCTGTTATTGGCAAAGAGGTTTGGAACTATCTTTCTTATTGGTCTATTGACTAATTTACTGCCTGGTGTTGTCACCAGGTAGGCCAAAACTCCATCTCACCAAAACCGGCTTAAATTTCAGGCGGCCTTTTCAAACAGCTCTTACACTAAAAGGGCATTATAACTGTTTGCACAATTTCACAGTAATATTCCAACTTCATGGTGTGGAAATAAATATAAAACACAGAAAAATCCAGTTTTTGACTGCACCGGACCTTTAAACCTGCAGTCCCTATAACCCTTTTAATCAATTGTCCATATTATAGTGCTCTTATGCAAACTCCCATATCTGCTACGTGGTGGAGAAAGCTAACTAATTGTTTTTCCATTACCTACTGATACACATTTATCCAACAGATCGATGCTGTTCTCATTCTATCCCACCAGCTTAATGTAATTAACTACAAATGTGCACCACTGGAGTTCGGAGAGTCCCGTGGTGAGGTTGTTTTAAAAGCCAGGGTTCCCTGAGGAGAACTAAAGAAGCTCCCTGAAGCTGTTTACTTATCCAGACGTACACACACACACGCACGCAAGAGCACACACATACACACACACACACACACACACACACACACACACACACACACACACACACACACACACACACACACACACACACACACACACACACACACACACACACAGTTATCCTCTGCTGCTTACAAAGTACTTTTAAATAGGGCTAAGAAGCCTCCCTGTGGTCTTAAAAACAATTAGCTCCAACCCTAATTAGGAAGATTGTTTTAATACAACTGTTTTAACAATGTGATTACATAATTGTGTGATTAAAATTATAGTTGTAATGAACTTGTTGAACATTGCTGCTATTTTATTGTATTGTAATTTTGCCTTATTCGGTTCAAAGAACATTAAATAGCCAAATGAAAAAAATAAGAAAATCATTTATTTAAAATTCAAAATCTATCTTGATCTTTCTTCTTTTCACAAATGCTGAATTATAGAAAAACATTTGACTGTAATCCAACAGATTAAAACAGATATAGACACAAACAACACAAACAAACAGTTATCCAACAGATACAAATAGTTATCCTACATATACAAACTGTTATCCTTCAGATACAAACTGTTAATCTACAGATATAAACTGTTATCCTACAGATATAAACTGTTTTCCTACAGATATAAACTGTTATCCTACAGATATAAACTGTTATCCTACAGATATAAACTGTTATCCAACAGATACAAACTGTTATCCTACATATATAAACTTTTATCCAACAGATAAAAACAGATACAGACACAAACAACACAAACAGTTATCCAACAGATACAAATTGTTATCCTTCACATATAAACTGTTATCCTTCAGATACAAATTGTTAGCCTACAGATATAAACTGTTATCCTATATAAACTGTTTTCCTACAGATACAAATTGTTATCCTTCAGATATAAACTGTTATCCTTCAGATACAAATTGTTAGCCTACAGATATAAACTGTTATCCTATATAAACTGTTTTCCTACAGATACAAATTGTTATCCTTCAGATATAAACTGTTATCCTACAGATATAAACTGATATCCTACAGATATAAACTGTTATCCAACAGATACAAACTGTTATCCTACAGATATAAACTGTTATCCTACAGATATAAACTGTTTTCCTACAGATATAAACTGTTATCCTACAGATATAAACTGTTATCCTACAGATATAAACTGTTTTCCTACAGATATAAACTGTTATCCTACAGATATAAACTGTTATCCTACAGATATAAACTGTTATCCTACAGATATAAACTGTTATCCAACAGATATAAACTGTTATCCTACAGATATAAACTGTTATCCTACAGATATAAACTGTTATCCAACAGATATAAACTGTTATCCAACAGATAAAAACAGATACAGACACAAACAACACAAACAGTTATTCAACAGATACAAATTGTTATCCTACACATATAAACTGTTATCCTTCAGATACAAATTGTTAGCCTACAGATATAAACTGTTATCCTATATAAACTGTTTTCCTACAGATACAAATTGTTATCCTTCAGATATAAACTGTTATCCTACAGATATAAACTGTTATCCTACAGTTATAAACTGTTATCCAACAGATACAAACTGTTATTCTACAGATATAAACTGTTATCCAACAGATATAAACTGTTATCCTTCAGATACAAATTGTTAGCCTACAGATATAAACTGTTATCCTATATAAACTGTTATCCTACAGATATAAACTGTTTTCCTACAGATATAAACTGTTATCCAACAGATACAAACTGTTATTCTACATATATAAACTGTTATCCTACAGATACAGACTGTTATCCTACAAATACAAACTGTTATCCTACATATACAAACTGTTATCCTACAGATACAGACTATTATCCTACATATACAAACTGTTATCCCACAGATATAATATGTTATCCTACATATACAAACTGTTATCCTACATATACAAACTGTTATCCTACAGATGTAAACTGTTATCCTACAGATACAAACTGTTGTCCTACAGATATAAACTGTTATCCTACAGATACAAATTGTTATCCTACATATATAAACTGTTATCCTACAGATACAAACTGTTATCCTACCGATATAAACTGTTATCCTACAGATATAAACTGTTATCCTACATATGCAAACTGTTATCCAACAGATACAAACTGTTATCCTACAGATACAAACTGTTATCCAACAGATATAAACTGTTATCCTACATATACAAACTGTTATCCTACATATACAAACTGTTATCCTACATATACAAACTGTTATCCTACATATACAAACTGTTATTCAACATATATAAACTGTTATCTACGGATATAATCTGTTATCCTACATATACAAACTGTTATCCTACATATACAAACTGTTATCCTACAGATGTAAACTGTTATCCTACAGATACAAACTGTTGTCCTACAGATATAAACTGTTATCCTACAGATACAAGCTGTTGTCCTACAGATATAAACTGTTATCCTACAGATACAAACTGTTATCCTACACAAACAATCTGTTATCCTACATATACAAACTTTTATCCTACCGATATAAACTGTTATCCTACAGATATCAACTGTTATCCTACATATACAAACTGTTATCCTACTAATATAAACTGTTATCCTACATATACAAACTGTTATCCTACATATACAAACTGTTAGCCTACAGATACAAAATGTTATCCTACAGATATAAACTGTTTTCCTACAGATATAAACTGTTATCCAACAGATATAAACTGTTATCCTACATATACAAACTGTTATCCTACATATACAAACTGTTATCCTACAGATACGAACTGTTATCCTACAGATACAAACTGTTATCCTACAGATACAGACTGTTATCCTACAGATACAAACTGTTATACTACATATATAAACTGTTATCCTACAGAGATAAACTGTTATCCTACATATACAAACTGTTATCCTACATATACAAACTGTTATCCTACATATACAAACTGTTATCCAACAGATGTAAACTGTTATCCTACAGATACAAACTGTTATCCTACACATACAAACTGTTATCCTTCATATATAAACTGTTATCCTACATATACAAACGGTTATCCTACTGATATAAACTGTTATTCTACAGATATAAATGGTTATCCTACATATACAAACGGTTATCCTACAGATATAAACGGTTATCCTACAGATATAAACTGTTATCCTACAGATATAAACCGTTATCCTACAGATATAAACTGTTTTCCTACAGATATAAACTGTTATCCAACAGATACAAACTGTTAGCCTACAGATATAAACTGTTATCCTACAGATATAAACTGTTATCCTACAGATACAACCTGTTATCCTACAGATACAAACTGTTATCCTACAGATACAAACTTTTATCCTACAGATCTAAACTGTTTTCTACACATACAAACTGTTATCCAACAGATACAAACTGTTATCCTACAGATATAAACTGTTATCCTACAGATACAAACAGATACCATTTTCCATTGGAACTATGGCAAACGTATCACCTGAAGTAATTATATTAATGGAATTCAGTTTATATTAATGTAAGTCACATGTCTTTGATATGCTTATTGGAACAATATTTTGGAATCTGTGTATTTGTGTGCATTGTGAATGTGTGTGTGTGTGTGCATGCTTGTGTGTGTGCGTGCAAGCACACTCATCGGTGGAGCTTAGGGACGCAGGAAAACTCCATTATCCTCTAAAAGCAGGGCCAGCCAACCTTAAACAGAGACATGCTTTATGCCTGGGCAGCTCGACAAAATGACAGATCCTAAAATGGAGCAGCAAACAGAATCGTCCTCATCCTCTGAGATGCAAGGAACACTGCAGACTTGCTTGTGAATATTTCTTAAAGTCATCTCTGCAGAATAAACAGATCTCTTTTTTCAGTTTGGAATAAACGGCAAAAACTAAACACACACACACAAACACACACATTTAATGGTGAATCCCCAGCTGTAGTGGTGGTGTCTGAAAGCACAGATGTTCCCGTGCCTCTCACAGACATGGAGGCGTTGCTTGATCTCCCAGCCAGATGTGAACACATCCCTGCCACTTCAGGACAGGAAGTTTACCCAGTCAACAAGACTACCCATACAATAACACAGGCTTGGTATATGAGCATATGATTTAAAGCTGTATTTTCTATGGACAATGGTAAAGTGCTTTGCCTTTTGGGGAATGGCATTTGAAATGGAACAATTGAAATGCAGATTGGATGAATGTTAATTAAATAATGAATAGTGTTTTTTTATCAAACAGAGCAAGATAATCACTGATAGTAAGGATAGTATCAGGATTTAATCAATTAAACTGTACATAGTGTCTGTCTGTCTTATTGGTGTATAATCTACATCAGACAGACTATAAGCACTGGGCAATTGAAATAACTAAAGCAATTGAGTTTTCAATTAAAACAAAGTGTTTTATTGATTTCAGAGAGATAAGACAAAATGTGATTGGAAAATGTTTATGTATTTCCTTCCTTGCAAAGATAACTTTGTGGAGAAGCCCATCAACAATCTTCATTTCAATAAAATGTAATTACATTGAATGATTTAATAATTCTTTCAATTGCATAAGAACTTCTCTTGGCTCTAGTCTGATATTGGTTGGTTTGTTGTGATTGTAATCAGCCTGTATGTTAAAGATTACAATGTACTTAGTGTGTCTGTGTTTCCAAAGATATCCACAATACATCCCAGTTTCTTGTGTTTAGACAGTTGTGGTAGTACATGTTCACACTGCGTCTGTTTGGTATGTGCCTATGTCTGTCTTCCTGTCTGTGGAAAATGTGCATCTGTGAGTGCACTTGTGTGCCCCTGCCTCTACGGCCTTGTATGTGTGTGGCTCCGGTCATGTGGGCGCTTCGGCCCCTCGGCCCCAGCTATGTGCCTACGCATGTGTGTTTGTGTGTGTTCATCGATAGCATGGGGGATACATCTGCGTTAACTTAACCCATTGGGAGAGGCTCCCAGCAGGTAGCTAGCTGTATGTCAGCTTGGGTCGTCACAAATCATCTGGACAGGCAGAAGCGTGAAATCTTTCCAGGCCAGGACATATGACTTCTCTTGAACCCTCGCTGCCCTACCCTGGCCCTGTGCACTCTGCACGCAGATCCATGGCCAGACCACGGCCAATCCTCAGTCCTGGCAGGCGTACCAAATTGCAACCGGTTCCCTATTATAGTGCACACTACTTTTGTCACTAAATAGGGAATAGGGTGCAATTTGAGACGCAGCCCTGCACTTGCTTTGACACAGCAGAATGGCAGCAATGAGGATCAGAGGTTTCAGGTGCAGCACGCAGACCACTTTGCCCTTGTGCCCTGAGACAGGAAACCGTATCCCGCAAACTTGCTGCACCCCATGCAAACAACAACCCCAATAGCAGCCCATGTCCAATCCACTCAGTCTCAAACAAACAGTCCCCTCATCCTGGTGAGGACCAAACCATCTCCTGAACATCACCCTCTGCTCCTCCCCTTGGACTAAAGAGAGAGAGACAGAGAGAGCGAGAGAGAGAAAGAGAGAGAGAGAGACAGAGAGAGATCACAGAGAGATGAAACATGGAACATATGTCTAAAATATATAAACACCTACATTTCTCAACACATTTACATATTGTTGACCATTTGTATTGCTCCTACTCAGGTAGATAAAGCAGAAGTGAAACATGTTCCTCTTTCATAATATACATGCTTCCCATATTGTAGAAACAATTTTGTCAGCTATACATTTGTTTGAAATAAAACACTTGAAGCAAAGTGTAGGCAAACATCTTTCAATTCAGCGGTGCCTCGTTTCTTAAGCGTGTGTCCTGTTTCTTTAGAGCCCTGTTTCTTACACATCAGCTGATTGAAATAGTGTTATCTTTTTGTAGTGAGGTGGATGACAGAAACCCTAATGGAAGGCAGGTGTGCTCATGTGTTTGCATTAAGTCCTCAAGTGGGAAAGTGGGTGCAAAGTCAAACCACATGGAGGGGCCGAGCTAGCAGGGAGGTGTGACTGGGCAGCCATGTTGGATCTCCATGAACAAATGTTGCTGCTCCACAGCAGGCCCTGTGGCTTCATAGGAAATACATAGTTGCTAGTTGCTAGTTGCTAGTAGTTGTAGCACTTGACTGACGAGAGACACTATGGTAAATATTAATACAGTCAATATGTTTCTTGTGGAGATTTATTTTCTGGACAATTTCACCAGGACTGTGTATGCAGAAACACACTAGTGTGACAAGTACAAAACCTTTCATCTAAAATTATAAAAGTGTGTAAGCCGTTCTTAAATAGCTGAAATCCACAACAATGAAACTGCCATGGCCATTTGTGATTTTACAACAACAAAGACATCACTTCAAACAATGAACACTGTTTCATTCCCTCAGACATCAAATCACATCATTGCACGCGTGATAGAACCAACTCTGGATGCTCCTCTGCTCCATTTCAGAAACAAAAACAATACAACATGTGCTTCTTTCACCTTATGCAGATCTCATCTTTAAAGGATAGCTACAAGGTGCATAGTAGACTGATACATTGTAATGCTTAGTAATCCTCTAATACGTCTAATTCTTGGATAATGAGTACTTGGCGATTATTCTGACCTGATGTTAGGTGACATGTCACAGCAATGTAGTTTACCACAGTAAATAGTGTATAATTCCTCCTTTACTCATCTGACCATTGAGATTGGCAACCAGTGAAGGATTTCACGTGTCTTGCCAGTGGCAGTGCATCCTCTTTGGCAAATGGGCTTGAACATTTTACATACACCGAAACTGTCCAGAATAGGAATCGGACACGCAGGATTGTAGGCTCGTTAACAAATCTACGTCTCTAATGGCGTAACGGGCAGAACAGTCATGGCTGTCGGCCTGGGCCATATAACATCCGAGCTGGAACACGGCATTGATGATGTCAGGGGGAGCGTACAGTACACACACACACCCACGCAAATTCACACGGAAGCACTCACACACACACGTGTGCACTCAGGCCTGCATGCACACACAAACACACGCAGGCACACAGTAGGCCTATGTCGAAATCAAATCAAATGAAATTGAATTTGTCACATGCGCTGAATACAACAGGTGTAGACCATACAGTGAAATGCTTACTTACAAGAACTTAACCAACAATGCTTTAAGAAGTTTTAACCCCACAAAAAATAAAATAAGTGTTAAGTAAAAAAAAGATAAAATAAATAAAAGTAACAAATAATTCTACCGCAGCAGTAAAATAACAAGCGAGGCTATATACAGGTGTAATCGGTACAGAGTCAATGTGCTGGGGCACCGGTTAGTCGAGGTAATTGAGGTAGTATGTACATGTAGGTAGAGTTAAAGTGACTATGCATAGATTACAAAGAGAGAATAGCAGCAGCGTAAAAGAGGGGTCTGGGTAGCCCTTTAATGAGCTGTTCAGGAGTTTCATGGCTTGGGGGTAGAAGCCTTTTGGACCTAAATTTGGCGCTCCGGTACTACTTGCCGTGTGGTAGCAGAGAGAACAATCTATGACTAGGGTGGCTGCAGTCTTTGACAATTTTTAGGGCCTTCCTCTGTCACCGCCTGGTATAGAGGTCTTGGATGGCAGGAAGCTTGGCCCCAGTGATGTACTGGGCCATATGCACTACCCTCTGTAGTGCCTTGGGTCGGAAACCGAGCAGTTGATTTACCAGGGAGTGATGCAACCAGTCAGGATGCTCATTGTGAATAGCATTCATTTGGGGTCATTCACAATGAAAATGATTAACTAAGGGAGGTGTTCCTCATCCTTTATCATCCTTTTATTGATCCTTTATCAATCCAAACATACATGATCAACTCTTCCGAGAGGAGAGAAAACTGAGAGAAGCTGTGAGACTGTGAGGCCTACATGTGCTGCAGAAGCCTGGGGAACGGGTGAGTTTACTATCCAGGCTCTAGGATGATCACAGGCCTGGCTTATCTGAGCGGACACCGGGAGCTGTGAGTGACACTGCCACACTGTTTTCATCACAGCCCATTTCCAAATGGGAAAAAAAAACATGCTAATGAGCTGGCGAGAGATGTTTATGAGGAATCCCCTAACAAGCCAACAGATCACTAACAGATGACTGCTGGATCCTAGCCATGTGATACTATCAAGCTAGCCTACTTTTTCCATACCACATACTATAGAGCAGAGCTAAATCTAGCCTAGGTTTTCATTTCATGGTCAGTCTAGATCTTTCTACTAGGTTTAGATAGCTGTGCTTAACCCATGTTAGCCTGGGTAGAAAATTATTATGCTCTATTCAATACATATCGCGGAAGTTCAACGTTACAACGTGGTTAAAATGTTGTTCCCACGCTAACGCGGCAATGTTCCCGCGTTAGCGTAGACTTCATTTGCGGTAAACGCTGCATATGTCGGCTCAATCGGAAATTACTTATACATTTCTATCGCACAATCTGTAACAGTACATTTTTAACTAGCACTTGTATTCCTCCTTACCATGCTAGCTTTGCCCTCGTGTGAGTGCTAGCAAGCTAGCAAGCAAGGTAAGTACCGCTGAGTATCCAGTATCCCTCTCTCTCCGAATCCAGAAATCTGCTTCAAATTAAGCAATAATGAAACGTGAGTATTTGCATAAAGTTCAGCTTTCCCCGACTTTGGTGCCGGCTTGTTCACGTCCCTCGCTCATGCTGGCGTCCTCCGCCCACGTCGCTTCTTTTCCATAGGAAATGAATGGCTTTCCAAAGCTTAACTGTTGATTCAATCTGTAACACTTCAGCGATACAGATTGAATAGAGCCCTTAGAATGTATTTAATGAGTTGCTTTAGTATGGGACCCATTTTGGCAATATACTGTACAAATATGGCAATAGTGTAAAAGCATCTATTATTCACAATAGTAGTAGCATGTATGTCCAGATCTTTCAAAACATCATCATTTGTGGAATATTTCAATCAAATCCCATCTAAATATAGTTTGGATCTCAGCCGTTTGGCAGAAGCAGGATTGCTTCACAGCTATTTTTGTTTTCTTTTCCAACTACATTGCCATAGTCAACAAGTAGGATGACTCTATGTTAGTAAAATATCAAAGTGACAGAGAGATGGAGACGGGAGTGTGACAGTCAGTGGCTTCAGCCTGCCCGGCTGCGCTCTGGGGTTGTGTACACAAAACATCTAATGATAGAGAAGTCCTTCTTTTTGCATCTGGGCTCCTTATGCTTATGTTAGGAGTGACTTCAGAGATAGAAGATGAGCATGAAAGGAAATGACCGCCAATCCTCCCTCTTTCTCCGAATCCAGAAATCTGCTCCAAATTACTTTAAGAGCAATATCAATTTAAACAAGATGCCTCTCCTCTTTCTTCGAGTCTTCTCGACTTCTCCGGGTTCACGACTTTCTCGGCAAACAAGGCCAAGTCGGGAGGAGGAGAGGAGCAGAAGTCATTAAAGTCGCCGGCTGATGGATCGAACATGGCACTTATGCTAATGCCCATCACTTTAGCAGCCTCGCGTCGCATTCTTGCCTTGCCAGGGCTGTTCGTGGAGGAATGTGTAGTTGTGGCATAGAAGTGGGTCGCAATGTCCCAAAGATGTTGATCCCAACAAGCTCCCTAACACATGAATCTTTCCTTCCCAACAGAACCAATATGTAAAAATACAGCCTCGAGATGACATAGACCTGGATTACCATGCTAACTACAGTAATATAGCTAAAAGCTATGTAGACTATCGAAAAGTATTCTCTGTTTATAGATGATATACACTCAAACCCCCCAATACATTCCCATTGATCACACAGCATTGTAGGCTGGCACAACAATAATCACAACTACCGGTTTTGCAAGTTTGGGCTAGTGGGGTCTGCAACAGCATGAAATTAGATGTTTCTCTTAATCAACACATCTGTTCAAATGAATATGCCTGAAGGGGGCCAATTTCAACTTGGCTTATGAAGAGCAGTGTTTGTCCAGCTTTAAACGTTGGAGTCACTGTCAGTAAAGCAAAGAAGCGTGGCTGCAAGGGAGCTATTGGCATAGGACAATACAATTCAATAGTGGTTGGGTAAACACCGTGGGAAATTACCATGTCAAATTTCTACAAAATGTTAAGCCCTATCTGTTAATGTCAGTTACGCCCTGTCACCCTGACTGACCAACTGACTTGACTCTTTCCCATCAAAGCAATTACTTCATTATTATTACCATATACCACATACAGTACCTGATTGCCAATTGAATGCTTTTGAATTCCAATGTTCTTAGATTCCCTATAACTATGAAATGTATATTTTATTTTACCATCAGGTTCCTTCGCCTTTTTCTCCCTTATCATGCACACACACACACACACACACACACACACACACACACACACACACACACACACACACACACACACACACACACACACACACACACACACACACACACACACACACACACACACACACACACACACACACACACACACACACAGAAAGAGAGAAAGACAAAAGACACAGAATGAAGGAGTGCCCAAATGTTTTATATTCAACCATGATTGGCAGATACAATTGCATGCACATGCATCGGAGTTCCTTTCGCTTAATTTGATGGCTCTCGAGGGGTCAAGTATTTCTTCAATCAAAAAGTCTGAACTATGACACGGAGAATGTCTTTATTCTCCTCCATGAAAACAATTATTTGAATTAAAAGCCAACAGCCTGTTCCCATCTGCACGCGGACTGTCAAACATCTTGGTGAAACTTCTACTGGCATAAGAAAATAATACGTGGTGTTGAATTTGTGTCAGTGCGACTCAGGAAAATAAGATATCACGTCTTGCTGTCTGCCTGATGTCAGCTTCTCAGATTCAAACCCAAATACCTCATCCCAAGCAGGCAGTAATGGAGGCTGCCAAAATCTGGGGTTCAGCCAAAGTTCATATGTCTACAACCACTAAACAGCTCTCTCTTTCTTATGGACGGATTCAGGCGGTGCTGAAGGACGTCTCTTTGTATGTTATTACGTTGGCCAAACCAAACTCATGGAGACAACCTTCGCAAGTGCCCTCAGTAGTATGGGAAGACGGTTTGTTTGGTGTCTTGATCCAGTGCTGTCAACTTGAGTAGATTTATGTAGTACATTCAAGATGGACGCCATATGGGCCCAGCCCAACCTCAGTCGATAAGAAAAAAATCTGAAATGGCTAAATTGTGGTTTCTCTGTTCATAAGCCTTTGGACAACATAAGGTAAAAACCAATAGCTACAAATAGCCGAATGTAGTGTCATATTGCATGCTCTGTCCATCATTATATACTGTAACCTTTAACACAATGGCTTGCCTTCTTGACACGTCACCATAGAGTAAGCCTACCACCATTGTAAAACAACAACCGTAGCATCTTATTAAAATGGACTACTGTACTAGCCGTTAGCATTGCTAACAGACTCTTAAGGCCTATTCAGAGCCGACTGTATGAAGGCTGAATGGTAAATAGGTGCACCAGCATGTTCTGCCTGTTTCAAGCCACAACTAAGAGAGCACTTAACTCAAAACCCTATGTGCAATAGGTTGTGCAAACCCTTGAAACATGCTTTCAATTTTCCTAAATCGAACACGTCAATAAAAACAACAATGTCCACGTTGATACCATTACGGGAGAATGAAGAGAAAGCCTCTTTAATGCAATATCTTCACCAAAGTTATTTCCAGGGGGGATCATTTTGTTTCAGTTCTCTGCTGTACATCGGCAAGATAGATCTGCCATGTTTTGTGTCGGATCAAATAACCCGCGGTAATACCTTAGAAAGCTGGGTTCTGACATCTGCGTTGGGAACACACTAAATAGTCTACAGTACATCGCTCGTTTGTTGCAGTCTTTACAGACTCAATTCCCCATCCTGGCTGTTTGCTATGACCAAGATTTTTGTTGTAAATGACTACAATGATCAATCTGATAACAAGAAAGTAAACAATTTGAATAGCAGCAAGCGTTTTACAGAGCAATATCTATAGATGAGTTCAAGGGTCAAATATATATATTTTTTTATAAATCACTATAAAAAAATATATAGATAGCTTTTTCTTGTGAATTAAATAACCCGAAAGATATGCCTACAAATTGAAACCTTGCAGAATGTAAACCAATGGCCTGTGGTGTATCCCAGACTGATTTGGCATTAGAGTCGTACCATGATTATGGACTAATGCTTCATCGCTTGGTATGAGGCATATCAGATGACACTTTCCCCCAGTCAAGTCCAATGAAATCATCTCTCATCACTAGTAAACAAGTACACCGTCTAGCAATGTCCAGCTTTCAGCATGTGCCTTAAACTATTTAGCAGCATGGGTCTGGACCGCGGTGAGACCTCTCTCTCTTTCTCTCTCTCTCTCCTTCTCTCTCTCTCTCTCTCTCCTTCTCTCTCGCTCTCTCTCTCTCTCTCTCTCTCTCCTTCTCTCTCTCTCTCTCTCTCCTTCTCTCTCTCTCTCTCTCTCTCTCTCTCTCTCTCTCTCTCTCTCTCTCTCTCTCTCTCCTTCTCTCTCTCTCTCTCTCCTTCTCTCTCTATCTCCTCCTCCTCTCTCTCTCTCTCTCTCTCTCTCTCTCTCTCTCTCTCTCTCTCTCTCTCTCTCTCTCTCTCTCTTTGAATTCAATAGTGTTCTTCGCTCATGCTCTCGGCGCCATCATCAAACACGAACCTCTTAGGTTACAAGTTGACTAACATTACGGCACAGGATCACAGATGTATGTATATATCTAAAGCCTTGGGTTCCCAAAAACTCTCACATATCCACTTCTGTGCTTGATGCATTAACTGTCCAGCTCAATGGAGAAGCGGCTGATGACTGAGCGCTGTCTTACGGCAGTTTTTTAAAAACTCACTTCACACAGTTTACAATGGCTCTGTTCTTCAGTCACCCAGTAATTTAAGAGAGGAGAATGTCATTTCCATAGGCTTCTATCTTTGAGTCTACCCTGGCCTGGCAATGAGAAAGATCTGGCATCTATAAAGATATTGTATACGATTACAGCTAAATCAGTCTTGTGGATTTTTCCTGGGAAAACTTATGAAGTCCTGAAAGTCTCCCAGTTATGAGTGGGCTCAGCGGGTCAGGAACCCAAGGGCCCAGAAGAAACAAGGAGTGAAACATAATCCAAGCATCAGCGATCCTCTGAATAGTAATGTACTGACTAGAAGGAATGATAACATGATAACTCACGGAGGCTTCTTAAAGCTTACAAATGTACATGACCCGGGCTTTGTAAAGAAGTCATTTTCTCTGATATATATTTCTCTAATTCGTCTGGCACACATTTTTTCAATGGAGGGAAAAAATGAAACTGTTCGGTACACTGTTGCACATATGGTTTAGAAGAATCTACACTGCGCTGTGCTCCGCCACATGGCTCCTTCTTTTATGCAATATAAGATGGAAGAAGGGAATGATTGAATTACTTCTCCATTTAGTGCAATGAAGACCTGTTGGTTTACGTGAAATCAATTTTGAGAATAGTGGGGATCCAATTGGCTGTGCGCGCAATCAATCACAAACTGACAGCAGATTTTCATTAGGCAACGGCACTCCTAGGGTCGGTGTAGAAAAGTCAGAAAAGTTTGCAAACACAGAACAAGAGCGCGGATGAATGGCATATATTTAGTCTAGCACCCAAGACCCTTTGGTGATTTCACATCACAGCCTCACACCCCGAACAGGGAGCCAAAAGCAACAATTAGATATCGCCTTGATCACTGTGTTGTTCATGTTTATTGAGTTTAGGAGTCAGCTGTAGGTCAAAACCAATCCAACATGGTGGGATCCGATGGGAAGAGGTGAGGATTTATTGAATCAGGGTTGAAGAGAGCTCAGTACTGCCAGATCTGACCACCTCTAAAGTGAAATGGAGGTTTACGGTGGACAAACTGTAAATGCAGATTTTGCTCTGGGGATTTGTAAGTGTGGCATGGAGTCAATGGAGATGCAACAACATGTAAGAACTAAGAGGTGTCCGAAGAATATGCTAGCCCCCCTGCTAAAGCAGCACCAATTGGCCCAGTGATCTGATAAATTACAAGTTGAGAGGCTAACAATGCTTTCACCCAATCAGTTCATTCGCTTGTTGATTACCTTGGCTACAGAAGTTGAATCAATGAGCCATTTGTAACATTTAGCTACTACTGTAGCTAGCTTACTAGCTACTAGCTAGCTAACTGAAATCATACATTTGAATGGTTAATTCATCTGGGTAATATTCACATTGCACACTATGTATTGTGTTTCTATGGACTAAGACAAAAGAAACACACAGAAAAAACAAGAAAGACAGAGTATCGTCAACCCCTCTTATTTTGTCAGGGATGGTATTTGGCACTACATCTTCCTTGAATGAAAGATGGAGTGACTTGGTTCTGTCTCTGAACTGCAGCCAGAGTACCTCCTCTCTCCTCCTATCTTCTCCTCTAGTCTACAAGCACCCTTTGACGTTCATTAGAGGAGCCCATAGGGGGTGCCCTGCTTTGGGACGGCCTATAACTCTCTCGTCCTGTGAACCCTGCAGTGGTTCCAAACTACATTGCTCCTCACCGCAGCTGGAACCAATCAACACAACTGGTAGGATTCAGTTGGAGGGCTCAACACCAAGAAGGCTCATATTTAGCCATCCCCACAGGATGAGGCCAAGCTCTTACCTGACAGGCTCTCTGATAAGATATATTGGGTATATACAGTACGTTCACAGACAATGACCTGATGTAACTCGTGCATTTAGTTATGTACTGTGTTAAAGGGGATGCTTGGCTGACGTGCAGAAAGATGGCAATAGCGGAGTCGGGGATCTCGATGAAAATGGGGCGCACATTCCTCCTCCGTGTCACCCCAGCGTGCAATGATATATCTCCACCGTGGAAAAGCCTCTCATCCAGCCACGCGTTCCCGGTTCTGCACTCCCTTCCGCAAAGCAGAGTTTCACTCATAACGTGATTAATTAGCTAAAGTGGGGCAGACATCAGTCTTCCCACAATTCCCTGTGCGCACGGTGGGACTGGGGTGAGGGGGGAGGGGCGACAGGGGCGGTGCGAGGATGCTTGTGAGGAAGCCAGGCACGACTAGAGTCTCCCTCACCATTGGAGGGGTACCACTGCCTTGCATGACGACGTCCCTGCACAGCACTTTACAGTCATCAGAGGAAACACCTATCTGTGCCATTAGATTACTGTAAGTAGACTGCATCCCCCATCTGAATCAACCTCCTCAGTCTGTTTGTTTCCCAACCTATCTCTGAGCCCTCACCATCCTGCTTGTAGTGATGGCGCTTACTGAGGCTTTTCTTGGCAGCGTTTCTCATGTTAGCGCAAGAAAATAAACCGAAACTCACAACACACTAGTGGGATTGAGACTCAAGGTTTCAAAGGCCATATTGCTAGCCTGCGTTCAGATACGACGCCTCATGGGAAAGACGTGATATCAACCGATCAAACAGGACATGGATGTCTAGGTCTGGTCAACCATCTCTATCCTCTCTGGCTTTTTCTAAAAGAAATACGGTAACACAGCAAAAAAATCCCCCCAGCTTACTTTTTTAGGGATCCTTAGAGGATGCTACTATTTTCACCTGTACTTTTGTCCATAGATAAGATCTGGTCCATTCGTGCCTGTCGGGGCTAGATTGGGACAGCCTGCTTGAGGGATGGGAGGTAGGGGGATAGGGGAATGGGGAATCAGGGGTGGGTGTCCAGAGTTGATCCCTCGCTCTTATCAGGACAGCGTCTGCTGTCAGGGCAGAGGAACAGCCTTCCTGGTGCCACGCTAATGACGGTCCTCCACCCCCTCTGCCACAAGGTCAGGTTCCCCCCTGCTTCATCATCCTCCAGCAGGTCAGACTGACAGCTTACAGTCAGGGCCTCCTAGACATGACAGGAGTCTGGATTGGTATCTGTTGTGGTAGCTAAAGGTGTCCTCAGTTTAAATGGTCTGCTTTGGATCCTGGATCCAAATACCGTAGGTGGCAATTACCAATGGAAAGAAGTCTCTCTTTTGTTAACTGTTTAATTACACAGGAGACTATACTCAAGCCCTATCTAGTAGTTGTTGCTTGTAATTGGCTGCCATTAAAGAAAGGTTTTCTTCTATTAGGCCTAACAGCAGTGGTGCTGTTTCCTGGTCCAGTGCAGGCGGTGGCGGCTGCTTGTGAAGGCGGTGTGTGTCATGAGTCAGTGACGGGGGAGATAGTGTAGACGATACAGATGCTATCTGCTTGCTTGGCTGCTTTTTGCTGCGTTCTATGGGGTCCCATTATCTCCTGGGGCAACAGAGGCGACATGGAAGTGACATGTTGATAATCAGGGTATAAGTGATGTGGATTCTAACGTGTATTTTTAATTGTAATTATAGGGAAATATGCAACCGGAAACATTGACAAAATACAGGCATAAAGCAAAGATCAAATGGAGAGGAAGAAAGAAAGAGGCAACGTCATATCAGCAGATTTCAACTACGTGAACATGAACCATGGGGTCTAGACTTCCAGGGAACATTACTGAACACAACTAGGAACCGTCTTTGGCCATTTTCAGGGTCACTTCCAAAAAGTGAGTGTTTGCGCAACATGAGCGGTTTTTAGCTTACTCTTTCCAAACTGTACTGCTGTTGTGATATTTTAGATGCATTTTGGCTGCCACACCTGGCAAGCGTCTTTCAGAGAAAACCGGTGGACATGCCAGGAAGTATGGACATCTGGAGAGGACTCTCCTTGGTTTCCTACCCGTTTCTCACCAGCTACCAACAAACTCCGGATAATACGTCCTCCCTGGCATGACTCTATGGAGATCACAGACATCAAAGCTAGCGAAGCACCACAGGTATCCATCCGCCTCTTATTTCCTATGCAAACAAATATGGGTCAAAGTTACAGCCCTCATACACACTCGGTCCGACCCCCGTAGTGAGATCTCTGTATGAGCCGACGGTGTCTTTTCTCGTCTGTGGCCAGCTAGCTAATGTTGTTACAATCCTCGAGGTGAGGGGATACTTATCCGTCTCGGTATACAGTGGGTGGGGTTACTCAGTCAAAGCTTGGATTCCTGGAACCGAAAGTTGAAAAGGGAGGCAGCAAAAAAAAAAGTGGGATATTTCGAAACACTCCTCGATTATGGTCGTGAAAGAGGTTTGTCATAATTGAATTTCAAAATGCTTACGGTGAATAAGTCGTTTATTGTGAGATTTGATGCGGATGGAGGTCTGGTGTGGCAGAGTATCTGGGTTGACAATTTTGCCTTGTATTTTAGTCATCCCAGGCATGGATGGAATGTTTCTTTTTCTTAGCCTTGTTTTAGGTGAGGACATTTTTACGGACTAATCAAAGTAGTACCTATAACACGACAATAGAAGGAGAAGACTGAAAGTACCTGTATGCCAAGCGCTAGTATGGGCAGGGAAACAGTTCTTCTGCCTTTGTTCAAGAACCTCCATTTTCCTCTGTGAGTTTTAAACAGCTAGGATAAGTCATGTTGGCCCACACGTTTCCCTCGTTTTTAACAACAAAGCAGAGGACGCTATTGCAATTTTACCACAAGCCTTG
Source organism: Oncorhynchus clarkii lewisi (assembly GCF_045791955.1). Classification (NCBI taxonomy): domain Eukaryota; kingdom Metazoa; phylum Chordata; class Actinopteri; order Salmoniformes; family Salmonidae; genus Oncorhynchus; species Oncorhynchus clarkii. The sequence continues at coordinate 19,770,035 of NC_092153.1, forward strand.
TCTTTCCGCTGTCTCTCAAGTGCGTGGAGCAATAGAGAGTTAATGGTGACATCTGTTAGACCTTATAAACTTCATGGATGGCCAAAAATAAAGTTATTGAGCTGGGCCCCCTGTGTTTAAGGGAATCAGCTGGCGGACAAATGTGAGATTCCTTCTCTATTAGGCTCGTTGGGAAATCCACTTGCTGGTGAAGACAGTTCAGGAACCAATTGCTCTCTACCTCTTTGAATTCAAAAGCATCTAGGTTTTTGACTTAATGGCAGATGCAACACTATGTACATACAGTACCATATCACAAACCCCATCCCAGCTCTCAATCTCTCTCTTAGGAATGTACCCTTTTCAAATCTGTTCATCTTTATCTCTCCCGCGATGGGTTGATGCATACCCGCCCCTCAGAAAGCCGAGAGAAATCCCTCTAGTCCCGCATTACAGTGACTTGCCACGTTTGCAAAAATCTGAATTATAAATAAAATGTAATGATGCTATTATCTTCCTCTTACTTTTCTTGAGCAGCTTCTCCTCACCTTTCTATTTGAATAATGAATTATAATCACATTAGCTCTCCAGGCCCCTGTTCTGGAAAAGTAAAAAGGCTATTATCCAGTTGTCAGGTCCCAGGAGCCGTGGGGGAGATGGAGCGATGATGCTGACACACACGTACCCACACACACACATGTACACACACACACACACACGCACGCACGCACGCACGCACGCACGCACACACACACACACACACACACACACACACACACACACACACACACACACACACACACACACACACACACACACACACACACACACACACATGCACTATAGCTCTGTCTGCAGCAATTTCAGGCTCAGCAGAAACAGAACATTACCAGGCAATTCAAGACCACAAGTCAGCACCGGCATGTAACGACACCAATTTCTATCCGCAATATAACTAATATTGTTTTATTATTACGGTACATGATTGAGTCCTGGGTGGTGAAAGTGTCCGTAGTTTTACAATACTATCCTTAAAACAGTTTATTCAAACCAACGTCTGAGCTTGTGTGTGTTTGTGTGCATACGTGAGAAAGATATTAGATCCCTGATTTAAAGTCAGGTATGTTACGGTTTACACATTTGGATCTGCGATTTCGTGCTATCTGAGACTGGATTTCGCTCTCGCGTTGTAAGACGTTGCTAAATAGGTAATGGCCGTAAAAACGTCAGGTCAAAGGTTTGGGTTTCAGAGTAAAGTGAATGTAATAATTTAGGAATGCGCTGGCTGGATGACGGAGTGAGTTCTCCATGAAGTCTATTTTCAGGGCAGCCAGTCAGTCAGACACTGCAGACAGATATCTAATCTGTCTGGATTTACATTTACAGGCTGCTTGGCGTCTGATGTCAGGATGCAGGCCTAAACGTCGGCCTCCGTTGAGTGTGTTCACTCATGTCTAGAACATTATTAACCTCTGTTGGGAATGTAATAGAGAGAGTGCCTTGGCAACGGGCTAACACGCCACACTGCACAAAGACATGGCTTCGATATCAACTGGACCCATTTTGATTGACAGATATTTACTATATGTATAATATATGGGTGAATATTGGATCAAAATGTCAATATTGGGAGGATTTATCTATTTTGTTTTAATATCAAAGAAAAGGTGAATATCTCTACAGGAACATATTTCTCTGCATAAAATGTGGTTGGATAAAGTCTGGTACAGTCTGATACAGTTTCATACAGTTTTATACAGTTTGACACAGTTGTATAGAGTTTAATACAGTTTTAGACAGTTTTAGACAGCGCTTGAATCACAGTGTCAGATAATCTGGTTTGTGTCAACACTAGAGGTGATATTGGGCCCATACTAGGACACAGACTATAGTGACCATCTTGTTTTTTATGCATTATTATCTCCCTTGATAAACTGGACCGGCTCCCTTCCTCTGAGCACAACAAAGCATCTTTGCAATTCAATTTATCACAGAGCACTGAATATCAAGCAGCAAAGAACATCAGGCCCAACTGACCTCTTTCCCCTTCATTTCTCACCTATTTAGGCAGCCATTGAATGGTAATTTCTCAACAGCACCCCAGTGACTGTCATTACAAAGCCTGGGCCAGCCAGCCATAATTACTCCATGCAAATGCCATATCCCCTATTTATGTGGGAGACTAGGATTGGATGTCTTCTATGGCTCTGGGTCTTTATCACTACCAGCACACATCTGGGGTCGAGGAGGAGGACGCAAGCCGCAAAAAATACACATGCAGAAAAAGGCATCCATTTATGTCGCTTGTTTGGCTTGTCTTATACATACAATCATACAGAAGAGTGTGAGGAAGCGCACTCACACACACACACACACACACACACACACACACACACACACACACACACACACACACACACACACACACACACACACACACACACACACACACACACACACACACATACACACGAACGAACCTGCATTTCTCTGACATATCCCCGTGACATAGGTTATGTTTGCCAGCTGGTGGGAACAGGTGTACCAGTGAGCTTGAAATCAAATGGCAATGTGCACTTGGCTGCCAACCAAAGTGCTGGATTGGAAAAGCTGTTCTCATGGTGCCTGGTGCTCCTCCAGTCCTTCAATGTGATTGGCTACTGACACAGTGAGCAGGTTCAGGGGATATGTGCTGGTGTCATCCGCTACAGTGCCTCTTCCTTGCTCTCCCAAGTGGCCCTTTGTCTGGGGCTGGTTCTGCTGCCATGCATGGCCAGGCAAACATGCTGCTGTAGAGAGAACCCTGATGGTGAGATGGAAGAGGTAAAAACACATGAACAAAACGTCAGAGGAAGACGGAGACTGAAAAGTCAGTTTGGGTTGTTTGATGTTTTCATCAAAGAACTACATTTGATCCAACTGACCAATAGGATTCAACTTTTTACTCCCATGTATATCCCCCATGTAGTCTACTGAGGGAGCTGTTATTCATCTCGTCTTTCACAAATAAGCAACTTAGGCATACTAGAAACTAGGTATATTATTCCATAAGAAGGGAGCAACAAAAAAAACATGTTTTTTTCCCCTATGGTCTGAGCTACCTGGCTGCGAAGCTTCCTGCAAAGTGTCCCTGAGAGCAAGATAATTGTACTCTACCTTCCGGTTATTATACCAACAAGCCGTCACAAACAGTAGTAGTTACGGATGATGAATGGCACATGTTAGCGGGAAGGAAATTACATTTTTTTAGGGGGGCGGTTCACTTGTTGTCTGGCACAGGTTCCAGAGCCAAAGCTATCTATTTAGAATGGGTTTAGGAATTGATTTCACTGGAGAGCGCTGTGGTGCGCTGTGGCCAAGGAGAGGGCCTAGCCAGTGAGAGAATCAATTAATCAGAATGAGAGAGCCATTGATGAGCTGACTGGCAGGTCCTAGTGTTTCCCTGTGGATGAGGGATGAGGGCTATTATGGGGACATCTCAGCTGTGTTATTCCTCCAGCCAGTGGAGCTTCCCTCTCTCACATTAATAGGGATGTTCAGCCTTCCTCTGTATTGTCTGCTCAGAGAGGGCTATTTAGGGAGGAGGATACATGGGCATTAAATGTAGCCACTTGAGCACGTAAGTCCCTTTAATCAAAGTGTTGATTTAGTAACACAAGTGCTTTAGAATCATTACAGCATTGTATCATTTGAAGTGTAGCAGAACACGGGACATTACAACACTTTTACGTCATTTAGCAGAGACTCTGATCCAGAGCGACTTACAGGAGCGATTCAGGATAAGTGCCTTGCTCAATGGCACATCGGCAAATTTTTCACCTAGTCGGCTCAGGGATTCAAACCAGTGACTTTTCGGTTATTGACCCAACGCTCTTAAACGCTAGGCTACCTGCCACCCCAAATTCTATAATGTAACACTTTAGCAAGAGAACTATCAATTCACCTTTTTAGGTTTAAATATATGGCTTAGTATCATATTTGACTTGATTGTATAAAAATCTAAATGTACTTTTCCATATAGCAGTTTAAACTGGTCTGTTTCAGGGGCCCGCTGGACTCATCAGTATTGATGTTGTCCCATGAGAAATGGTCAACAACACGAACAAGGATTCCACATAATTCTGGGATCATGAGAAACTAGTCTTTCTTCATTCATGTCACATCTGTAGTGTCCAAACCGCTTCTAACCTCTCCCCCAGGTCTGATCAGAGAGGGCAGGAAATGACCTCATTCCTGACCCCAAGAAGAGCTTAAAAGAGAAAATAAGAGTTCAATAAGACAAGACTGCACGCATGGGTGTGTTTGGATTGGCCTCTTTTAGAATACGTAGTCTGGTCAATTTAAGGCTGATGACACCTACTGCACTAAATACTTTCACTTTCACAATCTTTTACTTTTTATCTAAACTAATCTGAATAATACAAACCTGACTTCTGTGATGATATTTTTTCCTTGTTTGCTGATCCAAAAATTCCCATGTCTGATAGTACATTTTTTATACTATGTGTAACTGATAAAAGCTTTTTTTTACAGTATTCATACAAACAAATGACAGACTTCCCCAACAACAAAAACTGCTAATTCACTTCAGATCTACACTAGCCAGACTGTTTCCTGCCATCCGATTGGCCAGACCGATTATATGACAGCTCCAGACCGGGCGTGTCTCCACTGTCCAATGGCCATCTCTGCTCATTCATTTGTCAATAATGATTTTGGAACACGGCGGCTAATAGGGCATTATGGGACATTATGGGATAGCGCAGGCGTCTCCTGACACCTGATTTATGTCATGCGCGATGACATCAGCGAGATCATCGCCAGCAAGTGGGGCACTGATAAAAGAACACTTAGATTGGAGCGAGCAGGATGATGAACGAGCCACAATTCTTACCTACTCATCTCATTACACCGCCGAGGCTCCAGCTCCGGCCATTTAGCTAATGTAGCGAGTCATTGTGTGCCCAGGGACCATGTGTGCAAGCAGGTTGGACATTTCAAATGAATGACACCAGCCTAGCTATATGAGCTGGAGGTTGACCTTGCATAATACGAACATATAGGATTAACCTTGCCTGTCAGAGGGGACTATTGTTGTCCAGATGCTGTTGGGAGTATGGAGTAAGGCATGGCTGAAAAGAGATATTTCTAAGACTCATATAGCCGTGCTATTCGTGAATTATATTTCCACATGGGTCGGGGATAAGCCCTGTATTAGGATTAAAGGATTCCGAATGGTGAGACTTTCATAAATCGTATTAAAGCATGGGTAGGGATAGTCGTGCGGAGAAAGCAGGATGAATTAAAAAGGATGAATTAGGGGATGCTGTGATGGAGATGAAGAGAGAGGTGAAAAGGTGGAGGTGTTGAGTAGACAGCTCTGTGAAGACGATGGCTCCTTTCCAACAATCTAAAGTGGCTTCATCTCCTTGTCTCATTCGCCCTTCTGCGTCCAGAGGATGCTGTGCGAAGAGAAGGACAATTGAGGATGAGGTGTTGAGCGGAGTGTCTCGGTAAAGACAATGTGCCTGCGATTACAGATTGTCACTGTTTGAAAGACGGGAAGAACAACTAGACATTGAGGAAACTCACCAAGGAAAACCTTCAGAGCAAGTCGACAGCATTAAACAATGAATAACAATGGTAGAAACACAGAAATCATTGATATTGCCTTAAGAGAGGTTCCCCAGGGCATTTTTTCCCCCATTGTATAACAAGAATATACATGTAAGGTTCAGTAACATCCGTATCAGTGAATCAGCAGTATCCCTCACGAACTTAGAAGCAGCACTCAAAACTGACCCTATAGCGGGGATCCTTTTTTCAGGCGCGGGGTCCGTCAGGGGGTCGGAAGATATTTACGAAATCATTTGAAGACTGCAGATTGACAACAAGAAGCCTAAACAGATATTGCATTTGACTAAAACATATTCATTGCGTGGGAATACTTGGGAACAGATTTTCGAAATGAATATCACTTGGAGCTAATTTCCTGGTGTTTTTACAGTGTTTTATATCCAACAATTACATTTTTTTTATATTTATTTTTTTTATGCTCAGAAAACTTTGGCAGCCAAATAAAACCAGGCCAAATTCGGCCCGCGGGCCGCCAGTTGAGGAAACCTGCCCTATACCCTTCCTATGATTTCCCCATTTGGGTGACCCTATATTCATTAAAGGGGGATTTCAGCACATTACAGAGGAAGAAGAGCCCCTTGGAGACTGTGTTTGCTCTTCGGGCCCCTGCCCATAATTCTGTCAGACGGAGCCTGATAGTCCGAGAGGGGAGGGAGGGGAGGGCCCAGTCACCCAGGTTTTATTAGTGACACCAGCTGCACTCTTCTTTTCTCTATAAAAGGTAATTACAGCCAGTGGTAACAAGCTAATTGATTGCTAATTAGATAAATCAGCCCCTCTAAGTGCTGTCACGATGCGACGGATAGTGACAGGAGTCATGTGACCTAAACAGGAGGTGACGGGCTTGGAGGAGGGTGTGTGTGAGGGGGGGGGGGGGAGTTGGGGGGGGGGGGGGGTGTGTGTGTGTGTGTGTCTACCAGGGCTGTGCTGAGGTGAACACTCAAGGTGAAGGCTCAAGAGAGGCAGACATGGCCGCGTTCCCTGAGTGACAATGTATGTCAATTGCAATTGGGGGTGGCTGTGGCAAAAGGGCTGAGCAAACATGATTGATTCAATGACGATTGTCAGAGAAGGAAATGAGAATTGAATGGAGAGCTCCCCAGCCTGCTGTTGACTCCCTGAGCGCGCGGCTCACCCCAGACTTTCACATGCAAATGAGGCCCAGACTGTGCCTCTCGCCTGCCTCTGCTTCAGACCTAAAAGAGAGCAGCCCACAGCAGAAGGCTGGAGGGAAGTAGGGAGGGGAGGAAGAGAGGGAGGGGAGGGGGGTTTGGGAGGAGATGAATAGACGCTTGATCCGTGACAAGGGAAACTACATACAAATCTACATTTATTTTCTAAAAGATTGTCCCTGAATAAAAGGACTCTGAGATTTCTACCTACTTCTGTGAGGAAGAATATACTGCCTGTATAACTACCATTGGTTGAAAAATGCCACGTTGGAAATGTCACACATACTATAGGTCTGCTGAGTCATTGACCCTTCAACCCCGACACACCCCAAAATGTGTCCTTAATGTGTCCAGTTCAAAGCACCCAATTACATTTCTATAGCGTTTCAATTTAGAGCGTACCATAATTTATAGATAAACCTGCAAAATATCTGTCTGTAGATTAATAACAGTAAGTCACACTGGATAAGACTGTCTGCTAAATGTCAAATATTTAATTTGCATTAATCATAATATGTTCATTTTGTGACTATGCAGTAATTAATGTGACAATAGGATAGGATATCACATCTCCTAGGAACATGCAAGTGGAAAATCCATCTGACAATGTTTTCTACCATTGACTGTTGGATGTATTGGACTCTTCGTTTTGGAGATTCATTGGCTAAAGGGATCCAAGCCACCATGCTGCCAGTATTTAATCCTACTCATTATGCAGAGATGTTTGAGCCGTTGCTATAGCAACAGAGGGCATTGTTTGAAAGTAGGCCTGGTTCCCTGTATCCCTACCCCAAACCAACCAATGAAACGAAGAGCAAAGAAAACCTATCACCTCTATATCATCAACAAACTTTAGCAATATATTCAGTGAAATGGAAATACGGCTATGATATTTTATAGCATTTAATATTTCTCCAAACAAATAATAGATGTCAGACTTCCTGTGCTCTCTTTGTGGTCAATGCAATGCTTTTTGAACCAGTTACCGTCACTAATTGGGGGTGTCACTTAACCCTGTTCGGGTCCCTCTCCACGCTTGGCTTCCATCCAAATACTGTCCCTGTGCACAAGAGGTCCCGTTTATAGGGATCTAATTGGATGTCAAAGAGGAGGAAAAATTACTTTAAAAAATACTTCTAACGTCTTAAAATTATTTTTGTGCATCACAAATATCTAATTTGATGTAATATGCCAACTGCAGGAGACAGAGCGAGATCGACACAGACAGACAGATGAACAGAGTGGGAAAGTGAGCGAGCGATTGAGAGGAGGGAGAGAGAAAGAGAGAGACAGGGACAGAGGCAGAGACAGAGAAAGAGAAAGAGAAAGAGCGAGAAAGGGAGAGAGAGAGAGAGAGAGAGAGAGAGAGAGAGAGAGAGAGAGATAGCGATAGAGATAGAGATTCTGCAGGGTGGGTTGGAGTGCTGAGTGCTGGGAGCCTACATTAGCATTAGCATTAGCTCTGATTAGCGTGTCGTGACATAGCCCATGCAGCAATGATAAATCCAAAGCCCTGGTAAAAATATGTCCCTATCTACTACTGCTACTGGTGCGACGCTCAACCGTACGATACCCAGGGGCCCCATGCCTCTAGCTGTGGAGCATTCACGCGGCCACTGCACCTCTCCCTCTAGCCCTCTAGCAAATCCATGGGAAATGCAGGAGCTAGAGAGGCTATTGAGTTACATCCCTGATGGCATGCGACATGGCCATTCTACACATGCTGCCGGCGGCGCAGTGGGTGGCACGGACCAGGCCAGGCTGTGCAGTTGTTTGGCGATTTACGACACACGGGTCAAAGGTTTGTTGGAATGAACTAGTTAGTGCACGTCTAAAATAGGGGCCTGAACCCCTCCCCTCCCACCTGCCTGAGAGCTGAAGATAGGACAGGACAGCGGGGGCTGGCGGGCGGTACTCACATACTCTCTGATGGAAGCTTGTTGTTCGGTGTAAATCCCTGCCCATTTATGCCTGGCCTCATGTTTGTGTTTGTTTCACCCTATGTGGAAAGCAGATATCCTGTAACTCCAGGGGGAAGGTGGGTTATAGGTTTAAATCCACAAGGCACCTGTCAATTTCAATTTACAAGTACTGATATGGCAGCTCGTTGCAATTTTCAAGAGGTTATAACCGGAGTGATAATATCATGTTTTATTATCACTAGTAGGCCGGTCTGTCAGTCCTGCCGAGTAAGAGCTTGCCTTGGCCTACGACATGGCTGTAGCTCACTACGACATGACTGTAGCTCACTAAACACCACAGGCATGGCTGTAGCTCACTAAACACCACAGACAAGGCTGTAGCTTACTAAACACCACAGACATGGCTGTAGCTCACTAAACACCACAGACATGGCTGTAGCTCACTAAAGACCACAGACATGGCTGTAGCTCACTAAACACCACAGACATGGCTGTAGCTCACTAAAGACCACAGACAGCTAAAGACCACAGACATTGCAGACATGGCTGTAGCTCAGTAAAGACCACAGACATGGCTGTAGCTCACTAAACACCACAGACATGGCTGTAGCTCACTAAACACCACAGACATGGCTGTAGCTAACTAAAGACCACAGACATGGCTGTAGCTCACTAAACACCACAGACATGGCTGTAGCTCACTAATCACCACAGACATGGCTGTAGCTCACTAAAGCTCACTAATCACCACAGACATGGCTGTAGCTCACTAAAGACCAAATAAATAGTTGTAGCTCACTAAAGACCAGAGACATGGTTGTAGCTCACTAAACACCACAGACATGGCTGTAGCCACTAAACACCACAGACAAGGATGTAGCTCACTAAACACCACAGACATGGCTGTAGCTCACTAAACACCACAGACATGGCAGTAGCTCACTAAAGACCAAAAACGTGGCTGTAGCTCACTAAACACCACAGACATGGATGTAGCTCACTAAACACCACAGACATGGCTGTAGCTCACTAAAGACCACAGACATGGCTGTAGCTCACTAAAGACCACAAACACGGCTGTAGCTCACTAAACACCACAGACATGGCTGTAGCTCACTAAAGACCACAGACATGGCTGTAATTCACTAAAGACCAAATAAATGGCTGTAGCTCACTAAAGACCAAATAAATGGCTGTAGCTCACTAAACACCACAGACATGGCTGTAGCTCACTAAAAACCACAGACATGGCGGTAGCTCAATAAAGACCACAGACATGGCTGTAGCTCACTAAACACCACAGACATGGCTGTAGCTCATTAAACACCACAGACATGGCTGTAGCTCACTAAAGACCACAGACATGGCTGTAGCTCACTAAAGACCACAAACATGGCTGTAGCTCACTGAACACCACAGGCATGGCTGTAGATCACTAAACACCACAGACATGGCTGTAGCTCACTAAAGACCACAAACATGGCTGTAGCTCACTAAAAACCAAATAAATTGCTGTAGCTCACTAAAGACCACAAACATGGTTGTAGCTCACTAAAGACCAAATAAATGGCTGTAGCTCACTAAACACCACAGACATGGCTGTAGCTCACTAAAAAACACAGACATGGCGGTAGCTCACTAAAGACCACAGACATGGCTGTAGCTCACTGAACACCACAGACATGGCTGTAGCTCACTAAAGACCACAGACATGGCGGTAGCTCACTAAAGACCACAGACATGGCTGTAGCTCACTAAAGACCACAGACATGTATGTAGCTCACTAAACACCACATAAATAACTGTAGCTCACTAAAGACCACAGACATGGCTGTAGCTCACTGAAGACCAAAGAAATGACTGTAGCTCATTAAAGACCACAGACATGGCTGTAGCTCACTAAACACCACAGAAATGACTGTAGCTCACTAAAGACCACAGACATGGCTGTAGCTCACTAAACACCACAGACATTGCTGTAGCTCACTAAACACCACAGACATGGCTGTAGCTCACTAAACACCACAGACATGGCTGTAGCTCACTAAAGACCACAGACATGGCTGTAGCTCACTAAAGACCACAACCATAGCTGTAGCTCACTAAACACCACAGACATGGCTGTAGCTCACTAAAGACCACAGAAATGACTGTAGCTCACTAAAGACCACATACATGGCTGTAGCTCACTAAAGACCACGAACATGGCTGTAGCTCACTAAAGACCACAGACATGGCGGTAGCTCACTAAAGACCACAGACATGGCTGTAGCTCACTAAACACCACAGACATGGCTGTAGCTCACTAAAGACCACAGAAATGACTGTAGCTCACTAAAGACCACATACATGGCTGTAGCTCACTAAAGACCACAGACATGGCTGTAGCTCACTAAAAAACACAGACATGGCGGTAGCGCACTAAAGACCACAGACATGGCTGTAGCTCACTAAAGACCACAGAAATGACTGTAGCTCACTAAAGACCACAGACATGGCTGTAGCTCACTAAAGACCACAGACATGTATGTAGCTCACTAAACACCACATAAATAACTGTTGCTCACTAAAGACCACAGACATGGCGGTAGCTCACTAAAGACCACAGAAATGACTGTAGCTCATTAAAGACCACAGACATGGCTGTAGCTCACTAAACACCACAGAAATGACTGTCACTCACTAAAGACCACAGACATGGCTGTAGCTCACTAAACACCACAGACATGGCTGTAGCTCACTAAACACCACAGACATGGCGATAGCTCACTAAAGACCACAGACATGGCTGTAGCTCACTAAAGACCACAGACATGACTGTAGCTCACTAAAGACCACATACATGGCTGTAGCTCACTAAAGACCACAGACATGTATGTAGCTCACTAAACACCACATAAATAACTGTAGCTCACTAAAGACCACAGACATGGCTGTAGATCACTAAAGACTACAGACATGGCTGTAGCTCACTAAACACCACATAAATGACTGTAGCTCACTAAACACCACAGACATGGCTGTAGCTCACTAAACACCACAGACATGGCTGTAGCTCACTAAACACCACAGACATGGCTGTAGCTCACTAAAGACCACCGACATGGCTGTAGCTTACTAAACACCACAGACATGGCTGTAGCTCACTAAACACCACAGACATGGCTGTAGCTCACTAAAGACCACAGACATGGCTGTAGCTTACTAAACACCACATACATGGCTGTAGCTCACTAAACACCACAGACATGGCTGTAGCTCACTAAAGACCACAGACATGGCTGTAGCTCACTAAACACCACAGACATGGCTGTAGCTCACTAAAGACCACAGACATGGCTGTAGCTCACTAAACACCACAGACATGGCTGTAGCTCACTAAACACCACAGACATGGCTGTAGCTCACTAAACACCACGGACATGGTTGTAGCTCAATAAACCATGATCCTTCTTTTTTCCCTTTTCTTCTCTTTTTTGGAGAAGTGACACTGTGTGGGACATCGCTGTCTAGACACCTCGCATGAAAGGAGAGGAGCCCGAAACGTCCGAGGCTTCCTCCCCATCATTGTTTGATATCCCTCAGCCTTTCTTTCCCTCTGTCTGGCCTCTATTGTGGGGAAACAATACGCTGGCACTGTCGCTTCCTAAACATGGAAGGGTGTTACAATTTCCTGCAATCGCCACCGACAGGGGGGCCACCCCAAAACTGGTCATGCCAATCAGGGAAGAGTTCAAACGTCAGGGAATACCCCCACCACCACAACCCGGGAACGCCGGGAACGCTTCACTCCAGTGAGCACAGAAACATCCCGAGAAGTGTCAGTCAAAACACAAGGCAACCAGGGTCAAGTTTCTGGGAAAACAGCCGTTCCATGCAGGGAGCCGCACTATGGGCCAAGACCGATCTATACACATAGACATACTTCAGCTATACTGTTTTCATTCATGATTTTGTTTAGGAGCCAAACGTCCAAAAATGTCTCAACAATGACAATCCCTAACAATGACAATCCCTCATTTTGGGGGTTAATTGTCACATTGATGATGGTGAGACTAAACTTTTCATATAAACGTTGTTAGCTACTTTTGGGAGGTTTTCAGAGAATATCGGTCTGAAACTTTCAGAGGCCTTCCCACAGCAGAGTGTGTGTGTTTAGGTTTGTATAGGGTGTCACGTCTGCACATTTAGAGGTTCCATTGATGACGGCGTATCTGTCACACACCCTCTTCACACACACACCCTCTTCTCTCTCTCTCTCACACACACACACACACACACACACACACACACACACACACACACACACACACACACACACACACACACACACACACACACACACACACACACACACACACACACACACACACACACACACACACACACACACACACACACACACCATTCCATCCCATCACTGTGCTCCAACGTTCTCCTTGCTTATCATTCACTGGCTACATCTCCACCCCACACAGGAGGAGAGCCCTGCACACACGTTAATTTATTCAGCCGGCGCTCAAAGCCTCCATTACAATGAACACCCAGACAATAAAACGTGCACAATGAAAATGTTAATTTCCCTTATTATCATTCCCCTTAATTATTTGTTGTGACTGATAATTGCATACAGCGCATTTGATATCAGGCAATAACCTTCTGCCTAGCGTTGTCTAGGGGGCTTGTTGAGAGTCGCTCCCCAGGCATGCCCACCCTTTATCAAGACAAAGGCAAGACGGAGCACACATAACCTTTCTGACGCTGCCTCCTTGCCTCCCTCCATCGCACCCATAAAATGAATAAATATTACAGATGAATTAATCCACTCTGATTATAATTTGCGTCTCGGGGTCGTGAAAGACTTCTCTCACAGTATGTTGCTATTATCCCACTTTGTACAGTGAGGAGATGGTGGCGGATTATGCTTGGCCCTGGGTGAGGTGTTTGGTGCGGCTTCTTCGGTCTCGTTAATTAGCAGTAGGGCTGTACGACATTACTGCACGGCTGAGAGTGTGGCATAAACACACATCGCTTGGTGCTGTTTCGGAGAAGTAAGCAAGCATAAATAAATAAAAAATTCAGAAGGTTTTCATTTGTTTTGCCTATCCGATTCCTAAGAGATATGCTTGTGGATAACTTTTCAGCTTTATCAAATTGTTTTGACTCTCGATATCTTAGTTGTGCAGCTATTGCACCGATAATGAACAGGACCCATGGAGAAGTGTTTATAATGTCTTGTGATTGTTATATTGCCAACTGCTATTACAGTAACAGAAAGGACTGCTCACGGATTTGGCTAACCTAGCCTACCATTTAAAAATAATGCATCGATGTCAACTCTAATATAAATATGAATAACCCGAAACGTTTCTCAAACATAATCTCAATAACACAACATGTGCCAGGGAATTAGGATCTTTACTCTTCCTTTCAAATGGATTGAGACATGAGGCACAGTTTGTAATGATTTGAATCAAATTTAAATGTGTTGTCTTGCAGTCTAATGCAAATGGTCTAAAATGGACACTTTTTGGGGAACCTCTGTGATGTAAACGGGCTGATATGTTGCACGGCACAAAAGCCTTTACCGTGCTGACTGAAGAGGAGCTTATGTTTTATTAGCATAAAAATGAGTGAATATTGAGAGAGAGAGATAGAGGGAGAGAGAGAGAGAGAGAGAGAGAGAGAGATAGAGGGAGAGAGAGAGAGGAAGGCCAAGTGTCAACAAACGAGCGAGTGAAACACATGGGAGGAAACTTGAGTAGCTCACCAGTCAAAACATCCATTTCACATCTATCTATCATATGGCTGAGAGCCTTCAGTCCCAGATAACACACAACTGCCTCTGCGTATGGTGACTAAGCTGCTGTAGGGAATTCATTTCTTTCTTTGTTAAATGTTTGTTCTGTTTCAGGAGTTTACAGATATTACTGCTATTGAAATTGTACATACTCTTTAAACTATATGTCAATCTGGATAAGAAGATGTTTGCTGGGATAGGATAACTATCTTCAAACAGGCCATGTGACATGCATTTCTCACTGTTGCATCTGTGGGCACTTCAGACGTGTAGATATCTCATCTCCTATCTCAAGGGCCATAAGTCAGTGGTGATGAGACCAGTACAGGGCCCCAGCAGAGACTAACGGCAAAACCCCTCTATCGCAAATAGCCTATGCCGTACGTGTCTGTGCATGTCTGTGCAAGTGTTAGCATGAATGAGAGTGTGTATACATGCATGAGTGAGTAGTTAGATACATTTTCTTTTGCTCATTTAGCAAACGCTCTTATCCAGAGCGACTTACAGTAGTGACTGCATACATTTTCCATCATACAGTGCACCCGTGTGTGTGTGTGTGTGTGTGTGTGTGTGTGTGTGTGTGTGTGTGTGTGTGTGTGTGTGTGTGTGTGTGTGTGTGTGTGTGTGTGTGTGTGTGTGTGTGTGTTTGAGTGTATATTTGTGTCTACCCAACCCATGTGTAAGTACAGATGTAGGATATTAATTTGATCAATCACCCTGTTGGAGGAAAACTTTCCTGAAAAGCAAGACATTTTGAACGTGTAGTGTATTTGAAGTTTGAAAAGGTTTCTGAAATTTGTAACTTTCACTTAGACATTTCAGACTTAATTTACCCCTACAAAAATGTCCATGGATTATAATCCACATAATAATTCACATTTCCTGTTACTGCAGGATTATTTTCGTGCTATAACAAACTAGCTCAAATTCGGATCTTACATCTGCATGCAGTATGTATCTGTGTGTGTCTGTGCAAGTGTTAAGGCGTCCGCACGCCTCCCATCCGAAGCAGTGTGGAACAGTTAGTGCAAATATTATGACAACATTTTGTGACATTTTGGTTAGTTTTGGTCTTCGGCAAAGGTTTTTTTCAAGCCGAAGTCGGTAGCCGAAGTCTATGACCATTTGTCGGTGATTGGTCAACAGTCGGGATTCTTCAACAAAGTTTTTGTTGTCGTTCAACGAGAGAAGAATTGAGTTCATGCAAAAAAGTATCTTGAGCTATTTTACATGAAATCTGAATATTATGAGGAAGTGCATACTGGCTACGGTGTATCAAAATGGACAAACAGTACTATTGCTGATTTCTTCTCATATTTCAAGAGAAGGTCTTTTAAAGGAGTATGTGAGCACACTCGTTTGGTTCGTCTAGCCGAGTTCGTCTAAACGTCAGCTGAACCGAAGCCTGCTGGCGCCTTTAGCATGAATGAGAGGGTGTGTACGTGTGTGTGCATGCGTGAGTACTTACATACATATGCGCATGTGTGTGTTTGAGTGTATTTGTTTGTCTGCCCAACCCACGTATAAGTAAAGGGCCTACCTTCAGCTGCGCTCCCTCTTCTCCCCTGGTGTGTCTTCTGGTATGATTTGTGGCCCACCACAGTCTGAGACTGAACACATATTCTAACCTCCAGCCCTGTAATCCACCAAGGGGGTCATTTAAACTGGCTCTTACAGGTGCAGCATGCAAGGTGTCCTTCTCCCTCTAACCTCTCCTCTCCGTCCATACGTCAACACATGTCAAGGTGCTAAGCGACATCTCGCCCCCGCATTCCCTGCATTCCTCCTCCTCTTCCCCTTTTCCACGGTACTGCTGCTGGTGTCCATCCACCAGCCAGGCAAAGGCCTGCAGTTGCCAAGCCCTCCAACTCTCCGACCCACAGCCTTTCAAGCTTTCCAGCTCTCTAACCCTTCCAGCCCTCCAACCCTTCCAGCCCCCCAGCCCTCCAACCCTTCCATCCCCCCCAGCTTTCCCTACCTCCCACAGACATGACAGGTGGCAGGACCAAAGGGGACCATTTAAACCTCGGTGTGTGATCCCAATGCAGGAGGACTCCCCTGACCTCTGCCCCTTGACCTCGGAGGCACCTGCACTGGCAGACTGCACTTGGAACAAGGTGGAGTAACCATGCCCCTGTCTGTTGTCAGTGTGTGAGTTCAACATACAGCTCAACCGATGATGATCTGAGCCAGATGATCTGAGTTTGTTTTGGATGTCTTGTTGAGATAAAGGGACCTATTCAATATTATTACGGGATCATTTTAAAGGCCAAATAATGATAAACATACCCGTTGTTTGTTTTTAGCAATATAACTTCATGTGGTATTGTGGCTTTAAAGTACACATTTATAGGCAGAATACTGTCTTATTAAAGACGTCTACATTAAACCGGCGTTCGCTTTATGCAACATGGTTGCAATTACTATAGATGTTTTCTATTTGATTGCCAAGCTTACTATCTCTATCTTACCTGAATGAGAATCCACACTGATTAGCCAACATATAACACACACACACACACACACACACACACACACACACACACACACACACACACACACACACACACACACACACACACACACACACACACACACACAAACGCACGCTCGTGCAGGCATATGCACAAGCACACGCCTATCTTACACATGCAAGGGCATGAGAGAGAGAGAACTACACTTGTGGCCAGTAAAATACAATAGAATGTAGAAATACAAGGACAAGGGCTATAGCCGTGATCATGGTCCATTCTAGTGCTGCTCTCAGAGTGGGGATGGTGTTCTACAGGGACAGGCAGTTTGAATCTATGTATATGCTACTTACAGGTCTTCCGCTCTTCTGGGGTAGTGCTCTCTCCCTCTGTATTGTCTAGTAGCAGTTTGTAGGTAAAATCACTGGGGAACCTATGTGTTGTGATAATTGCGTTGTTTGCTCTATAACCTGTTACTTCACATGCCTTGCTACCGTGATATACAGTGGGGCGAAAAAGTATTTAGTCAGCCACCAATTGTGCAAGTTCTCCCACTTAAAAAGATTAGAGAGGCCTGTAATTTTCATCATAGGTACACTTCAACTATGACAGACAAAATTAGCCAAAAAAATCCAGAAAATCACATTGTAGGAGGATTTTTTATGAATTTATTTGCAAATTATGATGGAAAATAAGTATTTGGTCAATAACAAAAGTTTATCTCAATACTTTGTTGTATACTCTTTGTTGGCAATGACAGAGGTCAAACGTTTTCTGTAAGTCTTCACAAGGTTTTCACACACTGTTGCTGGTATTTTGGCCCATTCCTCCATGCAGATCTCCTCTAGAGCAGTGATGTTTTGGGGCTGTTGGGCAACACAGACTTTTAAATCCCTCTAAAGATTTTCTATGGGGTTGAGATCTGGAGACTGGCTAGGCCACTCCAGGACCTTGAAATGCTTCTTACGAAGCCACTCCTTCGTTGCCCGGGCGGTGTGTTTGGGATCATTGTCATGCTGAAAGACCCAGCCACGTTTCATCTTCAATGCCCTTGCTGATGGAATGAGGTTTTCACTCAAAATCTCACGATACATGGCCCCATTCATTCTTTCCTTTACATGGATCCTTTGAATGTTTAGTCATTGTTGCTTGATCGGTGGTTAGCTTGCCAAATGTAGGTTGCATGAAAAGTTCAACACAATATAACTGTGTTAGCGTGGGTGTTCAGTAACTCACAGTATGTAAATCAAAAAGGAAAATTCTCAGCAACGAAAAATTGATCCAATTTTTTTACGACAAAAATGAATGTAAAGTTTAGGAAGAAGCGTATGTGTGCCCATGTATTTGAGCACACATCAAATAATGCAGTTTTTTTTTTACGACAAAAATGAATGTAAAGCTTAGGAAGAAGTGTATGTGTGCCCATGTATTTGAGCACACATCAAATAATGCAGTTTTTCTTTTACGACAAAAATGAATGTAAAGCTTAGGAAGAAGTGTATGTGTGCCCATGTATTTGAGCACACATCAAATCAAACCTCTCCGTTTCCTGGGTGAGTGGTCCCCAGTGTGTGGCTGTAAAGTGAGTGTAGCTGGGATAAAGCCCCTTTACTCTCCCATCATTTTCTCCACGACTCCCTTAATCCTCACACTGACTGCTGTTGGAGGCTAACCTCTGACCCCCAGCAGATTTCACGGATTAGGTCAACCCTTTATGTTTCCACACCCCCTCTAATCCCGACACTTTCACTTAACGTTGAATAAGCACCCCCTGGTTCATCTTTTAATTCCACTCCACACAGTGCGGTTTGAGCCTAACCTTTACCGTAGGTTTTTCCAGGTTTGGCCCCATCACCACAAACAATAGTGAGGGGTTAAAGAGAGAAGGATTAGGGGGAGGATAAGTTAAACGCTGTGTCTTCCCACTGTTGCCGGACCTTTGATGTGAACAGAATGTTTCCAGGGCTCAGAGGAAAGCCATTAAACACTATGTATTTATATGGCCTGCTTGAACTATGGAGGAAGGAGATCTGCTGAATTCTTGCAATTTCATTAGCTGAAAGAAGAACTGTTAAATTTACGACGATTTCACAGATTTCGTAAATGTAAAAAAAGACACTCATTTGTATGTGAGAATAACTGCGTACATTTCTCAATATATGCTTTAAGAAAAATATATAATACATAAATATATAATAGTTAAAAATGAATATTAGTTTATATAATAGTTGTTTATGCATCTCTCACACAATTATTGCAACCCCCAAAACATATATGCACTGATAAATCAATTGCAGCTGCTATAGCAGTACGAGTGACAATATTAGTGACATTATAGCTAATAAGGACTTGTATCCTGTCAGTCAGAAGCACACCAGCAGGCCTCTCCACTCGGCCTCCTCCCCCTCAGACAATGGATGACACAGAGGTTGGACCGGTTTTGTCTAAAAGGGATACATCTTTTGTCAAAATTGAGTTTTTGTAGCAGGTTTATGAGAACTTATAAAGAAGGTTAGGAGAATTAACGTAGCAGGTTAGGAGAGTTAGGTTGAGGTTAGGAAAAGGGTTAGGGTTAGCTAAAATGCAAAAAGCTGACAAAAGCTGTATCCCATCTAGACATGCTCGGTTGGACGATTACAAAATATATTGCAAGTAATATTAACAATGTGAAAGTAAAAATAAAATAAAACATGTTAGTTAATAATTGCTCTCAACTTTAATGAAGGCATTTGGGAAAATAGCTTAAACATACAGTACCTAATTCACAAAGAAATGAAAAAACTGAATGTTTTAATTTCACCTGCTCTGCAAGGATGACATGAGAAAGCTCAAGTGAAGTGACAACCTGTGCAGGAGATGCTAGAGAAGTTGAAAACACTTGAATGGGTACAGATGTAGTAGGGTCTTAATTTGATCACCATTGTTGCAGGAGAACCTTCCTTCAATGTAGGACATTTTGTAAGGATGTTTAACTGACGGCAGAGAAGTCAGACGCAGGAGAGAAATAACTGTGTTTCCAACGGCGCAGTTTATTTACAATAAACAGAATAATAAAAATCAATGGGTAACATAACCCGACTCACACCAGTACAGACGTACACATACACTTACAATAAACAATCACCGACAAGGACATGAGGGGAAACAGAGGGTTAAATACACAGCATGTAATTGATGGGATTGGAACCAGGTATGATGGAAGACAAGACAAAACCAATGGAAAATGAAAAATGGATCAGCGATGGCTAGAAGGTCGGTGACGTCGACCGCCGAACACCGCCTGAACAAGGAGAGGGAACAACTTCGGCGGAAGTCGGGACACATTTAGAACATGTGGTGTATTTGAGGTTTGAAATTCAAAATTTCAGACTTGATTTTCCCTTGTGAAGAATACATGAACCCTTTAAATAAATGTAAGTCATTATAGTCCACATAATTATTCACGTTTCCTGTTGCTGCAGGATTCTTTTCCTGCTGCAGCAAACTGGCCCAAATTAAGATCCTACATCTCTAAACCATTACATCAAGCACATTAACAGGGTAATAAGGAAACCAAAAACTGGCATTGCTGTTACTAAAATGTTACATTTAAGGGATTTTTTAAAATGTTGTGATGGATGACATAGTCTATTCTAAAATTGCAATCAGCATACATAATTTATAATTTAATAATTAAGTTGTATTTCAGGATGCTCAGTTTGAAGAATGTGTGTTTAATTTAAATGGAAATCTGTTTTCCGTGCCAACAAAATGCAATTGCTTATGCTTCGATTTTGGCCACTGAATACAGTAGCAGCTCTCAGTATGACATTGAACTGTAAGCAGTATCCATCCAATAGTGATAAACCATGCTCATCTTCCAGCACATGTGTTTCTGATCTGAACACAAAACTAACAGGATCCCATCAAGTAAAACACAACGACCACTGGATAACAACACAACGAAAACAAAATACAAAACAGGCCAGAACATCCCTTTATCCACCCATCCCTCCAGTCATCCCTCCATCCTGAGGCACAGAGATGAATATGTTCTCCATCGCATGATCTATAGTGAACTCCAGCTATTCCAAAGTTGTGCTCTGGCAGGGGTCTGACGGTTGAAAATAAAGCTAGGCCCTGAAAAGTTGTCTGATTTTCCCATCAAAATAATGAAGCTTGAGCATTCGCAGCTCTGATATGCCAGAGCGAATCCAGGGCCCAGGTCTGTCATGCAAACATCAAAGGCCTGAGTCCTACTGTACTGAGTTTGCCCCCCTCTGCTCTTCCAAAGTTGCATGAAATAATTGCCTACCCAGAATTCCTCTGGAGTTTCTGCTGCCTTTGTTTTCTTTTGCCTCCATATGGTATACAGCCAAAGAAAGACATCATATTGACCCATGAAGAGAGAGCTATTACCACGATTCAGAATTCATTCAACTGACAGTGGCTGGTGCCGACGAATACGATCGGACTGACTGACACACGTTTCCTTTTGGAACCGAAAACACACTTTCCCTAATCTATGCCATCTTCTTTCAATGGTATGTCAAGAGGAGGCACCGTAAGAGCACCAAACCTGGGATCAAATACTATTCGAAATGATTTCTCACACTTTATCTATGCTCGATTGAGCTTGCCTGGCTATATAGAACCAATAGAATAGTCTCAAAAATCCAGATCCTGCCCATCTCCAGCCAGGCTAGAGCAAACATTTAAGATTTGCATAAAAAAAATAGCATTTGAACCCAAGTCTGAGGAGGCCACAGAGAACTTGACAATTCAATGCATACACGGCAAGACAGAGAGAGGCTGGGGAGAAATGGAGTGTGATTTCATGCACAACATTCGTCTGGATTACAGGGTGGCCCTCGCATCCTTACTGTGTTTTTCATCGGGCCAGATTTGGAAGTGTGACAGAACGAGTCAAAGGAAATCATCCTCATTCAAGTTGTCACGGTGAGATGCATGAGAGTAATATCAGTCTTTGTAAAAACGAAAACAAAAGGAATCCATACTCTCTATTTTAGATTGGCCATCCTAGAAGATCTTCTAAGGACAGAGGGGGAGGATATGGCCCTAGAATTAGATGTATAAAGCGTATTATATATGAAATAAATATTATTTCTAAGCATATCGAGCCGTAGATGTTAAAAGAGAATCAATGTGTTTCCCATCCCTTTTAGTGCCGTTCCTGGATTTGAACCTCTAGGCTACCTGTAGAATGCAGTGATAGATAAAAGTACATTCATCTTCAAAGTCCTCACTGTCCTCACAGTCATAGTTCAAGGCTACTTTGCATGACCGCAATGCAACTATATTTTCAGGACTAACATTTTATGTACCCACATCTGGCAATATTTTTTCTCTGTGCTGTATGTTCATATTTCAATATAGCTCGTCATCTGTCTTTCTGTCATTGTATGTGCTGTATCCCATGGGTAGTAAAGTATCCACTCTTTAAAAGCATCTGCCAAGATATTGTTACAGTCTGAGGCACATAATGTTAATGCCACTTTGGCAATGCACAGCTACTGACTGTAAAATAAAAAAAACGAATATATTGCTTTCTTTGTACCCTTTCAAAATGCCCAAACATGTAACTCTTTCAATTTATAGCTGTGGTAATATTTGGTAATTCACACATTAACTAATTCATAGTGAGACAGGACCACTTGTGCCAACAGTAGAAGTCACTTATTTACAGACTTGACTGGCTGGGATACTCTTGCACAATTTCCCCTCAGGAAATCCCCTGTGTTTCATGTAAAGCTTAGTGCTCTTTGATTAGTGGCTAGATTATGAACTGAGTGCTACATAACCCCATCCAGTTGCATCGGAGCTAGACAGCGATTTAAGCAACATAAACCCCAAACTCTTCCAATGTTCAAGCGGGAAAAAAATCCACAAAAGTACATTTCCGGAAAGTCGAGTCGCCTGGCTGTTGAGCAATGATTCTGTCACTCTTTATGGCTTTTTGGGAGCTCATAAAATGCATACGCAGCTTGCACAAACATCCAGATATTTGTCATTCCAAGAGAAGCCATAGGGAACAATGAGACACATTGTGGATTCACAGGTCCTCTTCAGTTTACCACTGGGACAGGAGGTGGACAGGGACTGCAGTATACGGCTACCACACATGACAAATCGAAGTAAAGTGAGGTGTTTCCATAAAATGACGTTATCTTGGAGAAAACGGATGCCGTTTCCAAGAAGACTTCTGTTGCAGGCAGGGAGATCAGCATTGAGAAGTGTCCCAAGTTGGTAGCCTTTAACTGTCTACACCTCTAACTTTGCTCATAGGCAGACGGTTGTCTTTTACCAGCTAAAGAGGAGTGTAGGAGGATGGCTGTCACACGGTCCGATTCTAGATGGATATATTTTGATTGACATATTTCTGGCTTTGGTCTTACCTGCTCTACAAATGATTGGGGTGATTAGAGTTGCAGCATGATTTTCCTGTTGCTGCTTTGTGCTTTTGAGGATATCCAGCAATGTCCTCTTAAAATGTTTAAGTTCACTAGACAATACAGCACTGTTAGTCAAGATGGATCCTAAAGCTATACCACATGCACAGTCTTCGAGATTTGCATTGCAACTTCAAAGTAAAGTCAAGTTATAACTTGGTGACTTGCATTGTGTCCATATCTAACTCCTGGAGCTTTAGTATGGGGAGATTATTTTGGGACAAGTGTCCAGTTTGGGGACAAAATGTGTCTATTTGTAAATAACCTGAACTGTTTCAAGCAGACCACAATAGTCCCTGTGCCCAAGGAAGCGGAGGTAACCTGCCTAAATGATTACTGCCCCGTTGCACTCACGTCGGTAGCCATGAAGTGCTTTGAAAGGCTGGTCGTGGCTCACATCAACAGCATCCTCCCGGATACCCTAGACCTACTCTAATTTGCATACCGCCCCAGCAGATCCACAGATGATCCATTCTCAATCGCACTCCACACTGTCCTTTCCCACCTGGACAAAAGGGACACCTATGTGAGAATGCTGTTTGTTGACTACAGCTCAGCGTTCAACACCATAGTTTCCTCAAAGCTCATCACTAAGCTAAGGACCCTGTGACTAAACACCTCCCTCTGTAACTGGATCCTGGACTTCCTGACGGGCCGCCCCCAGGTGGTAAGGGTAGACAACAACACGCCTGCCACGCTGATCCTCAACACTGGGGCCACTCACTTAGTCCCCTCCTGTACTCCCTGTTCACCCACGACTGCGTGGTCAAACACGACTCCAACAATCATTAAGTTTGCTGATGACAATGGTAGGCCTGTTCACCGACAATGATGAGACAGCCTATAGGGAGGAGGACAGAGAACTGTCAGTGTGGTGACAGGAAAACAACCTCTCCCTCAATGTGATCAAGACAAATGAGCTGATCGTGAACTACTCGAAAAGGCAGGCCGAACAGGTCCCCATTAACATCGACGGGGCTGTAGTGGAGCGGGTCGATAGTTTCAAGTTCCTTGGTGTCCACATCATGAATGAACTATCATGGTCCAAACACACCAAAACAGTCGTGAAGAGGGCATGACAAAACCTTTTCCCCCTCAGGAGACTGAAAATATTTGGCATGGGTCCCCAGATCCTCAAAAAGTACTACAGTTGCATCCCCGCCTGGTATGGCAACTGCTCGGCATCTGACCGTAAGGCGTTACAGAGGGTAGTGCGTACGGGCCAGTACATCACTGTTGCCAAGCTTCCTGCCGTCCAGGACCAAAATAATAGGCGGTGTCAGAGGAAGGCCATTCATAGACTGTTTTCTCTGCTACCGCACGGCAAGCGGTATCTGAGCGCCAAGTCTAGGACCAAAAGGCTCCTTAACAGCTTCTATCTCCAAGCCATAAGACTACTGAACAATTAATCAAATGGCCACCGGACTATTTACCTTGAACCCCCCCCCCCCCACTGCTGCTACTCGTTGTTTATTATCTATGCATAGTCACTTCACCCCCACCTACATTTACAAATTACCTCAACTTCAACTAACCTGTAACTCAGTGCCGGTGTCCCCTGTATATAACCTCGTTATTCTTATTGTGTTACTTTTTACTATTTTTTACTTCAGTTAATTTGGAAAATATTTTCTCAACTCTTCTTGAACTGCACTGTTGGTTAAGGGCTTGTGAGTAAGCATTTCACGGTAAGGTCGACACTTGTTGTGTTTGGCACACGTGACAAATAAAGTTTGATTTGATTTGATTCGGTGAGCACGTCGAGGCGGGAGCATCCATCGAGCCACAAACATTAAGACACAAAACAAACCAAGCCAAGTCGGGTCCCTCTCTTAGCACGAGTTACAGCGGACGTGGGAGAATGTAGATGTCGACACCACAAATTGGCAGTCTTGTCCCAGCTGAGGTTTTAGTTGGTCTTTCTTTCCCTTGCATAAGTCTTGCACACTAAGACGTAGAATGTCTGATGTAAAAAGCACAAGGAGTAAAAGCAAGTCTCCAAGGTAGGGTGTGGAAAACCTTGGGACCCTAGATGCTGACACTAGCCAAAGATCTCAGTTTATTCCTGCTGAGATTACATGGTAAAACAATTGGACCTAACCATGCTGATATGGATGCTGATTGACCGAAGTCGTAAATATAACGTTATTTGTTGGTTGCGTCATGTTAGGACAAGGGATTTATCACGGAATAGAAACTAAAGACACCGTGAAGGCTGGATCGGTTTTATGCCAGAGTTCAACTACATGTCGTCGCCACGAATCCGGAGATGCACCAACTACACACTGCAGTTGTTTGTTTCTGTCACTTGTAGACATACGCCTCAGGCACACGATGGAATACTGTGTGCTGGAAAAGAGAGCACACCCTGCCATAGAATGAAATCAAATCAGTGACTGGGCCTGTTTTGACACATTAAACCAAACATGCCAATGACAGTCAGTGCTGAGGCACGGGGGCTCTGTGATGATCTGCGGGTTTCTCCAGCGAGTGAATGTGACGTCCGTCAGCAAGAGGATCAGGGCTTTGGCAACTGGTAAGGCTCTGATTTACTGACAATCCACCGTAAGAGTTCTTGGCTGCCGGAGCTGAGAGAAGGTTAGACGGAGAGGTCTGCCATTCATTTCAAGGGATTTGTAAGCCATTCGTGTACATTGTGAATGAATGTCAATGAAAACTGAGCACCCTATTATTAATTTAAACAGAGGAAGCCTTGTCGATATTTTAACCGATATGCTTAACAAGGTGTCTGTTTGAATCTGGTATGTCAGGGGTTTGAATTAGTCAGGGGTTAGCCATGCAGCTGATGCTATAGGACTGTGTGGCAGTTGTGTGGAGAGGGCAAATAAGAAAAGGGCTCAAGTGTAGGGCACTCTTCCCAGTGGTTCAGGGAAGGGGTCCAACTATCTGTCTCCGCCACTTAGACACAGGGTAAAGGAGTGGGCCTGTTTTTGACCCCAAACACTCCCCCCAATCCCCTCTAACTACCCCTCTCCCCAGTCCCCCTAGCCCATAACATAGGACTACAGCTGACGTTGGAGAGCGACGGTGGGCTTGTGGGTAACGGGAGGTGCTGTTAAGGCTGGTCATTCTATACCATGGCACCCAGGCACAGGATAGTAAAATGTGATGCTTGTTGTAAAATGTGTCTCACAGTAAAATTTAAAATAGACAAGACTTATACAGAGATGCACTGTAGTACAGAGATGCACTGTAGGACAGAGATGCACTGTAGTACAGAGATGCACTGTAGTACAGAGATGCACTGTAGTACAGAGATGCACTGTAGTACAGAGATGCACTGTAGTACAGAGATACACTCTAGTACAGAGATACACTGTAGTACAGAGATGCACTGTAGTACAGAGATGCACTGTAGTACAGAGATGCACTGTATTACAGAGATACACTGTAGTACAGAGATGCACTGTAGTACAGAGATGCACTGTAGTACAGAGATACACTGCATTAATGCTGGGTTCTGTCTGCAAGCTGCTTTTGCTTTTTTCCATGGAAAAACTGATATCTTCATCATCGTTATGTGGATAAGTTGATGGCTTTTCCGAAAGTGATACAAAAGGACATATATTAGACACACGTAACACACATACCCCTCCAAACACACACACACACACACACACACACACACACACACACACACACACACACACACACACACACACACACACACACACACACACACACACACACACACACACACACACACCATTCCGGCACCAGCAGCAAACAATCGTCTGATGACTAAATCACTCGCACACATCCAGAGATAAATGTCCGTCCCATAACTGACTCACATTAATGCCGTCAATATGCTGCGAGCAGGCCGGGCCAGCCTTTCCAAATGAAAGTTTAACGACCGTGCAGTGGGCAGCCCAGTGAGTGAGATGATGAGTGTAATGTCAGAGACAGTTTGTTCCACATGGTTCCTATAAGGATCCTGCATGCTGGGCCAGCGGATGAGAACGTGACTTTTGATTAGCTGAAGTACTTACTGGTGGGACGGGACACACGCACGGAATGACGTGCGCACACATTCATACACACACACACACACGCACACACGCACACACGCATACGCACACGCACACATCCAGGAGGGGGTGAGTGTAGGCGTTATTTAGCCACTGCAGCACTAGTCAAGGAACATCTTGATCACCCTGTCAGTGATCAGCGTCAGCTCGTCTACTTCCAGAAGTGAACCGTTTGCCCAGGTCTATATTTCATTAGTGGGTCCGTTAAACACATGGTGAGGAGTCACACGTACACACCGCACGTAACGTCACTCCTGCTATATTGCTTCTGAAAGAGCAGTCACAAGTCACGGGATGTTACAGGATGTCACAGCCCCCCGCCCTGACTGTCACCAGTCTGTTTCATCATCACATGTTGGTAGAACTGTGGTAGCAAATAATAAACTATGCTAAATATACATATATCATTTATGTACTCCCGAGTACATGTGGCTCCTGAGTGGCGCAGCAGTTTAAGGCACTGCATCTCTGTGCAAGAGGCATCACTACAGTCCCCGGTTCGAATCCAGGCTGTATCACATCCGACCGTGATTGGGAGTCCCATAGCACGGCGCACAATTGGCCCAGCATCGTTCTGGTTTGGCGGGGTAGGCTGTCATTGTAAATGAGAGTTTGTTAGCCGACTTGCATAGTTAAATGAAAGTTAAAATGAAAACGTGTACAATACTAAGGTTCAAATAAATGAATACAT
The DNA here is from genome assembly GCF_045791955.1 of Oncorhynchus clarkii lewisi. Lineage (NCBI taxonomy): Eukaryota > Metazoa > Chordata > Actinopteri > Salmoniformes > Salmonidae > Oncorhynchus > Oncorhynchus clarkii. The sequence continues at coordinate 19,798,208 of NC_092153.1, forward strand.
GAAGCATGCAGTGTTTTCATGTGCCTGTCAGCTGTACTGTATATGGCATTGCCAAACAGAAATAAGGAATACCCACTAGTTTTTGGAAGCTTTGAAAATGAGGAAGACCTGTAAAAGCAACTTTGAAAAGACTTCAAACATCAATTGAACTGAATACTATTTTCCTATACTAGTGGAAAGACCCAGAAACCCTTCTGTCTCAAGATCACAAAGAGGCCTTGTAGAAACAGGTGACCTTCCCATCCATCTGTAAAATGGGCTGAAGCTACAGCATATTATCCACTGGACTTGACCCAGTCATGTCTCTCACTACAGTCATTAGATATGCACCTTCCAGCAGAGCCTGAGCCCGATTCTATAATTAAGTGAATCATCTACTGGTCGACAGTCATATATGCTTCCCAAGGCAGTTTGTTCTTGGGAAGAGCCGCGTCTGACAAAATGAGGTTTGCCCTCTGTACACAGATAATGAGGCGAGCTCCTGACAGGTGTGCCGTGATTAGGAAGTTTCTAACAGCGAGCTCATTCCGCACCGGCCCTCGACGGTAAACACACTCATCAGCGCCGCGGCCGTCCCCGGAGAGGAGAGCATGTTTGACATTATTAATTGGCTTTTCTGTACGAAGGAGTCAAGGAGATGAAAAGGTTTATCAAGCTGAAATAATTAATTTTCGCCTCCGAATTCGCTGACAGTTCAGTTCTTCGAAGAAGAAGAAGAGGAAGAAGACGAAGAGGAAGAAGAAGAGGAAGAAGAAGAGTAAGAAGATGAAGGGGAAGAAGAAGAAGAAGAAGAAGAAGAGGAAGAGGAATAAGAAGAGGAAGAAGAAGAATAAGGGGAAGAAGAAGTGGAAGAAGAGGAAGAAGAAGAGGAAGAAGAAGAAGAAGAGGAAGAGGAATAAGAAGAAGAAGCAGAATAATAATAAGAAGAGGAAGAAGAAGAGGAAGAAGAAGAAGAAGAAGAGAAAGAAGAAGAGGAAGAAGAAGAAGACGAAGAGGAAGAGGAAGAGGAAGAAGAAGAAGAAGCAGAATAAGAAGAAGAAGAAGAAGAGGAAGAGGAAGAAGAATAGGAGGAAGAAGAGGAAGAAGACTAGGAAGAGGAAGAGGAAGAAGAGGAAGAAGAAGAGGAAGAAGAAGAGGAAGAAGAAGAAGAGGAAGAAGAAGAGGAAGAAGAAGAGGAAGAAGAAAAAGAGGAAGAAGTGGAAGAAGAAGAGGAAGAAGAATAGGAAGATGAAGAAGAGGAAGAAGAAGATGAAGAAGAAGAAGGGGAAGAAGGAGAAGAAGAAGAGGAAGAAGAAGGAGAAGAAGATGAAGAAGAGGAAGAAGAAGAGGAAGAAGAAGAAGAAGAGGAAGAAGACGAAGAAGAGGAAGAAGAAGAGGAAGAAGAAGAAGAAGAAGAGGAAGAAGACGACGAAGAAGAGGAAGAAGAAGAGGAAGAAGAAGAAGAAGAAGAGGAAGAAGAAGAAGAAGAGGAAGAAGAAGAAGAGGAAGGAGAAGAAGATGAAGAGGAAGAAGATTTTCACTCCTTTTTCTCGATTCTCTCCCTCCCGCCTTTGAAGTTTTTTTTTATGGGGGACCGGATGAGACACATTAGTGGTGGAAATGTACGATTTTTCATCAAATACAATTAAAAAGGAATTGAATTAACTTGAACCTGTATAAAGGGAAAAGGTTAGTTTTATCTCTGCCTTTACAAAGCCTAGAGATTAGTGGGCCCACACTATGTGTCTAGTGCCGCGTACATTTCATTCCAATTCATTCAAAATTAAAGGGGAAATGATGGAGTCTGATAATGGCAAGACTTTCACACAGTACTTTAATCACCTCTACTATCAGCGGCTTCAATGGTCTCATAATTGCTTTAATTAGTGCAACTGAAAAATGTCCATGTGCTCAGCAGTAAAAGTTTGAGTGAACCTGAATAATGGTGAGAGAGGTGGCCAGTTAAGTGGAACTTGAAAGAGTCTGAGAGGGACATCCCTCTTGAACCCAGAGAGATCAGTATGAATTGATAATGTAGCCATGGAAGAGGAGGAGTTTTGGCACCTTCCAGAGGAAGGCATAAAGCCATGCAGAGACAAGTGTACGGTGTCCATTTTAGGACATCAGTCTTTTCCAGCAGACAATGCATTACTAATGCCTTCAGGGTTAAGAAAGGACACCCTTTCAGGTTAGAATAGATGCAATGAAGTTTGAAGACTGAAAGGTGTCCTAAAATGGATTTCGTATGGTGGCCCTTAGTCCTTTGTCAGTCCAACCGTACTGGGCTTCCATCTCATCTCTCATCCCTGATATTGTAGCTCTTCATCAAAAATCATCTGAGGGAGACAGACAAAAGTGTGGCAGATGTGACACCATCAAAGTGGGACAACAAGTTATCTTGCTACAATGGTGTGAAATCAAGTGTATGAAGTGAGTTCCAAGCTTGCAGAAGCCCGATGCCACACCATAGCCTGAGTTCTCCGTAAGTTACCATGTTGTTTGTAGACTCTCTCATTGCGGACCCCTGGCATCCTGAGCCTTGATCATGTTTAATAATGCCCTCTTTCCTTCAACCTCCCCAGGCCCCTCATGCATCTTGCAGTCATCCATCCCCCCTGAACAATATGGAGGATATAAACGAATAATAGAGATAACTCCAGGCTTGAGTCCCCGGGCCTCTGAGACGCAGGATCCACTTTCTGCTTCACTTCACATGCAGAGCCCCATATTAAAACAAATCCCCATCTCGGCTCTCCACACCAAGTGTGTGTGTGTGTGTGTGTGTGTGTGTGTGTGTGTGTGTGTGTGTGTGTGTGTGCGTGTGTGTGTGCGTGTGTCCGTGTGTGTCTGTTTGTGTGCGTGTGCGTGTATGTGTGTGTGTGTGTGTGTGTGTGCGTGTTCGCCAGCTCACTGGGTCTAGGGGGTACCATGCCTCAGTAACCCACAGCCACACACAATATTTACCATTCTAATTCCAAGCTAGCGTTATTAGATTTGGTGCTTTGTGGACAATACCCAGAGATAAATGAGCACAATGCCTTCAGATGACATCATGTATTCTTCTCTACTGTGACGCATATATGCCAATTAGGACTGTCGTCATGAATGTCTTGTAAATGCTGTTGATTGTTGTCCCTTCAGAAGTGTTGTACTTTTCTCTCCTGGATGCCGAGCACTCGTGCATTATTTAATCATGTTTGGGATGTTGAATGAATGAGCTAATGAATTTACTAGATAATTCAAAAATGCACTTGCGTTAGTCTGACACGTGGTCCTGAAACCTCAAATGACACAACCCCTTTAATTAAGACTAATTACTTTCTTTGTGCTACAGGGAGATAATCAATTCCACTGGCATCAACATTTCCCATAACAGAAAATCAGCCCCCTTTATGCTATTGGCTTACAGACAATGTGAGTGTTTTCCCATCTCTGCTTCTAACAATTCCTTCATTGTGAACCCAGTTGAATCATTTTCATGAGCATCCACATGTATGCAAATAGGTGCAAATAACAACACATCTTACTTCCTGGTTTTGGGGTGAATCCTATAGGTGGTGTTGAGTTATGGCTCAGACCCATTCGACTCTGGGGGATTATGGTGGTGGATGTGGCGGATGCCAGGGTAGTCAGTCAGCATGGGGGGGGATGTCATCCCTGGCCCAGTGTCCTATCCTCTGTCCCCTGGGGACTGGCCCCCTAATCACATCTGGCTAGCTGAACGTAGATAATGAATCTAAGTGGATCAATCTAAATTGGCCCTTTTGAGGAGCACAAAGATATCGGGTCCTGGAACAGTTGGTGTTGGTGCCTCGGACTGGTCCTCATCTGCAACTTTCAATCGCCGGTGCAGTCTTGCGTATCCCTTTAATTCCCTTTCTCACTTCATTATTTCCATGTACGACCCTGCTAAAAGGGGGCTGTGCCGGTCATTTCTGCACCCTCAGCATATGGACTTACGGAACAAAGAAGAAGGGTTTGGGTTGGTATTTTACCTGAACATTAGATAGACACATTTTTTTATTTATTTTAATTTTTTTATATATCTCTGTTATACGTTAGGAATAAGTGTTTCTAATTCAGTAAGTATATTCCTTACTGTGTTATACGTAAATGTAAAACCTAGCCTATATGTCAGCATATTGAACTAGAACTACATAAGAAAAGAAAACACATCAATAGATGAAAAGCTAGTTGTGTCATTTAGGTCATAAAATAGAAACAGGTCTGAGTTCAGTGGTTCTAATTGGACATGGCCATCTGAAGAGGAGGAGGTTGAGCCAAGAGCAGTCGTGTTTCTTCCTCTGTCCATCTGGATGTGGAGAGTCCCGCCCCCTGCCTGTCAGTCAGGGAAGTTACCCATCCCTCCCCTCCAACCAGACACAGATACATCCACAGCCCCTTCTGCCTGTCAATCAAAGTCATCTGCTCTTTCTGCTCCTTTCAAGCTCATGTGAAGTGGGAGGAAATAGATTATGAGTGCAATACAAAACCTCTCTTTCAAGGGACTCCGGTTTCTAAGTCTGATTATGTCCTTCCACTTGTTTTCCACATAGAAATACAACTACTATGTCAAACTATTTCTATGGTTTTCCCTATGTTGTAGAAATATCATTATCTTCAACAATCATAATAAGTCTTTAATAATAATAATATTTTTTTCACGAAATCAATGTATGGCTGTTCTGTATTGTACATCATCATCATCATCCTCTCTGTTTTCAGAGCTCGGTGTTATGGGAATCCAGCAGTAAGGCTTTAGTCCTGCTGGGGATATCGAGGTACAGGGTCCAGTGCTGGCCGGATGGACCCAGTCTATGAATGTTTATACCATACCGGCTCTGGCGCTAGAACCTCGGGAGTACCGTCTGTGTTGGTTTTATACTGCTTTCACAGTTATAAATTGCATTCTTTCTGCCTCTTTTACAAATTAGAAGCAGAGCCTAGGGCCAGGCCCTGCTCTCGAGGAGAGTGAGATGAGAGAGGGAGGACTGTGTGGATAATCTGTTGAAGAGCACGTTCTAGTGGTTTGAGAGAGCACAGCAGCGCTCAGTAAGGGGCCTGCGGTAGAGGAGCAGACTGCCACCCTGTCTCTGTCTGTCTGACACTGCAGCGCCATAGCACTCACACCAGCAAGGCTGTTCACTTTTCACAGCAACAACTAATCGGGATGGCAAAGGGTTGAGGGAGAGCCCTGGGGAAAGAATACAATTAAAGAACACAATTATCTCCTAACTTAAAACACACATTTTTAATGTAAAGGCTGACCTAATATGGACACCGTAATGGTGAAAATTGTACCAAAATTTTTTTTGGGATCATCATAACCAATTTTGCAACACTCTGAAACAAAATATGTTTTGTATTTAAATGGAGAAGATTGTGCGAACTGGAAAACGTGATTTCATGCAGGAGAAACAAGTCCTTCACGCAGTGCCAAGCGAGTCGTAGGTTAAATCCGGACTGAGGAAATACTAGTGGCTTTCTGTCCTGCTGGGTTCTAAGGGCCACTTGATTATTTTCTGAAGCTGCTTCTAGTCTGTTCACCCGACAGTTCAATACGGCCAAGGCAGGAAAGCAGGATCCTGATGAAAATATTTAAACAGTGTAGTTCTGGTTTAATAAGCTAGATATTAAATCGAAAGCATTTTTCATACATATATAACACTGATGTATTAGTGCCATTTGCACTAGTTTTCTACTGAAATAATACCTGTTCATGGAAACGCCCTACTATAATAATACCGGAAATAAAAATAAGTCACAGCTGTTCAGATGTGTGATGTATTTATTCATATAAACTTCAATGACTGGTTGTGTTTCTCCCTATATGGCACCATCAGCTGTCACCATTTAACCCCACACATCATCAGGTCTGCCCCACAATACCACCCCAACAATGGGAACAAATCGCCTGAGTGTCTGTGTCCGCACCAGGCCACAAGCGTCCCCCATCTATCATGGCCCTGGATAGGGCCACGTCCTGCCTTCGCTCCCCACACAACAGCACCCCAAACCGAAGCCTTTCGACATGCCGACTCCTGGGACCGACCACCAGCCAACCGGCCCGCTGGTTCATCGACCGGTTCAAAGGCACAATTAGAGAGGTTTTGTTTTACCCAGAGTGCCTTTTGTGGGGTCTCTTGTGCTCTGTTGTCGGCTGCCACAGGAGGGGGACATCATCAGTCACAGGGCTGAATGGCCAGGGGGGTAATAGAGGAAAGAGGATTCGAGAGACCACCCTCCCCCCTCTGAGCTGACATGGAGGTTCCTCATTTAATGACAGAGCTCTCTGACCGTTACCCTGCTGAGCAACTGTGGCGCATCAACGGTCAGTCTCAACGGTCAGCTCTCCTGAGTGCTTCACATAAGCAGTGCTGTAGCCTAATGATATTAAAGTCCTCAACACGTGATGGAGGGTGGCCTTTAAGGGGATATACAGCCTGGACTTACAGAAGTGAGAGCCTCTTGACACCGTTTAGATATTTGAAGGAACTATTTATCTGAGACCTGAATGCAGTCTTCCTCAAAACTTTCCTCTTCATTTCAGATAATTAAATAAGTATTCATATTAGTGCCGAAAAGTCAGACACGTGCTTCACGTACGTCAAAAAAGTCAACAACTCCGTTTTAGCTGCATGCAATCTTTATTTCAAGGCGAGCTATTGGACTCAGGATCCAGGGAGATGGCCCAGAGGATCCCTGCATGAAATAGACACAAGGCGCTTTTAATGTTGAGCTTCACGATCATTTCATTGGGCTGCTAAAATGCCATGTCCATGACCACACCAGACTTTTTCTCTGCTTTTCAGTCTCTCCAAAATTAATGTCCTTACTCTGAGGACTTCTAATACCCTCAGATAACTTCAACATTGTTTTCCCTCCAAAATAAGAAGACAAGTGATTTATGGCTGTAAAACCAGGAGCAGGATTATGACATGGTTGACATCATTTGATATTCTTCCCAGGAGTTCTGAAAGTGGTCCATTAGTTGTATTATTCCTGTACGAGTGGGTGCCAACCCTGCAGTCTGTTCATGTTACCCACTGTTACTGTGCTGCGGAGAGCGCGCGCGCGCCCGTGTGTGTGTGTGTGTGTGTGTGTGTGTGTGTGTGTGTGTGTGTGTGTGTGTGTGCGGTGTTCGAATGCAGTGAATGGTAAATGTCGCATTTGATTTGAATATTTTCTCAAACACTGCATAGAGTGCCAATGATGCTACATAACTACATATCGAGAACAGGCAGATTTGAAGTCAAAGTAGGGTAAAGACGACTCATCATATGTCCTTGATTTTTATACAGGAAAAATGTATCTTCATGAAATCCAGAACGCTTTACATTCCTGGAGACGTTTGAAACAGCTAAAATTAGAACTATGCAATAAATCAGGAAAATCATCTGTGATTTCAGATTTCAGCACCGATCAAAGTACAAAGCTGTTTTCATCAGATGGGAGTCTTAGATTGCGGGTGGACAGGGTGAGAGGTGCCGGAAGGACAGTGACATTCACGGGATTCGACATGGCGACATTGACACGGACGGCGAGATATCCGCCCCCGCCGCGGCCTACCGCCGCTCCGCCAAGCTGTTATCACAGTCGTCCCCGTTTCCAGGTCGCAACCCTCAGCGGCGCCGGCATTATTGCGGCGCGGCTTGGTGCCACGGCGTGGCCCCAGCTCTGCCATTGTCCACGGGCGAAGCGTGGCCGCGAGGCGCTGAGCCTCCCTGGCAACCATCTGCCCTGTTCTGCCACCACGGCCCCGGCTTAGGACGGACATGCCTCGACACATTAGAAGACTAACTGAAGACTCACTGGGACAAAAACAGGGCCAATAGAGGACTACAACACACACAAAAGAAGAAGGAATGAGGCCCCTGAAGAAAATGTTAAACAGACAGAGAGAGAGAGAGAGAGAGAGAGAGAGAGAGAGAGAGAGAGAGAGAGAGAGAGAGAGAGAGAGAAGGGGATGTGAAACCATACTTAGACAGTGCATTTAGGTTTAAGTTGTAGAGAAGATTTAGAGTTTTTAATTTTCTCTCACACAGTCTCATCTAGTCTGTGATGCACAGAGCTAATATGGATAACATGTTTCTGAGGAAAAGTGAGGCTCGAAGGACACTTGGAAATTATGAAAACACATTCGGCATGCTTTCTTCCTGAGAAGCAGTGATTCAGTCGAATATCATAATAATATGTTGGCTTCTCCTCCAACACATGAAACCACAGCTTTGGGTAATGGGGGAAAGTCAAAATTCACGTTTATTAGACAACTACGTAACATTAGCCTTTTTCGTGCAAATACATTTAGAAGTTGTAACATGCCAATCAAACTATATTATCTTTTTTTCTCTGATATCGCTATTCATTTTTTTATTGAATATGTGCTGTCATATATTTTAATGAGATAATTGTAAAAACCCTATGTTCTACTCACTTTCGCTTTAGGCCAAATATTATGTTTCAGAAGGTTAATTACTGCAGTGGTCTAAATCAGGGTCACGCAGAGTGATTCTCGGTCGTCTTAAACGAATCTACTGTGAAACAAAAGTTTCACACCTCACACACGTGGTTATGGGCTTAATAAAAGAAGACACCTGTACCATGTCAGATATAGAGTTGAAATGTGTTACATTTCGAGTTTGCATCCCAATATTACACTTTATATACATCACAGAAGACTGAAATATAACAAAACCGTTTGACATAGAAAAAACGGAATTTCCGAATGATTTAAAACATAATATTGATTAATTTTGAAAAATATGAATAACATTCCAACCATTAATCCAGTAGGTAATTTGACAGCAGGAAAGGGCTACAATTATATTGATATGTTCTGCATCCGATGACATGGATGTCTAATTGTTTTGCCTATTTATATTCTAGTCCATGACCAGGTCTTTAAATTGTGATAGTAAGCCTTCACAATAAACCATGATGCCAGCATTTCACAACAGCTATTAGAACTAGAGACACTGACCCTGGTGTCAAGAAAGTCACACTATTTTGTGTATCCAATGTCTTGTCATTATTGCTATTGGACCTTTCCCACCTTGTTTTTCCTATTTCTAGTCTACCACATAGACGTGTCTTCTAATCACGGTATTATACGCTTTGACAATGCAACTACTGCGTTGCATTGTCATATCATACCCGCAGACATTGACCCCGGAGTCAACAAAGTCCCTCTAACCAACAGCACAAAAGGAAAGCAGAATACTGTGTGTACGATGTGACTGTTGACGTCTTTGTGGCCGAGTTGCGTGGACATGTTGTCTTTGGGACTCTAAAACGTTGGTGACAGTTTGGACCAGCGTTGTGACTCAGGGGGTTGACAGTTGAAAGGTAAAGGGTTACCGACTTTCCTAAACAGTGACTGGGGAGACTGGCAGGCTGCTTCCCCATGCCATAGACCCAAGGTGTTGTTGGGCGGGGCTGGGCGGGGCTGGGCGGGGCACAATGCCGAATTAATCCCAGATACATCTTCCACTGTCGGACGCCTTGGCTTGTGTTCGCCTTATCGCCCCTAACCAGGGTGCCGCAGAGACATCGACCCGCTCCTTTAGGCGAGACGCCTTCATCCCCTCTAACGTCTCCTTTAACATGCAAACACCCTGCCTTTGTCTTCTCTGGCTCCTGGTGCCCTTTTAGGAGGCCCCGTCCCCAGCACCAGCCTGGAAACAGAGCGGAGCCACGACAGGGAGATGATGGAGCCCTGTTTGATTTAGAAACCAACCGACGATTCCTCTTCACCCAGAATTCTTAGCAAAACCACTTATAACAGTGGGTTGAATCAACATAAGGATATATGATAAATCTGGTCCAATGTGCTTTAATTGATACCTTCTATCAAAACTCTTGGATGGTTTCCAAAATTTTTATTGAAATACTTTGTAAGATCATTCATCGTTCATCCATAAATATTCTACCTTTAATGTTGATTTATTTGTAATTGTATATGTGTCAATATAGACAAAAACAACAGTGCTGGAAAGCCATTAGCTGGCCATAATAACCATTCTCATTTGGCACGAAGTTGTCTTCAATTAATCTGCTTTGCTCCCTGCTTTAGCTCCCTCAGTTCCTGAGAGCATTCAAAGACAACCGTTCACACACACTGTTAGAGCATGTGCAAGAGAAGATCGTATCGGGGGGAGGGTCATGGGATCTAAGAGTTTAGACCATCGAGAGGTTGGAAACAGAGGTTAAAGGGGGGGGGGGGGGGGGGGGGGGCTCTTCCTCTCCTGTCTGGACCACACAGAGGTACAGACTCTCCCTGCCACCGGGGCAGATGGGAAAGATGTGATGTCAACCGACCAATGGAGAGTGAGCGCCATCCCAAGGGGTTGTTTAGACCCTGGGATCAAACACCCTTTATCCAGTGTGGTCCGGCTGATTCCCTTTTATTTACTTCCTGAGTCGAGTCAGACCCCTTTGAGACCCCGGGGTTGCCAACAAGGGAAGAGAAAAAGGGGAGAGAGAGGGATGACACAAAGATATGATGAATGTAGCAGATGAAAATGAGACGGGGGAATGGTGGCGCGTTGCCAAGTCTCTTTCACCCCGGTGCGTTCTCAAAGAGCAGGGGGGGCCTGAGGAAGGCTAGAATTCACCATGACCACCAGCAGATGCTCTCCCTCTCTTTAGTCTTCTCCTCGAGTCGTCTCGTCCCTTAACACTAGACTTCTCAGCTCTCACATACAGCGTCTTGAACCAGAGGGACGTATAGCCCAGCCTCCATATCGGCAAAGATCATGCAACGCCTATTCCATATTTTATCTTGTAAGGTTTATGATTGTGATTGAACTTGGCTCAATACAGCGTTGTGAGGTGTCATCTATCTGAAATTAGCCGGATCTCTATTTGAAAAGGGATCTCTGTTGGAGTGGACTCTATTTGTGTTTACATATTTGACCCAATGCCATTTATATCCTGATTCTCTCCTGGTTTTGTCCTCATTTTAGCATCATGACCGCAGATGGAAAAGTTGACTTGCGTTTATACCTGTGCAGTAACACACTAATGCATTTGCACAGAAAGTTACTAAATGTCTAAGTACCAGCATACAAATGCAATGTTGTTACTAGAGTAAATACACAGATATAGTATTATTACATAGGTTATTACATATTACATGGCAATTGGAGAAATAAAGGTTTAATGAATATGGTAAAATAAAGATTTACTATGTTTCAAATAGAGGGTTGAATGATTCAAAGGATTAATACCTTATTAGTAAATCCAGTCAGAGAAATAGAGATCAGAATAGCAACACACCAGTAATTTACCTGGATTACAGCGTTCCGGACTCCTGATGTGGGGTTGAAAGAGAGAGGATTTGCTATTTGACCTTTGGTATCTTTTGATCAACGTGAGTGGTCTCAGTGTCTGCCGACAGCCCTCGCTGACATGAGTGATTTACAGGGCCTAGCTCAGGAGTTTATACACTTCAGTATTTAGTATCACTGTCATAAGACACTCGGACTCCGATTCTGCTCTACAGCTGTTTTAGGTCCAGCGCTCGTCTTTTGTTCAGTGGTAACACCTGCACGTACATGTGTATACCAATGGCAAGTACCATTTTCAGCTAAATTAGTTTCTGAAATCACACAAAACAACACATATAAGATGGAGACGTAATTGTTTTATTTTCTTCGTGATTTTTTGTTGTTGCTGTTGACTGTGAGTAGTTGTACGGTTTGTCAGCCATTTTCTTATAGAAAGAGATGTTTCATTTGGAAAATGTTGTTTAGTGGCATTTATCAGGCCACAAGAATGAGTGATTATATATTCTGGCACATCTTTGGGAATATGTCTTCATTTATCTGTAACATTAGGAAATGGTGCAAATCTCTTGCCAAGAATGTTCATATTGGGAATTACATTTATAACATAGCCTATTTCACACTTGCATAATTGAACCTATACGCCGGCACAGTATACGGCTTTTACCATCAATACCCTCAGAATGTATTTATTTGACACAACGCCGAATACTTATGGATATAACAAACTTTACATACCTTTAGATTACACAAACCTCAATGAAGCCTCTCATCTTCTTGTGCTGTGACCACAACTAACTGTCACAGAGGCAGCGTGGCAGGCTATCCATCCAAAACATTGTCCACGACTTCACCTTCCAAAACACTGCCTCTTATGTTTACGTCTAGCATGAACGACATAAATCGTTTTTTTCATTTTTTTTTTCGAAATAGAGTCCATGTATTGTCGATTAACGATGAAGCTCTCCACAATTTTCCTCTAAGAGGTGCCTCGTGGCTGCCGGGCGTAAAGCAGAACATTCCCCCGTGGTGAGAGCCTGTGTCTGGGTCTTTTGGCCAGTGACCCAGCAGCCAGAGTCAGGGGCCCACAACGACTCTCACCCTGTTCTCTGACCTAATGTGATAGATAGATAGAGAGCCCAGAGAGGCATAACTTCCCACGCGCTAAAACGAGCACCAGAATCAGGTCAGAAATGTATTTCAATTATTTACAATTATTTAAATGAGTTTGTCTGAAACAGTGGACAGAAAGTATGTATAAAGATATGTTGCATTTTTTCTTTGAAAAATACTCAGCGATTTCAATTTCATAGATTGACAACATTGGACAGTGAGTTTTAAAGTGAGAAATCAGTCAAATTTGAAGTGAATTCAAGACTTCAATAATTACGAAGCATGACAAAATTAACCTCTGCTGCCTTGGGTTTTTTTTCTCTTCAAAAAACAAAAGTACATTAATTTTTTTTCTTCATTTCCTTCATTGAATAATGGACAATGGTCTAAGATATTATAAACTGTAAGGGTTGCCGAAGGCAATACAAAAAGAACCTACACGGGTACAAAACCCGACGCGCACCAGTAACATAGCGTACAAGCACTTACAAACAAACAATTCCGCACAAGGACATGGGGGGAACAGAGGGTTAAATACACAACAATTAATGATGAAAATGGAAACCAGGTGTGTAAGAAAACAAGACAAAACAAATGGAAAATGAAAAGTGGTTTGACGATGGCTAGAAGACCGGTGACGCCGACCGCCGAACATCGCCCGAACAAGGAGACAGAACGAACCAACAGAAGTGTTTGATGTTTCATTTCTCTGTTATAAAACATGATATGGCTGTGAGGCCATTTCAATGATACGCATGTGTTTGTCCTCAAGAAACATTTGTAGGCTATAGTAGGTAATCATCATAAAGGTGTATATCTCTGGTGTCAAAGACTGGGGCTATTTACCAGGGAAATACTTTCTTTGGCCGTACAGTTACTGTGTAATATCCTGTTGTTACAAGCAAATGCTGAAGTTGATTTAAGAGTATGTGTTGTCTACAATAAATATGGAACCTGTTAAAACTACCACCACCACCACCCACACACACACACACACACACACACACACACACACACACACACACACACACACACACACACACACACACACACACACACACACACACACACACACAGGTAGACTGTATTATACCGAATCCCTGCTCAAAAACTAGAGGAATTCTTCCAACACATAATTCTGTCAATTGAAACTAGTGCATTGCACCGCAGGGCTGTCTTTATGTGGAAGGCGTGTTATTGTTCGGGACAACTACTCTGAATCAAAGAGAGAGAGAGAGAGGAAAAGAATCCTCTCTGTAAGGGACATACAGATAAAACGGGGAAGTAGAAATGTGTAAGGGAAGGTGAGGAACCATCGCCGTACTGATAATTCATTTCCTGTGTTATATGGAGCAAATAATATCAGCAAGAAAAACCTGGGACCCTATAGATAGGAGATTTCCCTCGTTACATTGATAACCATTTGTTCATTTCCTGACAACAACAAAAAAAATGTATGAGTCCCCTCCAAGATGAAATAGGTTGGGATTTTCTTTCTCTTATTTGTCTCCTTCTCGTTGTGTTCTCGAGCTATTTCATCAGCAATGTGCCGGCGGAATGATAATCAGTGCATCAGTTATTATAGGAGTATTTGCAGCGAGCGCGCCGGGGCTAGCCTGACGCGGCAAGGCTCTATGGCCGAATTCTCCCACTTTTGTGTCACTTGGCTTTTCTCCTTCCCGTTGGATTTGCATTTTAATGGAAGCAGTTTATAGACTTCTCGGCGGCATTTGGGGCACCACAAGTGGCATCATTAAGTGAACTAAGCCGGATTAGTGGCGATGGTGAGGTCAGATAACCCCCGTAACAGAAACAGGACTGAAACAGCCTTTCCAGCTGGCTTAGAGAAAGAAAGAGAGAGAGAGAGCAGGAGATAGAAAGAGAGAGAGCGAGAAAGAGAGAACGAGGTTTGAGGAAGAGAGAGATGGTGAAAAAGAGAGAGAAGCGAGAGAGAGCGAGAGAGAGAGAGAGAGAGAGAGAGAGAGAGAGAAAGAAAGGGAGAGGGGGAGAGAGACTGTCTGCGGCATCAGTGTGATGATTTGCAAGCTAAATTCTCTCCTGCTTGCGACAGAGGGCTTCTCAACTGTTTTCTTTATCTTTCCCTTTATCCCTCCTTTCTTCCCTTAAGTGAGTCCAGTAGCGTTTTCAGGTGGGGGCCCTTTCTGTTTTAAGCGAATGAAGTAGAACTCACTCTCACTGCTTTTGAAAGGGCAAACTTGCCTTACTGGATGCTCTAGTGAACATAGCACGCCCAACCCAAGTTAGAGAGAAACGAAAAAAAAAAAAATAAACACCGACTTGTTTGTTTTGCTATCCAAAATCAAAGACCTCTTGATGTGTTTGGGTCTCTTTCCAACTCCTTACAAATCATCCCCCTCTCACAGGAACAATAATTCAAAAGTAAATAATCAATGCCGACTACACACTCGATGCACCTCCACCGAATGATGTGGGTGTTTTGCCTTTCTTTCTCTTTCACCACCACAGAAAACCACACAAGACAACCCCTGTTTGAGATGTATTTTTGTGATGCGGGCTTGCAATTGGGGGGTGTCAAAGCGCAAGCATTACACCGGAGATGTGTGTGTGAGTGTGTGTGTGGCGTGTTCATGAATTTAACACAGCATGGCAAGGCGGAGATGAGCGCGCTGTCATTCGGTGAGCGCTGGCCTGTGGAGGTCACGCGCTGACGAGCGCAGGAATATGAAGAGATTATGCATTGTGAGATCAAGCCTGGGGAAAGAAGTAGATCTGTCTGTATACAGGGCCCAAAGATTCATCGTTACGGCTGCATTAGGCATTAGGAATTAGTAGGGGCTGAGTCGACACTTTTGGAGTATTAGGATATGGGGCTATAGAGGGTGGGAGAAGCTTTCTTGTAATTATAAGAGGCACCATGTTTAATAATGGGTTTTGGTTTTCCATTTTTGACCTCTTTCTCTGTTGTGCTATGAAATTATGGGATTTTGAATGGGTTTTTGAGAGAGAGAGGGGGGGGGGGAACGGGAGAGAGAGAGGGAGAGGGAGAGAGAGAGAGAGAGAGAGAGAGAGAGAGAGCAAGTGGGCGAGAGACTACTGTACTGTAAATTAATGCTTCCTCTAGTCTATTTTAATGTCTACTAGGTGAAAAGATTGAGACCGTATTTAAAACGCACCAGCACAATTTTTTTAATGTGAAACACTCATAAATTTAAATTCAAACAAAATGTGTGACGAAGTATCCCCTAATGGCATAACATATCCCACATTAGTGGTTAACCTGGTCATTATTGACTCCAATGCTTTCTACAAGAGGAGAACTGAGAGAAAAAATACAGTAGTTTGAGGGAAATGAAGCAAAGGCTTAAACAACAGATGAAAATCAATACAAACATGTTAACTTCAATTTTTTTGATGAATGGTCTATCCTAATATAATAAATTAAAGTGGAAAAACTTTCCATTCATATTTACTACTTCCTTCTCTAACTCATTTCAAATCCTTGGGCTATTTCCCATTATGTTGATATGGCTATGATTCCCCAACTCTTTTGCTAATTGTATGTGGTATCAAAGCCATTTTCTGTTAGAGTGCACAAATCCATTATATTCTCTTATAATGTGATTGGATTAATGCACAAGCTAAAACAGGTGACCGGAGACTCCAACATTGATTGATCATCTTATTTCTGGTAGCTCAACCAGTTTGGCCGTTCTTATCGATACAATTACTGGTTCGGTATTAAATATTGTTCCTCTGATGAACCGATTATCTTTTGTCCCTCTTTGATGACGTCACCAGGGGCAGTAAGGGCAAGGGGGGCCAGTGTGAGGCAGGTGATGGCCTTCCATGGGAGCAGTCAGGGGGCGTCTGATGGCCTTTCTAAGGGGTGATATAGATAATCAGTGACACCTCACAGTGTGTGGATGTTGTACCCAGATGGAAATAAAGGAGTCTCTACCAGCGGGAGGGAAGAGAGATCAGATTGGTGGCCCTGCCCTCCTCCAGAGTGTCATCTCGCACTAATAACCCTTTGGGCTGTCTGCCTCCCTCCCTCCGTCCCATCCTCCCTCCCTCTTTTCCTCTCGTTCTCTCTCTCTATCTCTCTTTCTTTCTCTTTCTCACAGGCTCTCTTTCTCTCTCACTCTCTCTCTTTCCACCTCCCTCCCTCCCTCCCTCCCTCCCTCCCTCCCTCCCTCCCTCCCTCCCTCCCTCCCTCCCTCCCTCCCTCCCTCCCTGTCTATCCCTTTCTTTCTCACCCACTCTCCCTCCTTCCCTCCCCCCTCTCTATCCTGCCTCCTCCATCTCCTTCTCATTAGCGCTTATCTCAGGATCCCCGCGTTCATCGGGTTTATCTTTCTAATTATATTGCTACTCACCTTTTAAGGAAGCCGGGGCTGAGCTGCCGTTTGTAAAGGGGAGGGTTCGTATCCCCAGTTCCCCCCGCCTTTTCAATGCTAAAATGCCACCTCTGTATCTACTGGGTCTCTTTGAATGCAGAGCGCCACACCTGGCATCTCCAGCACAGCGCCAGGGGTTGGGAGATAAAACTCCCCAGGCTCCCTCTTCATTTCTGGGCATTGAGAGAGGAAGAGGCCCCCCAGGACCTCCCAGGACCTTCTCTACCTCCCCAAACATGCACAGAGTCACCAATCCACACCCCCAGCAACTCTGTCTTATCATATCGGCTCCATACCCAATGTTGCCATACCCAGTTTTTCTTTCAGATCCACGTCGACCCCAGTGGGACCTAGATGTATTCATACATTCACACAATGAGGGGCTGTGATGAACACATTTTATTTGCTGGGCCGCGTATGTGGGAAAGCATGACGTGGCTTGACCTCTGAGAGATTGCCTATCTATTTTGTTTTGCAAATTGGACCGTCGTCCCTAGAGTATAGATCATGTAAAGACACAGCACTCACCAGAAAGACTGAGGTGTGATATACAGTGCATTCAGAAAGTATTCAGACCTCTTGACTTTTTCCACATTTTGTTATGTTACAGCCTCATTCCAAAATGTATTGAATAAAACAATTATTCATCAATCTACACACAATAACACATAATGACAAAGTGAAAATCAGAAATACCTTATTTACATAAGCATTCAGACCCTTTGCTATGAAACTCGAAATTGAGCTAAGATGCATCCTGTTTCCATTGATCATCCTTGAAATGTTACATCTTGATTGGAGTCCACCTGCGGTAAATTCATTTGATTGGATGTGATTTGATTGGAAAAGGCACACATCTGTCTATATATGGCCCCACAGTTGACAGTGCATGTCAGAGCAAAAACCAAGCTATGAGGTCAAAGGAATTGTCCACAGAGCTCCAAGACTAAGGCTGTAACATGCTTCTACATCTGCATTGCTTGCTGTTTGAGGTTTTAGGCTGGGTTTCTGTATAGCACTTTGTGACATCGGTTGATGTAAAAAGGGCTTCAAAAATACATTTGATTGATTGATTGATTGAAGACAGGATTGTGTTGAGGCACAGATCTGGGGAAGGGTACCAAAACCATTCTGCAGTATTGAAGATCCCCAAGAACACCGTGGCCTCCATTGTTTGTGAATGGAAGAAGTTTGGAACCACCAAGACTCTTCCTAGAGCTGGCCGCCTGGCCAAACTGATCAGTCGGGGCAGAAAGGCCTTGGTCAGGGAGGTGACCAAGAACCCTATGGTCACTCTGAGAGAACTCCAGAGTTCATCTGTGGAGATGGGAGAACCTTCTAGAAGGACAACCATCACTGCAGCACTCTACCAATCAGGCCTTTATGTTAAAGTGGCCAGACGGAAGCCACTCCTCAGTAAAAGGCACATGACAGCTCACTTGGAGTTTGTCAAAAGGCACCCAAAGGACTTTCAGACCATGAGAAACAAGATTCTCTGGTCTGATAAAACCAACATTGAACTATTTGGTCTGAATGCCAAGCGTCACGTCTGGAGGAAACCTGGCACCATCCCTACTGTGAAGCATGGTGTTGGCAGCATCATGCTGTGGGGATGTCTTTCAGTGGCAGGGACTGGGAGACTAGTCAGGATGAGGGAAAAATGGAGCAAAGTACAGAGAGATTCTTGATGAAAACTTGCTCCAGAGCGCTCAGGACCTCAGACTGGGGCAAAGGTTCACCTTCCAACAGGACAATGACCCTAAGCACACAGCCAAGAAAATGCAGGAGTGGCTTCGGGACAAGTTTCTGAGTGGCCTAGCCAGAGCCCGGACTTGATCCCGATGGAACACCTCTGGAGAGACCTGAAAATAGCTGTCAAACCTAACAGAGCTTGAGAAGATCTGCAAAGAAGAATGAGAGAAACTCCCCAAATACAGGTGTGTCAAGCTTGTAGCGTCATAGCCAAGAAGACTGAGGAAGAGGAAGGCACTAAAAATTGTCAAAGACTCCAGCCACCCTAGTCATAGACTGTTCTCTCTGCTACCACACGGCAAGCGATACCGGACCGCCAAGTCTAGGTCCAAGAGGCTTCTAAGCAGCTTCTACCCCCAAGCCATAAGACTCCTGAACACCTAATCAAATGGTCACCCAGACTATTTGCACTGCCCCCCACCCCCTTCTACGCTGCTGCTACTCTCTGTTATTATTTATGCATAGTCACTTTAATAACTCTACCTACATATACATACTACCTCGACACCGGTGCCCACATTGACTCTGTACTGGTACCCCCTGTATTTAGCCCCGCTATTGTTATTTACTGCCGCTCTTTAATTATTTGTTATTCTTATCTCTTACTTTTCTTAAAACTGCATTGTTGGTTAAGGGCTTGAAAGTAAGCATTTCACTGTAAGGTGAAATGTTGTATTCGGCGAATGTGACAAATACAATTTTGATTTGATTTTGATTTGAATACTTATGTAAATGGTATATTTCATTTATTTATTATTATTATTATTATTTTTTTTTACCTATGCAAAAATGTCAAAAAACCTGCTTTTGCGTTGTGTGTGGATTGGCGAGGAAAAATAACAATTGAATGAATTTCAAAATAAGGCTGCAACGTAAAACAAAACGTTGAAAAAGGCAAGGGGTCTGAATAATTTTCCGAATACACTGTAAGGGTGATTGAAGGGTCATATTTAAGGACTTAATGGGTCTCGTAGCCTAACCCCTCTGGCCCCACACAGGGACTACAAGGTCAGTTTAGGTACTGTATTCAGATCTCCTAGTGCTACTGGACATTAAAACATCTTAGATATAAAGTCCCCTGTTTAGGGGACCTGCGTGGTTCTGGTACCGGTTCCGACCAATTTTTCACTTATAAATTGTTCTGTGGACACCGTAGATCAAAATGTATTGCATTGAGCGATAGCCCTGGTTCCCACGGAGACGGTATATTTTCTGAGCCTGTCTGATGTAGGACGTGAAATCTGAAACCACTTGAAACTGGGATGTCCCTCCTACCATTTAATTCGCTCTTCAGACTGTCCATCAACTCCTGGCTGAACCATACAGAAGGTCACAGCCTCAGATAAAGCACATGCCTGCAATTCTTACATCGTAGCGCATCACGGTACCACATTCAGAGGTATATTTTTGTAGATGAATCTAAAATAATTAATAGATTTTAAATAAAAAAACACTTTCTGTTTGTCATGGACAAGATTAATATGCGATAAAAGGTGAATTCCTAATGAGTTCAGGAAGCCAATGGAGGCAGACATTTTGATCAAGAGAGACCTTTGGAATATAGGCACAAATAAACATACAAATATGTATTTGACAATTATAAGGAAGGTGAAATGTTATAGTCAGTAATGGTATGTAAGTTATTTCAAGCCATATTCACACTGTTTTGTTGAATAGGAAACACATCATATGAAATATTTCATATTTCATAGTTTTTTACATATTTGTACTGTGCACTTGAGCTTGTGTCCTCAAAAGTGCCTACACCTCAGATATGTATTAAAAAAAATGACTAGAAAGGTGAGATTATGGCCTTTCTTGGAGTACGCAGCATTACTAGTTATTGTTTATGGCCCTCTCACGATAAATAATTACTTTTGGGGATTACGTAGATTACATTTTCGAATTACACTTAGTTAGATTTAACTGGTTTAAGGAGGTGACTCACTGTCTGAGTTTGTAGAGCCTCCCATACATAAACACACACAAGGTGTTGTTGGGATCATCAGGAGCTATTTAAACATGATGGTAGAACGAGCCATAGTTTCTAATATAGGAAAGAACACCTAACCCTTCGGTGTGAGGACCAACTAGAGGTTTCACTAGATCCCCTAGTCGGCCTCTAACGTGTTAGCTATACATCAGTCCTATGTGACTGTGTGAGTACTGGAAAGTCATAAATACTATCTTTAAGCCTGAACAGTCAATAGCCACATACTCACGCTGCCAGTTGCTATCATTGCTACCACACGACGCCTACTCCCAAGATGGGGTGTGTAGATTGTACAGTATCTCTTCTATGACTTATGTTATTAGTTGGTCCTTTGTAGCTCAGTTGGTAGAGTATGGTGTTTGTAATGCCAGGGTAGTGGCTTTGATTCCGGGGACCGTCCATATGTTAAACGTACGACTGGAAGTTGCTTTGGATAAAAGAGTCTGCTTAATGGCATCTACTATTAATGAACATCATTTATTTTGTATTATTTTGAAATGGGTTTGTTCCTGTGGGTGTTTGACTGTAATATTATGAGTATTAGGACATAAATTGGTTTGAATTACATTTCCAGTCGTGCTAATATGAAGTTGATACATTTAATCCTACAATTACAGTTGAATTCTATTCTGTATCCTAAGTATACTAAGAATTCACATAGATCTCATTGTGGGTTGTTGCCCTTGGTCCTGACCTTTAAAACCCAACACAATATATTGTGGAATAGAACGCACGCACGCACGCACGCACGCACGCACGCACGCACGCACACACACACACACACACACACACACACACACACACACACACACACACACACACACACACACACTGTAAGACAATCTTTCTCTCTCCTGTCAGAGAACAAGCTACCACCTGCTGGTTGGAAAAAGGACATGGTGAGAAATGCGCTCGATCACCTTCAATTAAAATCTTCTCTGGGAACCTTTTAAAGGACATTTCTTCCATGAGAGGACCCTGGTGGAAAGCCCAAGCTGTCTGCTCGGTGGGATGGTTCCTCAGCTATTGATTTATTATTCAGTCCGAAAATATCTATGGGAGCCAGACCTCACGCGCATCAGACCCACTAACATCAGGAAATGATTAAGCCTAGCATCAGTAAGATAGGGAGCCTCATTGTAGCTGAAACCGATTGACAACAGCGCTGCCTTTCAACTCTCAGGGATGAGATTTCTAATCCAGCCCGGGGACGCGACATTGGTGATCAAAAACAATCCCTATTCATTCATGCATACATTTCCAGCCTGTTGTGTCTCCGGGGTCTTATGTCATGTAAATGTCCCCTGTGATAATGAGAGAGAAAGGTTCTTGTATGATGACCAGCGGCTTGTAACATGGTGAGCTCCTGGTTAGAAATAATTAGAAGGTAAGTCATTATGAGTGGCTCATGTTTTCCTTTTGTATCATGTGTAAATGAATATTTGCGGTGTTTGGAGCACTTTACGGATTTAAACAGGGAGTTTAATCCCGTAATCTTTTAGAAAAGCAATTTTGCTCCGAATGAAAGAGGGTCATTAAACTCATACATTTTCGGCCTTGGTCTTGGAGATGCGGTGATTGTGGAGATTAGGTTAATTAAAGCCCCATATTGTGTTGGGGATGGCTGAGGTGCGAGCTGTGTCACGAATATCCAATCATGACATCGTCGCAGGGCAGCAGTGTTGGCGGCCCCTACCGCTGTTCGGGTTAGAACCCGGGGTTATCTCTTTAACCCTGCCCCCAGTGGGGGTAGTCAATGCCGTTTCGACGCCATTTACAGCCGGTTGACCCTTCACAGCAGCACTGTCGCGGGCACATCTGCGACAAAGTGCAGCACAAGCCGCACACCTCAAGCTATAGGATGATATTTGAGATGACTGGTCTCTTGCTCTTCTCTCTGCTACGTTTGGCTTTCTGTTCTGGTGAGAGCATTTGTCTGGGGGTTTTCAGACAGAATGGAAATGATACAATGGCGGTATTTCTAAGCAGTACAAGCAAAATGTATCACATGACAAAATTAGACTTCCTGTTGGACCTATAAATGTTGATCCAATCAAGGGAAATGCTTAGTACTGTACACGCCATTGACTAGACATACAAATATGATCCTCTTTCCCTTACTGATCTGCACATATAAAAAAGAGGGCCATTACTGAAGAAAAGTATTTTGTTCCTACTATCCGATCTTAAAGCCAATGCTGGGATATCCATTCAGACAGGGACATTATACTATGAGACTAAAACCCATTCATAACTATTAATTATTCACAAGTCACAGGAAACAGTTGTGGACCATCATCTTTCTCTCCTGTAAGAAGAACCAAAGGTCATGTGATCCCACCCTCCTCTGAAGATGTTGTTTTAATGACCATAGACATTCTCTCTCTCTCTCTCTCTCTCTCTCTCTCTCTCTCTCTCTCTCTCTCTCTCTCTCTCTCTCTCTCTCTCTCTCTCTCTCTCTCTCTCTCTCTCTCTCTCTCTCTCTCTCTCTCTCTCTCTCTCTCTCTCTCTCTCCCTCTCTCTTTCTCTCTCTCTCTCTACTAACCAAGGCTTAATTAATTCAATACAGTTTTTCTCAGTCACTTTGGTGCATTTCTTAGATCAAAAAATTGTACAAATTCCAAATCATCTAGTCACTTGTGCACATCATTAAAGCAATTTCTTATTCCTTTGAATAAATTGCAATTGATAATAAGTGTCAGCTTTTTTCCACATTATCTATTGCTCATGTCATGTTGATCAAAATATAGTAGATGGTTCTCTGTTGAATAGTCTTACCCCTCAAAACATCTAGGCATTAGTTCCTTGCATAAGCCATTACATGCAAAATTGTTGAACTATTTGTCATAAACTGTCAAGCATAGTTTTACACATTTCTAATAGACCTTTTGTACAAAAACGTGAATTGATGAATCGTGCAGGTGAAATTGACCCTCACTCATGAAGGAATGTAAAGTGTTCGTTCAACCAACAATCAACCAGTTGTCTAAATTGCTCAAAGGTGCATCTTATGAAGAATCAATTGGCAAGCATATATAGACAGACCACAACACAGAGTTGCAATTTTCCAATAATGGATGGACCAGGAAACGAACAGGGTCAACAGCCAAGAGGAGGAAGAAGAGGAGCAAGGATGCGTGGTGGAAGGCAAAACAGAGGAAGAGGCAGAAGAGGACATAGGCGCATATCTGATGACATAAGGGCCACTATTGAAGACCATGTTGTCAATCATGGCCTAACAATGGCTGAGGCGGGTCGAAGGGTACAGCCGAATATTGGGAGATCAACCGTGTCCTCAATAGTTAAAACGTTTTGAAGAGAGAACAGGTATGTCCACCAATGTACAGTGCACTGTTACTGTATATAAGCAGTATACAGTATACTTCCTACAATGCTTCATATTACAGTAGTCCACTTGTATTTCACAGCATACAGAAATATACTCTATACAGATACATACTGCACCTTACATGCACCCACCTGTATGTTTTACAGTAAAATGTGTGTTCGCATAGTTTTTGTCAATGTAAAAGTGTGCGGTGCATCACTGCATTTTTCCCCACATAGGACTGCAAGATTACCTCAAACCGGTGGCAGAGGACGCCCTTTTCACACCTCAACAGGAGGAGGCTATTTGCACCATGGTCCGAGCAAACAATGTCATGAGACTCAGGGAAATACAAAGGACCATTATAGAAGACAACGATGTCTTTGAAAACATCCATACGGTTAGCATCTCAACCATCGACAGGGTGCTGCATAGAAACCAGATGAGTATGAAACAGCTGTACCGTGTGCCATTCCAAAGGAATGAGGACAGAGTTAAGGAGCTACGGTACCAGTATGTACAGGTAAAACAAATATCTATGTAACTACTTTACAGCAACATTTTATAGTGATACATAGTACAGTAAGCATAAACTGCACACATTTCCATTGTTGTGGAAGGAACATGCAATATATGTACATTTTATGTCACTCTTCCTTACCAAAACCATTTCAACTGTGTGTTCTGGGATATAGCGTATAATGGAGTTGGAATCAAGTGAACCCTCTCACAACTTTGTATACGTGGATGAGGCTGGCTTCAACCTGACCAAATGCATAAGGCGGGGTCGGAATATCATCGGTCACAGAGCTACTGTGGATTTGCCAGGCCAACGAGGAGGAAATATCACCATGTGTGCTGCTATTTCGGAGCATGGTGTCCTAACCCATATCCCCCTTATAGGGCCATACAACACCCACCATCTACTCAACTTTTTAGAGACTCTCTACAGGGCTCTCATCCCTGATGATGAGAGGGGTCTGTTTAGAGAGGATTTGCCAAAGTATGTTTGTGATAATGTGAGTTTCCATCGATCAAACATCATAAGGCAATGGTTTGTGACCCACACGAGGATGCTCATAGAATTCCTCCCACCTTATTCACCATTCCTTAACCCAGTTGAGGAGTTATTTTCAGCATGGAGGTGGAAGGTGTACGATCGTCAGCCACACACACAGATGACCCTGCTGGCTGCAATGGATGCAGCATGTGAGGACATCACAGTAGACGCCTGCAGAGGATGGATAAGGCATTCCAAAAGATTCTTTCCACGTTGCATTGGAAGGGAAAATATCCGGTGTGATGTGGATGAGAATATGTGGGCCGACAGACAGGAACGTCTGGATGTGTAGAGACAGCACAACAGTGCTGCGGGCAAGGTTGTGCCTTAGGGGTGGTTTCCTGTGTTTCTTTCTAATTTAGTTTTTTTCCTTTGTGCCCCTTGGGTTGTCCAGTCTCTTTCAATCAATAACCCACATACAGTAATATGTAAATAGTACTGTTGAAATTGATATATGCCATAGAAGTGCAGCCTTGTGCATTTTCAATACAGTAACTGTCATCCAAACTGTAGACTAAGTTTACATCAGGTAAAACTGTCAAAGTACACAGTTACATTGACAACATGCCTAAACATTTTGACGACCTTGTTCGTGAACAATGACTCAATGACTTATCATTCTGATGACACTGACATGATCATTGGCATGAATATTTACTATTGAGAGATGTACTAAGGATTTTAAGTGACTGACTAGCTTTAGAAACATATCTATTGTATATTGCAGTTTGTACAAATTGTTCTGAGAAATGCACTTATTATTTTGCACATGTTAGGAATGATGTGAGAAATGCACCAAAGCGACGGAGAAAAACTGTAATGAGCTCACATTAGCAGACCTTCCAGATCAATGGCATTTCCATTCAATAGTGGCTCCTGTTAACCAGGACCTAGACT
Source organism: Oncorhynchus clarkii lewisi (assembly GCF_045791955.1). Taxonomy (NCBI): domain Eukaryota; kingdom Metazoa; phylum Chordata; class Actinopteri; order Salmoniformes; family Salmonidae; genus Oncorhynchus; species Oncorhynchus clarkii. Next base: position 19,823,994 of record NC_092153.1, read on the forward strand.
TCAATGATTAGGGGTCTATGGTGCTAGGTCTAGCTGATCAAGTCACCGATGATACCAATATGTCAATCCACTCAGTCCTCTTATTGAGTTCATCCTCAGTGAATGGACTGGACACTCAGGTGGACAGACGTCTCCAGTGATTTCTGTCTGTCTGCCAAAGGAACTATTTCTTCAGGGAGGAGTGACAACGAGCTAGTTGTGAGGGAATGGCGTTATTTGTTTTCCACAGTGGATTTCGGTAATTAAAGCATTGACATGGTTTATTTAGTGTCAGTGGTTATCGAATGAAGAACCGGTGGAGCCAAAATCTTCAAGCTACGGCACACGACCGCCCTACCCAGAATTCAATAGTTTGAAATGGTGGATTCATTTCAAATTAAAATAGCAGGGACATTGTTAGGTACTGTACACACTGTTATATGATCACACCAGTGGTGGTCGGTGCTGTTTAAGATGTGGGAGAACTTTTATTTTTTATGAGCATGGCCTTATTTCTATTACAGCAACATTGTGACACCCAATTCAATGTAACATCGATAGGTTTAGGCTGCTACATGATACTCTAATTTCCCTATACCCATCATGAGGTTGCTACAAACTAGCCTATGAATGGAAGTTCACAACGTAGGTGCACACATTTTGAAAGAAAGATTTGAGGTGACAGACAGTGACACATGGACAGACAGTGACACATTCAACACCACCTTGCACACTCTTACCTGCATCTAGCTGATCTACAGTAGGGTGTAATCATTAGTCCAGCAGTTGCAAACAAGTGTTTCTATTGGACAAATTCAGGTATGTTTATCCCCGTTTCGTTCCGTTTGCATCCTTTCAAGAAAAGTTGTAACAGAATCGGCGGTATGAATACACCCCTGATCACATTTCACATTCATAGCCACATATAAACAGCTTGTTGTAATCCTTTTCGCATCTACGCGCTCTCCTCCTTTCACCTTTTCCCTTCGCTTGTGGACTTCAATGCACAACACATCAGCTGTCTGTGACCATGCAAAAAATGTTTTCCTAGTCAAACCTTCGTATCACAACTGCTACACACAGCCTACATCCTTGTCACCATATTAGCTAAAGTAACGTCATGGTCAGCATAGCTAATAGAACTAACGTATTAGTAAACCCGCTACAATCATGCCGTACAGTGTAAGCCAGTTAGCCAGTAAGCAGTAAGCAGCCAGTGAGCAGTTTAGCAGTTACACTGGCGGGCCCCTGTGGCATTACATTTGTAAAACCAAAGGCTTACCTTGACTTGGAAGAGTTCCGGTGTTGGATAGTCATAGCCAGCTAGCTAACATATCATCCCTCTTTTTGAGCCAGCTGTTTGAGTAGGCTAAACTAGCTAGCCCCATTTGCTAGATAAGTGAAAGTGAAAAAAAAATCATGCAATATAACTCTCTCTCTCTTTCTCTCTCTCTCTCTCATGCTTCTCCTTTTTTTTGGAAGAAATTAATTTGTTCAAAACTGTTGTCTTTCTCACTCTGAGTCAACTCGTCACCACATGTTATGCACTGCAGTACAGGCTAGCTGTAGCTTATGCTTTCAGTACTAGATTAATTCTCTGATTCTTTGATTGGGTGCACAACATGTCAGTTCATGCTGCAAGAGCTCTGATAGGTTGGAGGATGTCCTCCGGATGTTGTCATAATTACTGTGTAAGTCTATGGAAGAGGGTGAGAACCATGAACCTCCTAGGTTTGTATTGCAGTCAATGTACCCAGAGGAGCACGGAAGCTAGCTCTCCTCCGGCTACACCATGGTGCTACCCTACAGAGTGCTGTTGAGGCTACTTTAGACCTTCATTGCAAAACAGAGTTTTTTCATAATTATTTGGTGACATGAATATATTTGGCATAGTATTTTATTCAATGTTTCACTATTCAATTATTATGAGATTCACTGAGGAGGATGGTCCTCCCCTTCCTCCTCTGAGGAGCCTCCGCTGGATCACACAATATGCTGACAAGGCTAACAATAATCAATAATGGATTGACATTAATCTATATACATGGGGTTTACTTCCAGAAAGGTTTAAAATAAGAGATTTTCAGTGATGGTGTGGAGTGTACTCTCTCACTCTTTTAGGACGTACTACTGACGTGGAGAGGAAAGGGAGAAAGATGTTGAATGGTGTGGAGCTACGCTCGCTTGCTCCGTATCTCTCTGTTTCTCACTCTCTTGTTATCTCCCTCTCTCTTGCTCTCTCTCTCTCTCACTTTATCCCTCTCTCTTGCTCTCTCTCTCTCTCTCGCTTTTGTTATCTCCCTCTCTCTTGCTCTCTCTCTCTCTCGCTCTTGTTATCTTCCTCTCTCTTGCTCTTTCTCTCGCTCTTGTTATCTCCCTCTCTCTTGCTCACTCTCACTTACTTTATCCCTCTCTCTTGCTCACTCTCTCTCGCTCTTGTTTTCTCCCTCTCTCTTGCTCTCTCTCTCTCGCTCTTGTTTTCTCCCTCTCTCTTGCTCTCTCTCTCTCTCTCTCTCTCTCTCTCTCTCTCTCTATGTATATATATGTATATATATATATGTGTGTGTATATATATATATATATATATATATATATATATATATGTATATATATATATGTCTATATATATATATATATATATATATATATATATATATATATACATATGTATATATATATATATATATATATATATATACATATGTATATATATATATATATATACATATATATATATATATATACATATGTATATATATATATATATATACATACATATATATACACACACACATATATATGTATACGTACATACATACATACATACATTCATATATAGATATATACATACATACATACATACAGTGGGGAGAACAAGTATTTTATACACTGCCGATTTTGCAGGTTTTCCTACTTACAAAGCATGTAGAGGTCTGTAATTTTTTTTATCATAGGTACACTTCAACTGTGAGAGACGGAATCTAAAACAAAAATCCAGAAAATCACATTGTATGATTTTTAAGTAATTAATTTGCATTTTATTGCATGACGTAAGTATTTGATCACCTACCAACCAGTAAGAATTCTGGCTCTCACAGACCTGTTAGTTTTTCTTTAAGAATCCCTCCTGTTCTCCACTCATTACCTGTATTAACTGCACCTGTTTGAACTCATTACCTGTATAAAAGACACCTGCCCACACACTCAATCATACAGACTCCAACCTCTCCACAATGGCCAAGACCAGAGAGATGTGTAAGGACATCAGGGTAAAATTGTAGACCCGCACAAGGCTGGGATGGCCTACAGGACAATAGGCAAGCAGCTTGGTGAGAAGGCAACAACTGTTGGCACAATTATTAGAAATTGGAAGAAGTTCAAGATGACGGTCAATCACCGTCTGTCTGGGGCTCCATGCAAGATCTCACCTTGTGGGGCATCAATGATCGTGAGGGATCAGCCCAGAACTACATGGCAGGACCTGGTCAATGACCTGAAGAGAGCTGGGACCACAGTCTCAAAGAAAACCATTAGTAACACACTACACCGTCATGGATTAAAATCCTGCAGCACACGCAAGGTCCCCCTGCTCAAGCCAGCGCATGTCCAGGCCCGTCTGAAGTTTGCCAATGACCATCTGGATGATCCAGAGGAGGAATGGGAGAAGGTAATGTGGTCTGATGAGACAAAAATAGAGCTTTTTGGTTTAAACTCCACTCGCCGTGTTTGGAGGAAGAAGATGGATGAGTACAACCCCAAGAACACCATCCCAACCGTGAAGCACGGAGGTGGAAACATCATTCTTTGGGGATGCTTTTCTGCAAAGGGGACAGGACGACTGCACCGTATTGAGGGGAGGATGGATGGGGCCATGTATCACGAGATCTTGGCCAACAACCTCCTTTCCTCAGTAAGAGCATTGAAGATGGGTCGTGGCTGGGTCTTCCAGCATGACAACGACCTGAAACACACAGCCAGGGCAACTAAGGAGTGGCTCCGTAAGAAGCATCTCAAGGTCCTGGAGTGGCCTAGCCAGTCTCCAGACCTGAACCCAATAGAAAATCTTTGCAGGGAGCTGAAAGTCCGTATTGCCCAGCGACAGCCCCGAAACCTGAAGGATCTGGAGAAGGTCTGTATTGAGGAGTGGGCCAAAATCCCTGCTGCAGTGTGTGCAAACCTGGTCAAGAACTACAGTAAACATATGATCTCTGTAATTGTACAAAGGTTTCTGTACAAAATATTAAGTTCTGCTTTTCTGATGTATCAAATACTTATGTCATGCAATAAAATGCAAATTAGTTACTTAAAAATCATACAATGTGATTTTCTGGATTTTTGTTTTAGATTCCGTCTCTCACAGTTGAAGTGTACCTATGATAAAAAAATTACAGACCTCTACATGCTTTGTAAGTAGGAAAACCTGCAAAATTGGTAGTGTATCAAATACTTGTTCTCCCCATTGTATATTTCCCTCTATGGTTCACATTATCCTCCAAGGTCTTGGTTGGGGTTTTGAAGTGTCTCTGAGAGGGTTGGTCCTAGACCTCAATGTCTGGAGCATCATAGAGGTTATGAGAATGTCAACACTGCAAATCACTTAGTAATGACATTCCCATATGCTCCCAAAAAGATATTTCTCCGTCACAAGCAGAATACATTGATGTCCTCAGTCAGTTCGATTTCATTGCTCATCCATGAATTAGAATTGTGGATATCTTCGGTCATGGGATATCTCCTGTATGCGTTGAAGAGCAATGCTGCAACTGTACGTGTCCATGTCACCTAGGGAGTAGTAGACATTCACACGGTCAAATTGCGTTGCAGGAAATACAATTTAATCAACCGTTTTAATATGCAAGATTTGCAACAAATCCAAGTGAAACAGGATTCTTTATTTGCGGGCGATAATGATGATATCCTCTTCCGTGTATCTTCCTCCTCAATCTTCTTTGTCTTTCTTCCATTACACACCACCTAGCTGGGATCCAGCACAGTCTGAATAATACTGTTCTCTCTTCGAGAGCTGTAGCATCTGCTGGTTTACTAAGCCAGTGATTTCACTGTCTGCAGGGATTCAGGGGAGCAAACATGCAACAACACTCAGACCCCTCGTGTGTGACTGCAACCATTGTTCCTCCCAAACCAAGTCTTCACTTTGATGTGTCTGTGCTCGGCTAACTGGAGGAACTTTTTTTATTTTTCAATCTGCGCTATCCGTCCTCTGTTTTCCTCTTTTCAGTCCCCGGTCTGTTTGAGGAGCTAACACAGCCCTAAAATACCACAAACGTTATCTACCCTCCAAGCGGCACAATCAATAACGCCTAAAGAGAGTGTGTTCAGTCAGACGGCTTATTAGAATGAAAGACCGACTGAAAAAACACAGAAATAGGCATGTCTTTACTCGTCAAAATCTACAAAATGTGTGTTAATTTCCTAAAATAAGCAAAACCTCTGCCTTGTAAGTTTAGTGAATGTTCAAGGTCCTAAACACTGCACCCACTCAGAAGATAACATGTATATTTTAAGCTGGAAATTAGATCTGACGGAGACAACATCCACATCCAGGATATTGGTCTCTGAGCAGTTTTGTAGCACATTGTATGTTGCATGGTGAATTTACCGGGTACAATCGCAGGGTTTCTGTTGCACTAATATGTCCCAGACGCCCTTAAAGGGTTATTAAGCCCTGGGTAATACTTTGTTATTGTCCTGTTGCTGGGACAACATGGTGTTTTGACTCCTGTTCAAAGTCTTGATTGACAGGTTCAGCCCGCCAATGCCCTGAGCACAAAAGGTGACAAAACCATCGAGGAAGTAAGCCTTTATCCAGGCCTCTGAGCTACTTAAACTGCACACTGATTCTTATTCACAGGCTAAATTGTTTACTACACAAACAGGACCACATGCAAGAAAACACATGTTAGTTTGCGCAATCACAAACGCAAGCAAGTAGGTATACACGCACACACATGCCGTACGCTACACACACACACACACACACACACACACACACACACACACACACACACACACACACATATATAAGCCATACGCAAACACATGCACACACACACAGAGAGAGAGAGATAGAGAAAGAGCTGTGCATATGCACACAAGCTTACATGTTTTATATAAAATGCTATTTTCCATTAAAATTGTTTTTTTTTAATAAAGCATCTTCTTATGGCAGTTTTATCAAACCAAAATAGTTTATTCTACAAATCCAAGAGTAAGATATTTTACACATTACATTATCCATGATTACAAGATAGTACTATTCATGATTACAAGATATTACTATCCATGATTACAAGATAGTACTATTCATGATTACAAGATATTACTATCCATGATTACAAGATAGTACTATCCATGATTACAAGGTATTACTATCCATGATTACAAGATAGTACTATCCATGATTACAAGATAGTACTATCCATGATTACAAGATAGTACTATCCATGATTACAAGATAGTACTATTCATGATTACAAGATATTACTATCCATGATTACAAGATAGTACTATCCATGATTACAAGGTATTACTATCCATGATTACAAGATAGTACTATCCATGATTACAAGATAGTACTATCCATGATTACAAGATAGTACTATCCATGATTACAAGATAGTACTATCCATGATTACAAGATAGTACTATCCATGATTACAATATATTACTATCCAGATATTACTATCCATGATTACAAGATAGTACTATCCATGATTACAAGATAGTACTATCCATGATTGGAGTCATTTTTTTCACAACCAATATAGGAAATGCAATTCAATTAACTTAGACAGTAAGGCTATCATTGTCTAGAAGGTATTTTTTATACACAGTATCTAGGTTTCAATTCGGATAGTTAAGAGGGTCTCAATTAAAGTACCAACCAATATATAAAAATAACACAACTTATTCTGAAATATTAGTCCCTAAAAATGCATAAAATAATATTTTCCTTATCCCGAAATACAATTTAATGCAACATACATTATTTATAATGTTGATAGTACACTGGGAAATAACAATCATATCGTATGGCATTACACTTCTGACATGTATCTAAACACTTACATATAAATATTTCAAGCATACAACATTCTCAACCTATTTTTAACACTTTTAGTCTTTCCCCCCCCCCCCCCCCTTTTTCAAGGTTTCAAATTCATCTTAAAAGGTGATAATTGGTCATAAAAATTGGAGTAGTTTCCCTGTAGTCTACAGAGGAAGCCAGCAGTCCTCTGACAGTGGGAGTTGATTACTGTTCAACGTGGGCCTCGGGGTACCATTATATATATTGGGTACAGGGATTTTGTGCCCCCTTCTGGCTGTTCAGAATACACCTTTTAACAACAATACAAGAGATAGAAGGCAATTGAGACAAAAGTATATAAATATGATCAACATTATGCTGAATCTAGATTTGGATGTCACTGCATACACAAATGATTGTGTATCACAGTAGGTATATACAGACTTTACTGGGACCTTGCGTTGTCTTAAGTGGTAGTAAGTATTATCCTTCCACCCATCCTATGGGTTTTAGTCTACTACTTTGAACATTCTAAAGGCAATCGCACATCTGAGCTATCTTTGTTGCAGGTGCAAGGTAACAGTTGAATAAGATGAGAGAAAAAATAAGAAACCTGCACACTGCTCTTAATAAGCTTTAGGTGTCACGCCAAGCTTATTAAAGAGCAGTGATACTATCAAGAGCAGTGTGCAGGTTTCTAGTTGTGCAGTCTTCTAGTTTTGAATTGAACTCGAATGTGTTTGTTTACACACTGCAAAGTATACACTGCAAAGGTCAATGAGGCGGATTCTGTCCAAAGCCTATTTTAATGTGCCATTTTAATTAAGGCACTGCAAAGCCAGCCACTATGAATTTATCTATCAATCCCTCTCTCTCTCTCTCTCTCACACACACACCACACCACACCACACCACACCACACCACACCAAGGCCATTTAACTGTGAGCGCTGAAGAGGTTGTTGTGCATTGGGCCCTCCCTCCCTCAGATAACGATTCCAGCCTCCTTGACACCCTAATAGAATGCCTCTCCCCCTACGAGTGCAATTGAGCTGGGCGCCGGAGCAAAAATCATTAGGTAAGCAAGATAATCAAAACCAAATCAGCCATTATCCCCAGTGCATCTGTGTATCCTGTGCTCTGACAAGCTACCGGTCTCTCAAGTCTCCCACTCAACATTTTTCTCTCGCCTCCTTCACACCTCGACCCACCATCCACCTCTCATCCTCCCCTCGTCTTCTCAGCCTATGTGTCACATTCCCCCATATTCATTTCCGAACGTGTAAAAGAGATGCTGACTTTGCAGCCTGCGCAATCTGGGAATGACTATGACCCTCAGAGTGGCTGAGGAGGAGCGGCGAGCGCTATCGGAGCCATAGAACTATGTTATCACCGCTATTAGGGAGCTTTAAACAGTAGCTGGGAGTGGGGAGACACAGCCGAAATTGGAAGCTTATTGTGATTGATGGGTTCCTATTAGAGGCTGTGTGTTATCACTATGAGGGTGGGGCGAGATGGGGGGAAGAACGGGCACTGAGTTGTAACACAACAGATTACCTGAACCTCCAGTCGCTCCCGTCTCTCCCTCAAGGATGTTTAAATAAAACAGAGCGCCCTTCTTTCTTTTCTTCTTTTTTACCGAGACGCTCATTTTCACTCTCTCAGGCACTCAAACTACTTCACGTCAGGTGCGATTTGCCGTCGCCACTCAATAAACTGACACGGGATTCACATTTTCCATTCATTTCCTTCAGGTAACGGCGAGCCTATTTCTTCAGTGGTTTCTGTAAAACAGGCACAGCCAACAGAAATTGTGTTCGGGTCCAAGGTGCTTCACTCTGATTTTTCCTTCCCTTTTGTCCTCATTTTTTTTCAATTTTCCGGGGCACAGTTGCCAAAATGATTGATTGTGACTAGCAAACTGGGTGTCCGGCATCATCCAACAAATGACTTTGGCCCGTACCGGCAGACCTTGGCTGGACAGAAATCAATAATTCACCATTAAAATCTATCAAAGAAGAGTTAAGGCTCCAGCTGTCTTGGCCGGCCTTTTTTGCGGCCCTCCGACATGAAACCCGACACTTGTAGTACATGAGTAATCAATATATAGTGGTCCACAGATCATCTGTGGTCACCTCGTAGCCAGTGATGGATGCCTTGAGGAGTTGTGATTCATTTTGTCACCCCCATTAAACTGGATTCTGTCGAGTTCTTCCCCTGATTTCACTTTAGAAGAGAGGCAGAAGAGAAAGGAGAGAATAGAGAGCAAGGCTTTCAGTTGTTTCAATTTCCCTATTCCAATATGTCAGGTTATAGAGATTTTGTAGCTCACAGAGTGTGAAAATCCCATGGAGGGTCGAACAAACATGCTTTCGGAGCCACTCACTGCATGACTTATGCTGAGTGTGAAGTTACTTATGTGAACACATTTACCTATGTACTCGCTGCGTGCCTAACCCATTCACTCTGCTCAGAAGATATACTTTTACACAGAGTAAAAATAGAAGGGGGTAAATGGGTTCTAAGAGCTATACGATTGTATATTTAAAGGTTGCTGAGTACAATTTTCACAGCGAGAAGTATGCCACACTACTGCAAACTCTATCCTTCTTTTAAAACAAACACGCTCAATGTAAGACCCCATAGCCTCATTTGCACAGAGCGCCATCTGGTAAATAAAAAAGTACCGCCTATTAACAACGAACGAGAAACGACAGAAAAACAAGTGTTGTTGATGCAGAGGAGGACATTGGTTTCTCTCTTATTTCTCTCTTTCCCTGAGTGAGAGAGAGTGAGTTCCTTTTCACCGCTCATTTGCTTCAAGGACAGATCGCGCTCGCGCGCGCGCGCGCGCGTGTGTGTGTATACCTGCTTGCATATGTGTGTGTGTCCTTCCCTGTCTGCCTCCCTGTGTTGGACCGCAGCCCAAAAACACACTGAGATTGCTCCGTAGCTCACTGACTCAGCTACAACAAACAGCTGCTGGAGTAGTTGTCCTCCTTCAGCTCACCCCATATGTTGGTCCTCACCTGCTGTCGGTGCTGAGAGGATTATTAGGTACAACCCTTATTAAAAATGGATTTGTTTCACCCTAACTGGGGGGGCCCGTGTGTGTGTGTGTACGTGTGCGTGTGTGTGTGTGTGTGTGTGTGTGTGTGTGTGTGTGTGTGTGTGTGTGTGTGTGTGTGTGTGTGTGTGTGTGTGTGTGTGTGTGTGTGTGTACACGCTTTAACCCACATGTCTCTTTCTAGGCCCACGCCCTTTACGAAATCACCTACCCCATTCTGACCACATGTACACTCAGAGTGCCCTGTGCATGTTGACGTACTCACACGTAGACACAATAGCACACATACACACTGTACAATACGCCTCAATTGAAAACCTCTTTAAGTAACTGTAATTCCCCTTTGTCAGCTGAATGTCCTCTCTAACCAATCACCTACAGTATCCCGTCATGTAATGATGGCATAGCAGAAGCATATTTTCTCATTGTGGAAGCACAACATGTTTAGACGGTCATGTAAATTATCCAGATGAATACAGTATGATGCCTGAATGCGACTCTTGAATACGATGCCTGAGAAGGATGCCTGAACATGATGCCCGAGTCTGCCTATCATCGTTGGCAGCTAAATAGCTACTTAACGAAGATTGCTTTCAATTGAATTGTTTCTTATTAACATTTCTTATGAAACACAAACGCATTCATTTTGTATTTCCAAAACACTTCACAAATGTATTGTGAATGAGATGATACCAGACAGAGTGCCAGTTTAATTCTCTAAGTAGATGCAAATGTAAACCAACCCCATTCACAACCAGCAGGAGGGCTAATGGCTTTTCTGATTGGCTCTAAATGGCAGAGACTCTGATTCAAACGAGACAAAAAGATATCATGTTTGCAGTCAAATCTGTAGCATGCAATAAAGCTGCATCACCAGGGTTGAAATGGGACACACAGAATGATTTTAATGAAAAAGAAAACAAGAGAAAGATGCTCATCTTTCAAGTGCACCAAAGGTCTTGGTGCAAGCACTTTCTCCTTGGCGTTGACCCTCATCTACTGAACATGATTTTTCAGAACGTCAAGAGTGAAACATGATTCATATTAAACTAATAACCTGTAATAATAAACAGTGAGCAGCAGTGTCATACTACTTACTCTATTTCACACTCCTGATGAAAATTACTCCACAAAACAACAACCCTTGAAACTCTACCCATGATCTGCTTTTCAAAAGGGGAGAGGAGATAGGGGAAATTGAGGATTATGCCACACACAGAACAGCCCTAAATGGAGAATATTCATCTTAATTGCTTGTGGTGGTGGCAACCAAAAGGAGGCAGGTAGCATTAATTTGCATTAGGACAGGCAGACAGAGGACAGGACACTTAGGCTAGGTCCCAAATGGCACCCTATTCCCTATGTAGTGCATTGCTTTTCACCAAGGGCCCATAGAGCTCTGGTCAGAAATAGTGCACTGCATATGGAATAGGGCACCATTTGGGACGTAGCCTCAGTGCTGATTCATAGTCATTTAGGCTGCATGTTACTAAAGTGATGATACCGGACCTTGAATAAAAGATCAGGGGATTTATTAATCCACCTTCCAGTTAGGGGAGTAATATTATTCTAATTTTCAATATACGCTATTGTTAGAAACTGTGAATGAGTGTTTTTCATAAGCATTGTAGAGGTGATGTCACTCTATTGCAGTTTGGTGCGATTCTTTATGTTTTAATTTTGCTGTGTTTGAACATGGAGGACCGAGTGTGTGTGTCACAAAGGCCAATCAGTGTGCTGTGTGTGTGTGTGTGTGCCTGCATATGCGTGAATGTGTCTGTTCTCACTCGCATGTGCATGAGCGTGCATGCATACGTGTGTGTGTGTGTGTGTGTGTGTGTGTGTGTGTGTGTGTGTGTGTGTGTGTGTGTGTGTGTGTGTGCACCGGTATCATCCAAGGTGGTATCTCTGGGTGAACTGGAGCCTGTCTGCCACACACGATGAGGGATGGGCCGATAAGGTCACACAGAAACACAATATTAATGTAATTAAAGGTAATCCACTTAGCTCAGGTTTTATCTGCTCGCAGGCTCTCGCTCAATCTAGGATTTACATAATTTACTGAGCCCCAATGTCAAAGAGCAAACTCTAGCACTATGCTGAAATGTGGCCCGGATCAACAAAAGGGATTGGGGGGAAAGGGACAATGTCACAGTCAGAGAGAAGGAGAGAGGGAGAAGAAAGAGAGAGGGAGAAGGGGGGTTGAGGGAAGTAGGGGCCGATTATTGTCATAATGCCCATATTTTGTATTATTGTATTGCTAATCAACCTTTGAACTTATGGATGATTGACATCATAGAGGAAAATATGAACTACTTAATAACAGTTTAAATGTACTAAGTAAGACATAATTACGGGGACAAAAATGCTAAATCATAAGCAAAAATCACAACACTGTCCGTACTGTTGTTTTCTATTAGAAATGTTCAGCGTTTTCATCACTCAAGGTTACCCTACATGGCTCCTAAGGAGCCACTGCATTAACTTCTAGGAGAGGGTCAGACTGGAGGTGAGGTGGAGTGACAGCACGGCTCTGGAAGGAGCATCAGACAGCTCGAGTCGAGCAACATGGAGGACGTTAGTCGTGGGAGGTCTGTCTGCTGCACTGCTCTACTGGCGTTCCACAGACAAGTGTTTGGCACCTGCTGAGGCTTGCCCACAGACTGGGCTATGGATCATGGAGGAGGGTCTCAACATCCTTTTTAAAAGCACATCTTGTGTGACGTTGTTGATTAGAAATATTCAGGGTTGTCCTCACGATATTCTGCTGTCATTTCATTTGTTAGGATAATTCTATTTACTTTTGTGTCACATTTCTTAATTTCGTACAAGAAACGAACGTCATTATGCTAAAATATGATATCTTTATTATAGTGGGATTCTTTTCACTGTAAACGTTTTCTTTGCAGGTTACCTTTCCAATAAATGATATGACTTGATTCATTGCAGCAAGAAATCGAGGCGCCAAGCGGTCAGTCTGACCACAATCCCAGCCAAATTGATTACAGGGTAGGAGAAAAAAAACATGCAGGCGAGCACTGGTTCACACCAAACAATACACAGAAGCATCAAATGTGGGTGTGTTAGCGTGTGTGTTAGCCTTCCAGTGTGAGAGCGTATGAATGTGAGTGCCCAACTAACCATCATTTGAACTGTAACAACATCTTAACAAGCTGCCAAGGGGCAGTCTATGGAGAATGAGTCAAATACACAGAGGCAGAACACAAGTGAGACAGTTGTGCTTTTGGATGCTACAGATGTAGAATCTTAATTTGAGCCAGTTTGCTAAAGCTGGAAAATAATCCTGCAGAAACAGGAAATGGGAGTTATTACGTGGATTGTAATGAACGGACATTTTTGTTGGAGTTGACGCCTTTTTTGTTAGGGCAAATCAAGATTGACATTTCAAAGTGGAAATGACAAGCTTCAGAATACATTTGAAACCTCAAATACACTACAAGTTTGACATTTCCTACAAATAGGTTGATCAAATTAAGATCCTACACCTGTACACTGGCGGTATGATAAGTAGATGGGGCTCCAGCAGTCAATGTCTGACAGACAGGTGCACATTTTCTAGGCCTGTTCACAGTGGATCAAGGCGTTTGGTCCTGCTCCGCACCACTCCACACCAGCCAGGGGCTCTCCAGGGGCTCCCTACAACACCCCATGGCCAACACACTGCTGCTATTGTTGCCCCCCGTCAGATAAACTGCAAACAGCTCATGATTTACCAAGCTGTCTGGCGTTGTCGAACTGCATGACTCTGGCTCTAATGGAGTTTTCAGCTTTTGGATTTTCACATCTTGAGCTGAGCCAAATACTCAAGAGGATGAAAACAAGTTGGTCTCGCAAGAGTTCAGCCATATGATACTGGCACTGCAGTCCCTGTAATGAGAGAGCACAGGGGTTACAAAAAGACACGTACTGGGCAAACAAGCCGTAACATTTCAGATAGATGGGATGGCACCTTGTCCAAGGTGAGTTCTGAATACTCTAACCAGCTGTTAGACCGACATCACATGGAACAGAGTTTATTTTAGTCACTGTGTAGTGCTACTTTGCACGAGTCCATGTAATGTACTGGCCTGCTCAATGGGGCAATCAAGAAAAGCATCAGTAGTCGCTACATGTCTACCAGGCCCTATGGTGTCTGGGTAAATTATGACACGATGCCTGTGTCGACCAGTTGACCTTCCATCGCCGCCGTGCGACTCTCACTCGCTGCAGCTGCCCGCCAAATGCCGCCTTTGAGAAATTGATCATTTCACACCTCGTAAAGCATTTTTCCTCCAAAAATGTGGATCAAGTCTGCACTCCCCCAGTCCCCCTTAGTCCCAGTCCCTTCAAAATGCACAATCCCACCCGACAGCGCAGCAAATCCAAACTCATATGAGCCTCAGGCTCCTAGTAAAGTTTACAATTGAGGTTGCCTACACAAAAGTGGCCATTCCTTTGGCGGCATCATTTCATGCATTTGGCAAATGGATACCCCTACGCTTGGTAATGAAAAGTTTTACAGTGTACTTTATGCCTGACCCATGAAGTCCTAGGATGAAATAGTAGGAGTGTACAACTCAAAATGTGTCACGTGACATGGAAATTGGATTAGAGCAAAATAGTCTGCTATGAGCAACTCCAAATCCGCTGATCCCCATACAAGCCTCGTACCTTGTATGAGTTTCTATAAGGATTCTAAACCTTTAACCATGCACAATACACACTGTGTAATACCCCCTAAAATATAAATGGCAAACTCTTGGAGTGACTAATTAATGCAGGAATAAACTGCAGAGATTTCCTTAATCCACCTAGATTTTTTTATTTTTTACTTTGCAGCTTAGTTTTAAATCTATTAGACCTCGTGCTTTGGTAAATCATATGTGTTAAGTGAGTAGTTATGAGAGACTAGAGGGGAACAACAATTCTCACACACACACGTTTTTCCGGGGTTCCGTGTGCTCTGCTGTAAACAAGTTAGGGACGTTCAGATTAAGTGGAGCCAGGCCGACATTCAATAAAACTGTCCGTATGCCTCCCGATTTGGTCAATCCAAATACTGAAAATGTTCCCACTCGCTGTCCTGTACGTTGCTTCGAGTCGGATAAGAGCGCCTGCTAAGTGGCATATAATTCCTATTTCCCGGAACCCTAGGAAGAAGACAGCAAGACACAGTATTTCTGTCGAGGCTGAAAAATAGTCACGGTTGTATTGTAATGGAGGATCCATGCTCAAAGCTTTCTCATCCTCACAACAGCACACATCATGACCTAGCTTGAGAGGCAAGTGCAATCAAATGATAATGCAGCATTTGCAATAAAGAAAGCAGAGCCCCGGGTCCTTCTCCCATATAATTACAGTGATACCGCGGCTCCTGCTCTTCAGCGGGAGGCTCAGAGGTGTTGTTCCTGTCCATATATATGAAGGGGTTATCGCTGCTTAATGGCATCATTGCTTGTAAATTAATTCAGGGCTGCCAGCAGCTCACCGCGCTTATCAGTTAATGTGAACGGATAGGCTGGGGGGGCTGGGGTTCTATCTCTAGAGGATAGAGGGAGGAAAAAGGGGGATAAGGGAAAGGATGAGATGGTAGAAAGAAGGAGAGAGAAAGGGAGTAGGAATACAGAGTGAAGAGAGAGAGAGAGAGAGAGAGAGAGAGAGAGAGAGAGAGAGAGAGAGAGAGAGAGAGACAAGATGGGTGGAGGGATCCCTATTAGGGTGTCAGAGGGGTTGATAGTAGTGGTAGCCTCCTCCGGATGATAAGTGAATACGACCTGGCACCCGATTCATCATGCCGGCATGCCCAATATTGAGGGTCCTTCAGTTATCAGCACTATTTGTCCCAGTGTCACAACCCTGGTATAAATCTTCTACCGGGGGCCCCTCTTGTTAAACTGATCCCCCCCCCATTATGAGTGTAGTTGCCCCCACATGATCAGCCCCCTCCAGCCCCCCGCCCCTGACCCCTCAGTTGTTTCTTATTAACCCTGCAACCTCTGCATGTAGGTTCAATTCCCTGACGAAGATTAAAAAGCCCAGATCCCATTGACGCCGAAGCTCCAGTGACAAATTGGGGCAGACAGTGACAAATTGTTGGGAAAACACTCACTGCAGGGATTACGTTTAGCACGGTGGAGGAGCCATTGGGAATTGGATTATATGGGATAATGTTTACATAGAATAGTGCAGAAAATTCAGAGATGTAAATGTGAATTAATTAGCATTAGCTGGTATGCTTTTCTTCTTTCACTAATCAATTCACAATAGGAAGATAATATGAAAATAGATAAAGCATTACAAAGTCTTTATTCAAAATGAATTTAAAGAAAACAATGTCAGAACTACTTGAAGTGACTGTCCACACACACATCTGCTTCGGTTTGGAAGCGAGGCACAAGGCACGAGTATCATATGGCCAATTGTTCTGGTTGCCTCACATCCTCAAGTATTTTGCTGTTCAATAACATTTTCCACCCTTTTTTATGCAATGGAAAGTGGGAGATGTATGCGTGTGCCCCCAATCTCCCACAGAGTAAGGACAGACGAAGAAATCGTTCTAACTACTTGTGACAAGTTGCGGAGACCAGCTAAACATCTGCTGGGCAGCGTCTGAGCCAGGGAAGAAGCAGTGGAGGAGAAACGACAGGTCCAAATGAATAGAGAAATATGACTAATAGGACTGTATCTTCCCAGGAGTCTCCAGGGGAAGATACATGTATACATAGACCTAATCTGATCTAGCGTCTCCTTACCCATATCTATCCTGTTGACATCGTGAAGGCACATAGAGAATGGTATTCCCTCTCTAGTCAAGGAGTTTGGTTCAGAAACCACAGACGAGACCGTCTTTAGTCGAAGCGTTTTACTTGAAAAATAATTGTCCTCTCATTGTACTTCCGTAAATTGCTGTCTTTCTGTATTTAGATAATCAATGTATTCACTGCTGTGCGGGACATTGTAAATACCAAAATGTCCACCCGAATACATTCCAACATACCAACATATAGGACGGTATGAATGGCTGAAATATATTCACAGCAAAACGTCAAAGACTACACAATGCCAGCTTTTTAAGCACTGTAAAGACAACAATAAGGTACTGTGCATCATCCTTTGAGATGCATTCTGTGGGACCATTATAGGCTATGGTTTCTGAGACAGCAACCCACAAAGCATTAGAGAGAGATAATAATGGTAGTGATTTCTGCACATTCTGCTTGACTCGAAAGCAGCATTTCAGGTGTGAGCAAATGAAGCCAAATGAATAAAGCAGTCAAGCCATAAATGTATAAAAACCATGCTGTTTGTTTAACATGTTCAAACCTCTGTGGATCGTCTGGCCTCCTTGTGCCCCCTAGTGCCAGTGTTTGAGCACACACACGTGCACACACCTCGATTGAGAGGCAGAAACACAACACAAATCAGCTCAAATAATACAAGTCCCAGGAACAATAGCAGAAGGCCGCCACTGCAGTGGTTGCAGCTGTGATTCCCCTTCTGTGTGCAGCTGGTTTTCAGAGGCCTCATCTCAGGGTTTGCCTCTACTGTTTGCTGCCCTGCCAGCTTGAAACGCCTTGCCTTTTAAAGGCATTATCTGTTATATAGTAGCACCGACTACTCCCTGAGATACGGTTATATAAGCTGAGGAGAGGAAATACTTTTGTTGTTCTGTCTACTGGCTGGCACATTTAGGTACTACAGTCCACGCAAGCACGACCACTATTCAGTATGTTCCCCAACCACAGTTTTCTAATTAGCCCAGACCCATCCATTAAGAATACTGGGCAGCAGGCCGGCAGCCATACGCGTATTACCAACCATACTAACCGTGCTACTTAGAGCCCATGAAGGCAATACATTCTCGTCTTAAAGCTACGTTCTGCCCGCCTGCACCTATAATGCTCGCTAATTGAATGAAGAAAGAGGAAGTCTGCGCTCTTGAGAATGGTGGATTCTGATTGGCTGGCGGCGCACGAGCCTTTCGGGTTCTCCAAACTGTCATTGTTAATCAAGTCTCATCTCTTAACACTGGGCTGGTAGTTATCAATGAGGTTGAGATTAATATTCGGGGCGAAACAGATGATAAATCATTTGTGCGTAATTAGTGCACACGGCAAGGTTACAGCTGACATGAATTTTTATCTTAATTACGTGGGAAATTTGTTCCATTAATTTAATTTGGCTTGCTCGAATGAGTCCGACACCTAACAAAGTTAATCTTACACCTGTCATTGGCAGCAGGAGAGGAAGGGCTATGTGGATTTGGGAGGAGGAATGAAATAGGTTCTTCATATTGCTGGCTCTTTTAAGTGGTGTGTGTGTGTGTCTGTTTGTTTGTGTGTGTGTGCGTGCGTGCGTGTGGCCATAAAAAGCCAAACAGGAGCACCTCTGCCCATGTGTTACAGTATTTCCCCCAATTCACAGACTTGTTTAGTTTACAACTAGGGCATCATTGGCGGCAGGGTAGCCTAGTGTTTAGAGCGTTGGACTAGTAACCGGAAGGTTGCAGGTTCAAATCCCCAAGCTGACAAGGTACAAACCTGTCGTTTTGCCCCTGAACAGGCTGAACAACCCTAGGCCGTCAACGAAAATAAGAATATGTTCTTAACTGACTTGCCTAGTAAAATCAATAAAAATCATGTTGTTGTTAAATTATAACCTTGATTTGTAGAACTGACGTATCGAATCAGACATTTTGCAGTGGAGGGTTAAATGAGCTCCGTTTTATGGAAGTCACAGAGTGTGACAGCACATTGAGTGTATTATTATTTCTGGCGTCACCAGACAGTGTCAAGGCTGTTCATTGGCTCTCATCAGGGAGAGGAGGCCTCCACAAGGCCACTGTCATGGATAGCTGCTTCATATAATTAGCATACTTGATTAAAAAGTAGGAATAGGATAATAAACCTGGAATTATTCAATCAGATGCCTAATTTTTCTCGGTAGAATAAGATAATGTAGTAGCAATATTGCAACAGTTTTCGTGAACATAGTATCGAAATGGGCAAACACAGTAAACAAGACAAAATAATATGACTTCAAATCAAATCATAGTTTTAAAGTGATTGTCCTTTGGTGAGAATGTATTTTTTTTTAAAGTAGTACTAGTAGTCTATTAGTACCATAATAGCAAGCACAATAGTACTACAGGAATGAACTGAATTTAATGAACTCAAAACCATCTACCGATTAGAAGAGAAGGGGGAACCTGAAGGGAGCATCAGACATCCCACTCTCTGAGGGTGTCTCAGGACTTGGGATATGCAAAATACACATATTTCTAATTCACACATGCTATACTACGCACGGGTGTGAAATAGGACAAATATAAGCACCCACAAAATGATTTATATTATTATCAGGTTCGATATCACGCCATGATAATTACACAACCAATCCCGTGACGCCGAAGGTTAACCGAACAGGAAAGCCCCGAAAATGACGGATTTAAAACAAAAAAGAAACGGGCCTTAATCGAATTCACCTGCTCCTCAGTCATTCAAACTGGCAACTCTATTACCTGGCCGTGATTCACAGTCCATGATGGCCTCCGCCATTCTAATAGAACATCTCTCCTGCTGTAATACAGACACCCCAGGCTTCAAGCCATTTGTCAAGCCTGTGATTTCACCTGGAAACTAGGTTTAACCCCACGGAGCAGCTCTCAGATCCTCAAAAACGTATTTTTGCACGGAGCAGCTCTCAGCTCCTCACCCGTCACTTAACCTGGCACGGAGGAGGGCGAGCTAATGATCGACTGATTCAGAAAGGGACACTCAGGAAAATAAAGGGGGAGGAGGGATTGGTAGGTTCAGGTTTACATTACTGTCTTGGTATTATATCAGATATTTATGCCTAAAGATGCTGCTGCTGGTGGTGATGATGATGAGGGGTATGAAGAGGATGCCGAGTATCACCAGTAATAGTATTGATTTGAAGTTTTTCACACATTTTACCTCAGACTGCAGCTTCAAGACACCGTGTCAGCATATGACGCCATGGGGAGTTCCTGAGCTGCTCTTTAGACCAGGTGAAGTCTGGTTGAAACCAGGTGAAGGAGGTTCCCTGATTAGAAACAGACTACTGGAGAACATCTCCTCTCTCTTGTTCTTCTTCATTGGCCAGGTGATGACCTCTAAGAGCTGGAGAGAACATCTCCTCTCTCTAGTTCTGCTTCATTGGCCAGGTGGTGACTTCTAAGAGCTGGAGAACATCTCCTCTCTCTTGTTCTACGTCATTGGCCAGGTGGGGACCTCTAAGACCTGGAGAGAACATCTCCTCTCTCTTGTTCTGCTTCATTGGCCAGGTGATGACCTCTAAGAGCCGGAGAGAACATCTCCTCTCTCTTGTTCTGCTTCATTGGCCAGGTGATGACCTCTAAGAGCTGGAGAGAACATCTCCTCTCTCTTGTTCTGCTTCATTGGCCAGGTGATGACCTCTAAGAGCTGGTGAGAACATCTCCTCTCTCTTGTTCTGCTTCATTGGCCAGGTGATGACCTCTAAGAGCTGGAGAGAACATCTCCTCTCTCTTGTTCTGTTTCATTGGCCAGGTGATGACCTCTAAGAGCCGGAGAGAACATCTCCTCTCTCTTGTTCTGCTTCATTGGCCAGGTGATGATCTCTATGGAGCTGCCTCAGTAATAAGAAGGCAGACAGGAAAGAGAACAGAGGATCCTAGTCTTTGTCAAGTATCCAAGGATTTCAGGCTCTGTAGGATAGCATTTAAAAAATGTTTTTTTTTAAATTGTAACCATTATTTAAGTAGGCAGGAACACCAAACTCTGGATCATCAATACAGTGTCTTAGAATCCTATGTGGGCACCTGAATAATTAAATAATAAATAAAAAATCCCTTTAATCCAGTGTTTTTGGGAGGGCAATATAAAAGCCAATGTAGTCCTACTTCTATTAAATGAACATCTTCACAGTGAATGTGCTGCTATTGTTTTCACAGCGGTGCTGTATTATGATTATATAACATGTATAATTCATGAATAACTGCATACAAACACGTGCATGTCGTTCCCTTCTGGTGAATGTATAAGGATTACAATTTGACTTGATAGATTAGTTTGTACAGCATTTAGCTGAGGTTTGGACAACAGCGCTCTCTTATGGTGAGAAAAAAAATACTCAAACGCACCTGTCCAAAACTAAAAAGTTAAATTAGAGCACCACCTGCAGGTGAAAAGGCATGGTGTCCATACAATATGTTCAGTGATATAATTTCACCCTTACCTACAGTATTTATCTCTACTCTATTCAGTGTCATGCTAGACAACATGCATGTATTGTAACACTGCACTCATATCGCTAGTTCATTCATAGATTGTTGCATATTTCTAAATGTCAAGTACTTAGTTCAGTTGTTTGCAAATAACAGCAATGGTTGATGAATTCTGACTACTGAGATGTCTATCTAAGCATCAATCCCCATCACTGTGCCCAGTTTCCACCCTGGCATTGTTCACACCATAGTTGAGGTGGCACTAGCAGATGTATCTACCATTACGGCTCTGGCTCTATAAATCCCTGGTGCCTCCATTGCTCATTAATCTAGCGGTGTGTTTAGGGTGACTGGGACACAGATGGCATTGAACTAGAGCTAGTTGTCACCAATGGGGTGTGAAGGTGTTTAGAGCTGAGCAGACCTCCAGACCTGCATGCCCTGCAGAGTACCAGATAAGCAGCCTCTTTCTATCTCGCGTTGGGGGGAACCTGGAGGGGCTGTCTAGGCTAATTAAAGCCAGGAATCAGTGGTTACATTCCACTCACTGTACTAACATCGTATGCACAGTAAGCTGTAATCTATCAAGTGGAATGAAAAGAAGGATACACCTGTATGGCAGGAACTGGCTGATAATGTTGTCTGTCCCTCGTTGTAAGAATGTAGATGGAATTCCTTTGTATTGAATCAACAGACAATCTATTTCATGTTGAGTGGTTATTGTACACATGTTCATATGCAAGCCTGATGACTGCGTAGGTCTAAATCACTCATTAGTCACACAGTTCGTGTCAGGTGGTTTGTGCTTTCAGCAGCTGAAACACTGTCCAAGTGGACTGTCGGGTTCTCTGTTTCTGGAATGACAAACTGTAGCAAGAGACCTGATTGGTTGACCAGAACGAGATGGCTTGATGCAACCTGGGCATAACAGGTGCCCCACTAGACGCTGCAGCTATTCAGGACTCATGGAGGTCCCTCCCTGGTTCCTCCCTCCCCCTTCCTTCCCACCCGCCCTCGGTAGCTGAGAGCAGCTGCTCCAGCATACAGTAGAGCTGATCTGCAGTAGCCACGGCTCCAGATGTCTCTGCTGGGAGGTATTAGTGGAGGGTCATGCTCTGGAATTTACTGCAAATCTTCCCCATCCTTCACTGCTACCAGAATGTGCAGACCCCCCTGGAGTTTGGCCCTGAGACGAGTTAGCGGGAAGCATTTCAGTGCGATACTTACTGCATTTTTGTAGACCCTAGCATTAGGCCTAGGCTATATCTGTATGAGCTATGCTGAGTTAAGGGAAAGCACTGGTTAATAATGGTTTACTGACTGTAGTGGCTCCCACATGTGTGACAGGTGAGGAGACAAAGTTGAGATCCGTTTTCTCCATCCAGTGAAATAAAAACCTTGTTAAAGCTCAGCTCTGTTTGCTTTTTAAAGCCAGGTGGTCATGGCGATGGCCACTTAAAGGTCAGAGGTCAGAGGGAGTGGGGCATCTATTACTCGACACCGACGTGCACTATTTCCACCACCAGGTGCGGAGAGCGCTGTGACAGCCATTGTTAATGGATGGTATGCCACTAATGTGGCGCAGATGTCTTCGCATGTGGTTCCCCCACCGCCACACCGTTTCATTGGAGTGAACGAATTAGGCAGGTGGCCGCGGAACGGAAACTCAGACACAACTGGAGCGTATTCATTAGGGCACATCGTAGCAAAACGTTTTGCAAGGACAATTATAAATGTCTTATTGGAGGTGTTCAAATTGCCCCTCCTTGTCTAAGTCCGTTTTCTACCGTTTCGTGCCTAATGAATACAACCCGGATAATCAAAAGTGATAGGCTTCCTCTCTCAGAACTGTCTGTATGAATATTCCGTGAGAGGACCTATACCAACATGCTGTTTAGAGGCGGGTCGCCATTATGGAATGTATGACACTGTATGCCACATGTTTACTGAAGAAAATAGGCAGGTTGGTTGAACAGCTGAAAAATATAGGCCTACATCAGGAACATGACTGTGTCCAAAATGGCACCCTATTCCCTATATAGGGGAGCATTAGCTAATGACAAGAGCTGAGCCTTGGTCATGGTGAAAGGAAGCAAATTGTTAAGTCATAAATCCTCATCTTGTCATCCTCTCGATTTGTCTTCTCTGAGATAAGAGGGTTTGCAGAGAAACACGCCATCAGCCCCAGAGGGCTTTCACTCTCTACCCTGTCTGGTCTTGTCTGGAGTGCCACAGCAATAGGACAAATTGTTATTCTGTAGGGAAGACTGATGGTGCAGCAAGTTGAGCAGTGCTATTACAATATCAGAAAGGAAGATAGATATATTGAGCAATGCATACACGTATATGACTTGGCTTTCTGTCTGTACTGCTTACGTTTTGCTTTCGTCTGTGCCGCCCCCAACTTTCCCTGAGGATGGGATTGGAAGCCTCTTCCTTATAGGAAACATATTTCTGGCCACTGGTCTTATCACAAAAGTAACTTCATGTTTAATAGTATTAGAAACCTCTACCACAATAGCACATCTGTTAGCTGTCTGCTGTAAAGCGTTATTTGTAAGGGTTAACGTTAGGAGGACTATTTTGGTACTTGAGATGAGGGTACTTCAACACTAGATGGTGCTCTGGTCTTACTCTGAAGTCAAAACAAATCAACAAAGTTGATATTACTCACAAGTCTGTAATGCTGAACCAACATTTTGGCACAAAGCCTGCGTTTACACAGGCAGCGTTTACACAGGCAGCACAATTCTGATATTTTTTTCCCTCATTTGTCTTTTGACCAATCAGATCAGCTCTTTTGCCAATAATTGGAGAAAATATCTGAATTGGGCTGCCTGTCTAATTGCAGCTATGGTGACTCAGGGCTATGACTTAGTTGAAACAGGTTATTTGTATGCAGTGTAACCAATGACCATAGTGAGAGGTAACACAATCTTAGTTGTGTACTCAGTGGTTTTTAAACAATTCATATCTGGCTTCCATTTGATAATATCTAAAAGCATTTAATGAAATACCATTTTCTGAGTATTTATTGAGTGTGGTTTGTCTGAGGCTGAGGGAGGAATCAACATGCAGCCAACTGAGCCACATTCCCTCTCCCACTCCCCACCACAGAGTGAGACATCCAACCAGGCAGGAGTATAGCCTGACAGATAGAAGCATTAGGGAAGACCGGGGCCCCGTACACTGACATGGAATCTGAACCTTGGAAGGACATTGGGGAACTACTTGCAAGCCCATTGATCCCATTTGTTTAGATGGCAGGCTTATGAACTCAATTCCAGCCATTTCTTCAACATAGAAACATAGCATAGGTCTATGTCAAATCCTCTTCAGTATAATGTGTGGCTTCCATAGTGTTCATCAGTATTCAAGTTAAAACTCTGCAGGGAAAGGCCTTCAATACACTCTTAGACAAAAGGGTTCCAAAAGGGGTTCTGCGGCTGTCCCCATCGGATAAACTTTTTTGGTTTCAGGTAGAACTATTTTGGGTTCCATATGGAACCTTAAACCCTTTCACCTATGGCGACAGCCAATGAACCCTTTTTGGTTCTAGATAGCACCTTTTTTTTCCTAAAAGTGTAGTGCTTAACATCCTTCTTTGAGCCACGAAACCAAAACATTAGCTTACTTAGAAAAATGAAGAAATGGTCAATGGAATGTACATTACATAACGTTAAGTACATGTAAACAACAATGCTGTGTGTCTACTCAGATTTAGATAGAACAAAGGGCTTGGAGATATTTTCAACTCAAGATAATCTAGCCAATATAGACTGAATACGCCTTCTGTATGCATGCGTGTACACACTGCCAGTATAGGTTGTGCATCGTTGTATTAATTCAATTACATATCAAGATGATAGAAACGGGAGGAGGTGTTATGTGACATCAAATATACATACAGCTAATAATTTAGGGTTGAGACGACATCTATTCCTAACGAGAGTTTACACAGCATGGAGATGTGTGATGTTTAGTTTTAGACTTCACATTGCAAGTGACAAGTGAGTAGGACGCAGAGCATGGAAAACAGACCCATGGCCCACAACAACCCATTATTGTTTACAGCATTGATACTTGCTGCAAGAGAACTTTCCTGCATGCAGGACATTTTCAACGTGCGGTGTATTTGAGGTTTACAAAGGCTTCTGAATTTTGAAATTTCCACTTAGAAATTTCAGACTTGATTTTCCCTTACGAAATGTTTTTATCAACCCCTACAAAAATAGCCATTCATTATAATCCACACAATAATTCACATTTCCTGTTGTTGCGGGATTCATTTCCTGTTGTAGCAAACGGGTTCAAATTAAGCTTTCTGCTCGAAATATCTCACACAGACCTTCACCAGAACTGACAGTGGACATAAGAATATTCTCAAGGCATGGGAAGGATAGCCTCAGGACCAGGTCATTTGCCCTATCGTACCAACTCCTCGTCACTCATTGTCAAGAAAAACAATATTTGGCTTGACAATGAAAGTAAGGGAGTTGACAAGAGCACCTTCAGATCTTGGACCAGACTATAAGAAGGAGGCTTTAGGTGTAAGAATGAGAAAAGGACATATTGATGTTAGCAAGAACTTACAAATGCTCCGTATACTGTATGATAAGATGTATTCTGGAGATAAGCAGCTATTTTTTGTTTTGAACAATACAATAAACCAATTCAGCTAGCACAGTTTCGGCTCTTCAGTGATCCATGTGTAAAAGCGTCCTCTGGCTAAGTAGCGAGGATTGCTTACTGTATAATAGCTAACAAACCATGCAGTGCTACAGTCAAATGTCCATTTGACATAGTATCATCCAGGTCAGAATTGTATTCCTTTCTAGGGTGGTGAGAGCGACCCCCCTCCCCCACCATAGACTTTAAAAAGACAGCAGCAACAGACAGAATCCCTAAGCGCATGAATAATAACAAGGTGCAATGCCCATCACAAGTGAATCTGTCTTGCAACAATGGGGATCTCCTCATATAGAGATCGGAGCAGTGTGCTGTTGTCATTTGGCTCTGTATCCCTCCACATCGCTCAAGCTCAAGGCCTATTTTGTAGCCTGGTTAAACCAGACTGAATGCTGCGCTCAACATTGTCTCACACAATGGGGAAGCATAGAAAACTCAATGTATCAGATACATGGCTCTGAGGCTACCTATTTTGTACTTTCCTTCTCTCAAATAGGTTCATTCGGTCAGAGGAGACTCAGTATGAAGCTGACTCACAGGACAGTGTTTAATTTGTTCCGGTAAAGTAATTAAATCTCTCTCAGTTATGCATCCCAAATGCCACCCTATTCCCTATATAGTGCACTACTTTTAACCAGAGCCCTATGGTTCTGCAGGTAGTGCACTAAAAAGGGTGCCATTCAGGACGCAAACAGTCTGTCTGTAAAATAATCACACAAGTCACTGGCTAGATCCATGGGACTACAGTAGAAAATTAGCCGGCTGGCTAATGTGGCACAGATATTTTCACACATGTTGATTAATGTGCATTACCCCTGTCAAACACACCTAATAAAATCAAGTAAAGATGAATGGCAAACAACCACTATAACAGGGATATCATACCCAGTGTGTGCATGGATTTGTATCGTATACAATAAATGAATGAGCAGCAATAACCTCCAACCTGTTTAACTTACCATCTGAACCACTGGGACACTGAGTAGCCAATGGAAACTTAAGCAGGATTAAAGACTTCAAATTCACTGTCGTTCCAGACATCTGAATGCTGTGCAGAATATATTATTTTGATGCCTATATTTACTTGGCTCTCAGATGGAAAAATCGACAGAAAGCCTCTCAGTATGAGACCCAGAGAGACCTGTCACGGACATTTCATTGGCAGAACACAGTTGTTTTCTAAACTTATTTATTGTTCAATCAATCCAAAGACAATGGCTATTCATCTGAAGTGTAACAAACCCCAGTAAAAACAAAGACCGTAAACTCGTACAATATTCTTATAGATCAACCCCTGCGACACATCTCAAAAATATACACACTGTATACTGGAAACGTACAGCTGAAAACAGCATATCATAAGACATGAAAAATAGCACTTTATCAAATAATCCATGGTGTTATGTCCTATGTAACATCACCTAATATGTGTATATATATATGTGCATGTCAGTAACTGAAAGTAAAATGTAGACATTATTAGAGCACATATAAAGAATGGGATAAGACAGACGGAAAGCGGTAGAGTTGTGTTCATGCTTATTACAATTGGAATAATGTGGATAAATGTGGGCTTCAACAAAAGTATGCTTTTCACAGTATGATGATACAGCTGATGGTAAAAGCTGTGGAGGGAGAAACCAGTGTATCACTGAGTGGAATTTAAAAAATGTAAAACAAAAATGACATTTAACCCTCAGATTTTGCCCAACCACTGCGTTATTCTACAAATAGAAAGCCTCCATGATCTGTAGTCCTGTATGTTGCAAGCAAGCACGCACACACGCACACACAAACCAAACACACACACATACACACACACACACACACACATCACATTACCCCACATCAGCTACAGTTGAAGTCGGAAGTTTACATACACCTCAGCCAAATACATTTAAACTCAGTTTTTCACAATTCCTGACATTTAATCCTAGTAAAAAATCCCTGTTTTAGGTCAGTTAGGATCGCCACTTTATTTAAAGAATGTGAAATGTCAGAATAATAGTAGAGAGAATTATTTATTCCAGCTTTTATTTCTTTCATCACATTCCCAGTGGGTCAGAAGTTTACATACACTCAATTAGTATTTGGTAGCATTGCCTTTAAATTGTTTAACTTGGGTCAAACATTTTGGGTAGCCTTCCACAAGCTTCCCACAATAAGTTGGGTGAATTTTGGCCCATTCCTCCTGATAGAGCTGGTGTAACTGAGTCAGGTTTGTAGGCCTCCTTACTTGCACACACTTTTTCAGTTCTGCCCACAAATTATCTATAGGATTGAGGTCAGGGATTTGTGATGGCCACTCCAATACCTTGACTTTGTTGTCCTTAAGCCATTTTGCCACAAATTTGGAAGTATGCTTGGGGTCATTGTCCATTTGGAAGACCCATTTACGACCAAGCATTAACTTCTTGACTGATGTCTTGAGATGTTGCGTCAATATATCCACATAATTTTCTTGCCTCATGATGCCATCTATTTTGTGAAGTGCACCAGTCCCTCCTGCAGCAAAGCACCCCCACAACATGATGATGTCACCCCCGTGCGTCACGGTTGGGATGGTGTTCTTCGGCTTGCAAGCATCCCTTTTTCCTCAAACATAACGATGTTCATTATGGCCAAACAGTTCTATTTTTGTTTCATCAGACCAGAGGACATTTCTCCAAAAAGTACGATCTTTGTCCCCATGTGCAGTTGCAAACCATAGTCTGGCTAATTTATGGTGGTTTTGGAGCAGTGGCTTCTTCCTTGCTGAGCGGCCTTTCAGGTTATGTCGATATATGACTCATTTTACTGTGGGTATAGATACTTTTATACCTGTTTCCTCCAGCATCTTCACAAGGTCCTTTGCTGTTGTTCTGGGATTGATTTGCACTTTTCGCACCAATGTACGTTCATCTCTAGGAGACAGAACGTGTCTCCTTCCTGAGCGGTATGACGGCTGCGTGGTCCCATAGTGTTTATACTTGCCTACTATTGTTTGTACAGTTAAACGTGGTACCTTCAGGCGTTTGGAAATAGCTCCCAAGGATGAACTAGACTTGTGGAGGTCTACAATTTTTCTTCTGCGGTTTCTTTAGATTTTCCTATGATGTCAAGCAAAGAGGCACTGAGTTTGAAGGTAGGCCTTGAAATACATTCACAGGTACACCTCCAACTGACTCATATGATGTCAATTAGCCTATCAGAAGCTTTCAAAGCATTACATCATTTTCTGGAATTTTACAAGCTGTTTATTAAAGGCACAGTCAACTTAGTGTATGTAAACTTCTGACCCACTAGATTTGTGATACAGTGAATTAATTATAAGTGAAATAATCTGTCTGTAAACAATTGTTGGAAAAATTACTTGTGTCATGCACAAAGTAGATGTCTTAACCGACTTGCCAAAACTATAGTTTGTTAATTAACAAGAAATTTGTGTAGTGGTTGAAAAACAAGTTTTAATGACTCCAACATAAGTGTATGTCAACTTCCAACTTCAACTGTATGTCTTGCCTACATTGGACACCTAATCAACAGCAAACATCCCTCGCGAGGGCAGAGCAGTCATTGTACTGCTTCAACATAGCGATCCCAGATCCACACACGGCCCGCCTGCACGTCCTCCTGTCAGTCACCATCTAAACCTAGCCCTGTCAGTCATCATCTATCCCTAAACCTGTCAGTCATCATCTAACCCCAACCCTGTCAGTCATCATCCTCTTTCCCTATCTCCTCAGGTAGCGGTGTGCTGAAGTCCTGAAAACATGTTCTGAAGTAGCCAACCAGGGACTCAGACAGGTGCTTCTGGCTCTGCAGGGACAGGAAGTGGCCCTCGTCTGGGTAGAGCTGTCACAAGCAAAGATCAAAGGTCAAACACAAGGTCAGTCAGGATAGTACTGTCCAGGATTGGGACTGTCATTTCTGTAGTGAATTGTGGTTACTCCTCTTTCAGTTAGAAGGAACAAGAAAGTAACTCAATGTTTTTCCTGAGAGGTGTGTGTGTGTGTGTGTGTGTGTGCGCGCGTGTGCGTTGCATATGTGTGTGTGTGTGTGTGTGTGTGTGTGTGTGTGTGTGTGTGTGCGCGTGTGCGTTGCATGTGTGTGTGTGTGTGTGTGTGTGTGTGTGTGTGTGTGTGTGTGTGTGTTGTGTGTGTGTGTGTGTGTGTGTGTGTGTGTGTGTGTGTGTGCATGTGTGTACGTGCGAAGGTGGTGGGTGAGTGAAAATATATTGGCTAGCAATCAAAATCACTTCAATAATCACATTATATAATCACTCATTCAACATTTTCATTCAAATTTGTTTATCACGGCTCGTACCTGCATTGTGTAGTTCGCTCCAATTTTGATCAAGTGCTTAATCAACTCTGCTGAATGTTGGAAATGAACATTTGCTGAGAAAAGGACAAAAAAGCACCAATTGGTTTTGCAAATTGACTTTGAATACAACACCAATCACTGATTTTGACAGATTTAGGATTGTCTATTTTCCATTTCTGTTGGACAAAAGGGTATTTACCATCAGCGGTTCCATGAATCAACAGAAAATCCGGTCCTTGCGGTCCTTTCATCATGTTTCCTTGCAACCCTTTCATATTTGGAAGCACTCTAGAAACCTGAAAGAAAAGATATGGGAGACAGCGTAACCTCAAAGTTTTCAATTTTTTTTAACCATTATTTTTGACAAGGAGTCATGCTGAGACCAAGGTCTTTCTCACAGATGAGCCCTGTATACACATCAATATAAACATCAATATACACATAAATATTCACATCAATATACACTATACACATCAATATGCACTACCGGTCAAACGTTTTAGAACACATACTCATAACAGGTTTTTCTTTAGTTTGACTATTTTCTACATCGTAGAATAATAGTGAAGACATCAAAACTATGAAATAACACATATAGAATCATGGAGTAACCAAAAAAGTGTTAAACAAATATAAATATATGTTATATTTGATATTCTTCAAATAGCCACCCTTTGCATTGATGACAGCTTTGCACACTCTTGGCATTCTCTCAACCAGCTTCATGAGGTAGTCACCTGGAGTGTTGTGTTGAGACAAGGTAGGGTTTGTATACAGAAGATAGCAATATTTGGTAAAAGACCAAGTCCATATTACAGCAAAAAAAGCTCAAATAAGCAAAGAGAAATGACAGTCCATCATTAGGACATGAAGGTCAGTCAATACGAAACTTTGAAAGTGTATTCAAGTGCAGTCGCAAAAACCATCAAGCTGGATGAAACTGGATCTCATGAGGACCGCCACAGGAATGGAAGACCCAGAGTTATCTCTGCTGCAGAGGATGGGTTCATTAGAGTTACCAGCCTCAGAAATTGCAGCCCATATAAATGCTTCACAGAGTTCAAGTAACAGACACATCTCAACATCAACTGTTCAAAGGAGACTGTGTGAATCAGGCCTTCATGGTTGAATTGCCGCAAAGAAACCACTACTTAAGGACACCAATAAGAAGAAGAGACTTGCTTTGGCCAAGAAACACGAGCAATGTACATTAGACCTTTGGTCTGGAGTCCAAATAGAAGATTTTTGGTTCCAACCACTGTGTCTATGTGAGATGCGGTGTGGGTTAACGGATGATCTCCACATTTGTATTTCCCACCGTAAAGCATGGAGGAGGAGGCGTTATGGTGTGGGGGTGCTTTGCTAGTGACACTGTCAGTGATTTATTTAGAATTCAAAGCACACTTAACCAGCATGGATACCACAGCATTCTGCAGTGATATGCCATCCCATCTGGTTTGTGCTTAGTGGGACTATCATTTGTTTTTGAACAGGACAATGACCGAACACACTTCGAAGCTGTGTAAGGGCTATTTGACCAAGAAGGAGAGTGATGGAGTCCTGCATCAGATGACCTGTCCTCCACAATCCCCCGACCTCAACCAAATTGAGATGGTTTGGGATGAGTTGGACCGCAGAGTTAAGGAAAAGCAGCCAACAAGTGCTCAGCATATGTGGGAACTCCTTCAAGACTGTTGGAAAAGCATTCCAAGTGAAGCTGGTTGAGAGAATGCCAAGAGGGTGTAAAGCTGTCATCAAGGCAAAGAGTGGCTATTTGAAGAATCTCAAATATAAAATATATTTTTATTTGTTTAACACTTTTTTGGTTACTACATGATTCCTTATGTGTTATTTCATTGTTTTGATGTCTTCACTATTATTCTACAACGTATAAAATAGTAAAAATAAAGAAAACCCTTGAATGAGTATGTGCTCTAAAACATTTGACCTGTAGTGTACACCATACTTATCAATATGCACATCAATATGCACTATACACATCAATATACACCATACATCAATTATCACATGAATATTCACATCAATACACGAAAAGCAAAACAAAACCTCAGGTTTGAACAGAAAGCAATATTTGAGGGAAAACCAACCACAGCACTGAATAAATAGTTGTGAAAAGATCGCGTTAAAAAATTAGCCTTGTTAAATCAGACTGCTCACTTATTCCTTCACTTCACAAACAATGCTGAGGACAGTGTTCAGTCTGGTTGAGCCAGGCTACAATACATTACTGGATCAAACCTGTCTAACACCCTAGGGGATCCAGTGTGTTGCTTCATTATAAATCTTCTTTGGGATCGGTGTCACTTCCACGGGACGGTTAAGCTAACGTAGGCTAATACGATTAGCATGAGGTTGTAAATAACAAGAACATTTCCCAGGACATAGACATATCTGATATTGGCAGAAAGTTTAAATTATTGTTAATCTAACTACACTGTCCAATTTACAGTAGCTATTACAGTGAAATAATACCATGCTATTGTTTAAGGAGAGTGCACAGTTTTGAACATGAAAGTTATTAACAAATTAGGCACATTGAAACAAATGTTTTAACAGAAATGCAATGGTTCATTGGATCAGTCTTAAACGTTGCACATACACTGATGCCATGTAGTGTCCAAAATCTAAATTGCGCCTGGGCTGGAATAATACATTATGGCCTTTCTCTTGCATTTCAAAGATGTTGGTACAAAAAAAATACAAAAGAACGGTTGGTTTTGTCTTTGTATTATCTTTTACCAGATCTATTGTGTTATATTCTACTACATTCCTTTCTCATTTCCATAAATTTCAAAGTGTTTCCTTTCAAATGGTACCAAGAATATGCACATCCTTGCTTCAGGGCCTGAGCTACAGGCAGTTCGATTTGGGTATGTCATTTTAGGCGAAAATTGAAAAAAGGGGCTAATCCAGAACGTGCCTTTTTCCATCTACCTCTAAGGACTGTATGAGTGATGCCCCGCTGTTCGTTTATGATCAATTTTACCTACTTCTCTGGACCAGCATCATTTACATATTAAATGGCTGGAACTGGATGGCCCACAAATCAACAACCACCTTTCAGGGGAACACTTATAACACAGTAATCTCACACAGGAAGTTGTACAGCTTCACTAGTTATTATTCTGACTGATGAACAATACCTGGCCCAAGAACATACGCACACACAAAAATTTGCGCACGTACACACACATAAATACGAACACCCAACACACACACACACACACACACGCACGCACGCACACGCACGCTTCAGTGTGACAGTTCCCGCTGTTCTCCAATCTGCTGTGATATACTGTAGAACAACAAATAGAAAAGCATCAATAACAACAACAGATGGACTGTGATAAACAACTTACTTGATATCTGTTGTCGTTCTTTGACGTCAGGCCAAAGTATCGCTCTGAAAATGCTGAAGCTTCATGTGGAGAAAGTACGCAACATTTCAAAAAGTATTCTGTTCTTTCATCTCCAATTTCATTGATAATCACATTTGTACAATATTTAATGTAATTTGTTGTGGAAAATGTACTCACACAAAACACACAGCACCGGTTACCCAATCCTAGATTGAGCCTAAACCTAGACTCAAAAACCTATTTCAATGGAGATTGTCCATTCAGCTTGCTTTTCAATTCAGGACTAGGTTTAATCTGTCAAGGAAACTGACCTAAAGGGTACGATCATGGAGACATTACTCACCGTAAAGTTTCCAGTCAACCACTGGGGAATTAGCAGCTGCACACTTAATCAGCGCAGTGGACCTCAGAAGCATCAAGGTGAGGTAAGCACCGTATCCCTGGAAAGAGAAGAAACACCTTCACTTGTTGAACACGCCCGTGAGTGTGAAGCATGGTGATCAACTGAAAGACAGCCGTTAAACTTGCCTTTCCGTAGATTCCGATCCGCGCGCGGTCAATGTATGGGAGTGTCATCAAGTATCTGTAATGAGTAAAAAATAAATGCAACCCAAAACAGAATGACTAATTATTTTTTACAGACATTTCATGGGGGCTTTAACACAGATGACTGACAGTGAAGTTAGAGGGCACACCATGACATTCATTTTCAATGGAAAAATATTGTGTCGTACCATATTACATCCTGTCTTATGGTATTGTCTTATATCATATTGCATGGCATCGCACCGCACTGTATATAGCATTACATCTTATATATTGCATATCGTATCATATCATATAATAGTGTATATCGCATCGTATCGTATTGTATTCTATATTATATATATATATATATATACATATTCTATACAAATACTGTCCATAATGTCTATACATCCCATCATATGTAAATAAATACATATATATAGATATGATAAAATATACACTGCTCAAAAAAATAAAGGGAACACTAAAATAACACATCCTAGATCTGAATGAATGAAATATTCTTATTAAATACTTTTTTCTTTACATATTTGAATGTGCTGACAACAAAATCACACAAAATTATCAATGGAAATCAAATTTATCAACCCATGGAGGTCTGGATTTGGAGTCACACTCAAAATTCAAGTGGAAAACCACACTACAGGCTGATCCAACTTCGATGTAATGTCCTTAAAACAAGTCAAAATGAGGCTCAGTAGTGTGTGTGGCCTCCACGTGCCTGTATGACCTCCCTACAACGCCTGGGCATGCTCCTGATGAGGTGGCGGATGGTCTCCTGAGGGATCTCGTCCCAGACCTGGACTAAAGCATCCGCCAACTCCTGGACAGTCTGTGGTGCAACGTGGCGTTGGTGGATGGAGCGAGACATGATGTCCCAGATGTGCTCAATTGGATTCAGGTCTGGGGAACGGGCGGGCCAGTCCATAGCATCAATGCCTTCCTCTTGCAGGAACTGCTGACACACTCCAGCCACATGAGGTCTAGCATTGTCTTGCATTAGGAGGAACCCAGGGCCAACCGCAACAGCATATGGTCTCACAAGGGGTCTGAGGATATCATCTTGGTATTGATGGCAGTCAGGCTACCTCTGGCGAGCACATGGAGGGCTGTGCGGCCCCCCAAAGAAATGCCACCCCACACCATGACTGACCCACCGCCAAACCGGTCATGCTGGAGGATGTTGCAGGCAGCAGAACGTTCTCCACGGCATCTCCAGACTCTGTCACGTCTGTCACATGTGCTCAGTGTGAACCTGCTTTAATCTGTGAAGAGCACAGGGCGCCAGTGGCGAATTTGCCAATCTTGGTGTTCTCTGGCAAATGCCAAACATCCTGCACGGTGTTGGGCTGTAAGCACAACCCCCACCTGTGGACGTCGGGCCCTCATACCACCCTCATGGAGTCTGTTTCTGACCGTTTGAGCAGACACATGCACATTTGTGGCCTGCTGGAGGTCATTTTGCAAGGCTCTGGCAGTGCTCCTCCTGCTCCCCCTTGCACAAAGGCGGAGGTAGCGGTCCTGCTCCACGTCTCCTGATGTACTGGCTTGTCTCCTGGTAGCGCCTCCATGCTCTGGACACTACGCTGTCAGACACAGCAAACCTTCTTGCCACAGCTCACATTGATGTGCCATCTTGGGTGAGCTGCACTACCTGAGCCACTTGTGTGGGTTGTAGACTCCGTCTCATGCTACCACTAGAGTGAAAGCGCCGCCAGCATTCAAAAGTGACCAAAACCTCAGCCAGGAAGCATAGGAACTGAGAAGTGGTCACCTGCAGAACCACTCCTTTATTTGGGGTGTCTTGCTAATTGCCTATAATTTCCACCTGTTTGTCCATTTGCAAAACAGCATGTGAAATTTATTGTCAATCAGTGTTGCTTCCTAAGTGGACAGTTTGATTTCACAGAAGTGTGATTGACTTGGAGTTACATTGTGTTGTTTAAGTGTTCCCTTTATTTTTTTGAGCAGTGTATATATATATATATATATATATATATATATATCACATGCTGGTCGGGGGTTACATACTCCAGTGCAGCTATCTGGTCCTGAACATCCACGGTACCCAGGCGCTGGTGGACCTGCTGCAGGACTCTCAGGCCCCGGAAGCCTGTCCCCCTGCCGTCCAGCCTGGCCACGATCACCTCATCACTACTTACCAGCACCGAGTCCCAACCCAGCTCATACTCATCACTCACCGACTGACTGCCAGGCCCACCATCACTAAGAGAGGGGCGGTAGGGAGAGGGGAGGGAGAGGGATGAAAGAGGGTGGTTAATTCAAGCTTCTCAAACAAGATGACAAATTTAAAGTTCCATATTATGTGAAAACATATTCCCGTAATTAAAGAAAGCATAATCTCACATCATGGACTTAGAAAATCATTGTGTTTGTTCTCAAGGTACTCAGTTCTAAACGTATTGCTGAATGAAAATGTACTGAAGACTGTGTAACTATGTTAGAACGCTAGGAAAGAGGAGCGATGCTTACACAATCAAAAGAAGGCCATAGAGAAGAGATTCAGAAAAGTCAAGTGGATAGGTGAGTTTCAAAGGCAGCTCTGTGAGGAAGAAAATACTGAATTACAGTAGTTATTAAAATAAACAATATACTGTAGAGAGAGAGAGAGAAATGTGACCGACAGACTATAGAGCAGAGAGAGAGAGAGAGAGACAGAAACAGAGACTACACAGTGGCAGAATACCTGACCACTGTGACTGACCCAAACTTAAGGAAAGCTTTGACTGTGTACAGACTCAGTGAGCATAGCCTTGCTATTGAGAAAGGCCGCCGTAGGCAGACATGGCTCTCAAGAGAAGACAGGCTATGTGCACACTGCCCACAAATACCACAGTGTGCCATCACAGCAGCAAGATTTGTGACCTGTTGCCACAAGAAAAGGGCAGCCAGTGAAGAACAAACACCATTGTAAATACAACCCATATTTATGTTTATTTATTTTCCATTTTTTACTTTAACCATTTGTACATTGTTACAACACTGTATATACATATAATATGACACTTGTAATGTTTTTATTGTTTTGAAACTTCTGTATGTGTAATGTTTACTGTTCATTTTTATTGTTTATTTCACTTTTGTATATTATCTACCTCACTTGCTTTGGCAATGT
This sequence comes from Oncorhynchus clarkii lewisi, assembly GCF_045791955.1. Classification (NCBI taxonomy): domain Eukaryota; kingdom Metazoa; phylum Chordata; class Actinopteri; order Salmoniformes; family Salmonidae; genus Oncorhynchus; species Oncorhynchus clarkii. Next base: position 19,861,372 of record NC_092153.1, read on the forward strand.
TGACACATGTTTCCCATGCCAATAAAGCCCCTTGAATTGAATTGAATTGAGAGAGAGAGAGAGAGACAGGGAGAGAGAGAGAGACAGAGACAGAGAGAGACAGAGAGAGACAGAGACAGAGACAGAGACAGAGACAGAAATATACACAGAGAGAAAGATTTAGTTACCAAAGTCTTCACTTGGAATAACCCTGACATCTGACTTAGAGATCTTTTTGATTTCCAAGGCAGCTCTCAGAGGCATGTTGTTGTCCAATATAAAGTAAGCTGTGAGGATAAAGTGTGAAAGTAACCATTGACACACTGTGTGTAAAGAGACACAAGGATAGCGATTATATGGGGTATTAAACTGTGATGGAAAAATCAATCAACATATTGTTTCACAAAGCACATTCATTTGAGTTGAACATTTTTCTAATACAGTTGGCTGACTTCACATAGGCCACTGCATCTAAACCACATGTCCTGTGATCCTTTGTTTTAGACTGTCACCAATCACATCATTTCAGTACAATTATGCCTCATATTCAGTATCATTGAAAAGCATCCAGGCATATAAAAGACAAATCAATACAATTTGCATTAAAAAAACACTTCCCAGATGCTCATTTAAACCTTGGCAGAACATTTCATTTGGACAGCTGTTGAAAATGTATTTCACACGATGTGAAACACAGCCAACAATCTCGTGGCCAAATATGAAATAGGAACCATTAAAACAGACTGGAAATAGTACAGTACAGTACAGTACAGGAGATGAGAATTCATATCAATACTTAGTATTACTCACTGTTTACATCATTAAAACTCTGCAGCATCACAGATGGAGCACCGGGACCTGTGGAACAGAAGATACTCTAGCAATACTGCATGGCATCGTTTTGAGACTGAACAAATGTTCAGTAGGATTTCCTAACATGGTTTTATAGTAGTATCGTAGCAACCCTAGACTATGTGAGCCCAACGACGTCACCCGCGGGATATACTTATTAAAGCAGTGGTTCGGAGACCCAGGCGCCATCTGCTACTGTATCATAAAATACATCATGGCATAATTACTCCCTAACCATGTCTCATACATTACCCAGAACAGGTTGGGTTTTACTACATAAAGCTGTATTTGGCTGAATGATATCCAGAAGGAAAAAGCACAGACCTTACCTTTACACTGTAGAATAACATGCTGTTTGTTCGGGCTGATGTCTGCATCAAAGAACGCGCATGCTTCCTGGTTCATCTCACAGGTCAAACATCGTTGAGAGAACAGACCAATAGTAGATGCACTGAAAGAGGGATTTTTGTGTTGGTTTGTTGAAGCACTTCTTCGCATTCTTGAGATAATTGCATTTCAACAATGTATTATGTCTATGCAATACGGATGGGGTAAGATACACTGTAGCTGAATAGGGCTAACAGCTACTTGAATGCAGCTGAAATGTCTGGTGTTATTGAGAAGAATGTTTTCGACATACAGCATGCGCATTTCTTGATGGGGAGAACGTTTTGGAATCATTTCTCACCTGTACACGTGTCTCTTTTGTGGGGAGTCTTGAGTACTGATAAAATATCTATATAGGTGAAAGCAGAATGACTTTAACCAGGGCAAGTACAATAATCTACAGTTACAAATAGAAGAGATGTTTGAAAATAGAAAAAAGGTCAACACTTGTTTGAGCTCATATCTGTAACACAAAATATGACATTCATTTATTCTCCTATTCTCCAGACTTACATGGTTTGCTCCCCCTCATCATAAGCTAATATCTTGGTCACCTCCCAGTTGCCTGACGTCAAGTGACGGACATCATTTTGATCACTTCTGAACTGAGAAAAGACAAATTGTGATTTTTTTTTCCAATCTCGATAAAAAACATGTAAAAATGTTGTTGTTTTTTAAAGACACAAAGTGAGCCCTGAAAAAGCCGGAGAACGACAAGATGACCAAGGTGTATTTCAGAATTGGAGTATGACAGCACCCACCGATTTGGTGAACATGGCAATATGATGGAAGTCTCCTTGTCCCCCCTGCTTCACTGGTATGGTCAGGAAAAACCTGCTCCTGTCCTTTGAAAACACTGGCTTCTGGTTCTGAGGACATTGGATTTTAAGGGACAGTCAAAGTGCATCAATTTCCTCTTTACTATTAGCATATAGATACAATACTCACTGTTTTAAAATTGCAGCACAATGCGGACCACATCAAGCACACAGTAGCATTCAAATAAAATGTTACTAGATAGAAATATGAATGTGCTAATATTATAGAACATTAACATTTCAAACTTACCTGTCTGGTGAGCCAGAGATCTGAAGCTTCCTCATGTTTCTGAAATTCAAGTGAAGGAACACGTCTTAGATCCAACATGGAGTACGACACAGACGACGCCAATAAAACCCTTTTCTAGGGAGGACCACCTTAGCATAGATGAAGGAAAAAACCCACCTGTACACAGGATCCGACAGTGGCGTCGCACACAGTGAGGAAGGACACATTCTGGGGCCGGTTGAGCCATCGAACCGCTGCATGGGTGTTGCTGATCCACTTCACCATACTCACATAGTGTTCTCTAGGTCAACGTCAGACACATGTTCAGATGTAGAGCAACTACTTCTCCGGGCCATTTGAATCATATTTCTGAATGATGGTTGTGTACTTGTGAATGGGACTTGATCAAACATGCACTGTAACAATCAGGGGCGGACTGGCCTTCTGGCATTTTGGGCAAATGCCAGATGGGCTGGTTCATTTTTAGTCTATGGGCCTCTTTAACCTAGATTTTTCATGCAAAATGAAACCATTCAGGCTAATAATTGGAGCCTCAATGGGAAAAATGGGCCAATGTGGGGGCCTTGAGGAATATAATGGACCAGTGTGGGGGTTTCAAGGAAAAAATGAGCCGGTGTGTTAGAAATGACAATACCGATTTCTGGTCCCAGTCTGCCCCTGGAAACAATTAAACATGCAGCCATACAGATTCAATTGTCGAATACTGGTTATAACGGTTAGTAAAGAAATAACATGCAAAGAATAACCCGACAAGCCTGGTGGCACCACAACAATTACAAATGCACACTAAAAGAACTAAGGGGCTGCCAGAATAATGTGTCTTCCTCACCTTCCTCTCAGGCCATCAGGTGGTACCAGCTCCTGAGTGTGTGTGGGACCGTACAGGTTCACCACCAACAGCCTGACTGTAGGGTTGGGCTGGCCAGCCTGTCAGCAAAAAGATCCTCATAAGGTCAATTATTAAGTATTTCCGAGAAAAACAAATACTGTTGCTACACCGCTTTCAAACCAAGGTGCATGAACAGTGGATATTCAGCAACTCATTATAAACTAGGCTAACAATCAATGTTTCAAATGACCTCACAGGTTATTATCTTCTTAACATCTTTGTTTTGCCTGGACCATTTGGACGTCTGTCCTAGCTTAACATCTCTGGACCATTTGGATGTCTGTCCTAGCTTAACATCTTTGTTTTGTCTAGAACATTTGGATATCTGTCCTAGCTTAACATCTTTGTTTTGCCTGGACCATTTGGACGTCTGTCCTAGCTTAACATCTCTGGACCATTTGGATGTCTGTCCTAGCTTAACATCTTTGTTTTGTCTAGACCATTTGGATATCTGTCCTAGCTTAACATCTTTGTTTTGCCTGGACCATTTGGATATCTGTCCTAGCTTAACATCTTTGTTTTGCCTGGACCATTTGGATGTCTGTCCTAGCTTAACATCTCTGGACAATTTGGATGTCTGTCCTAGCTTAACATCTTTGTTTTGCCTGGACCATTTGGATATCTGTCCTAGCTTAACATCTTTGTTTTGCCTGGACCATTTGGATATCTGTCCTAGCTTAACATCTTTGTTTTGCCTGGACCATTTGGATTTCTGCCCTAGCTTAACATCTCTGGACCATTTGGATATCTGTTCTAGCTTAACATCTCTGGACCATTTGGATATCTGTCCTAGTTTAACATCTCTGGACCATTTGGATATCTGTTCTAGCTTAACATCTCTGGACCATTTGGATATCTGTCCTAGTTTAACATCTCTGGACCATTTGGATATCTGTCCTAGCTTAACATCTCTGGACCATTTGGATGTCTGTCCTAGCTTAACATCTTTGTTTTGTCTAGACCATTTGGATATCTGTCCTAGCTTAACATCTCTGGACCATTTGGATATCTGTCCTAGCTTAACATCTCTGGACCATTTGGATATCTGTCCTAGCTTAACATCTCTGGACCATTTGGATGTCTGTCCTAGCTTCACATCTCTGGACCATTTGGATGTCTGTCCTAGCTTAACATCTTTGTTTTGTCTAGACCATTTGGATGTCTGCCCTAGGTTAACATCTTTGTTTTGTCTGGACCATTTGGATATCTGCCCTAGCTTAACATCTTTGTTTTGTCTGGACAATTTGGATGTATGTCCTAGCTTAACATCTTTGTTTTGTCTAGACCATTTGGATGTCTGTCCTAGCTTAACATCTTTGTTTTGCCTGGACCATTTGGATGTCTGCCCTAGCTTAACATCTCTGGACCATTTGGATGTCTGTCCTAGCTAAAGACTTTTGTTTTGTCTAGACCATTTGGATGTCTGCACTCTCTTACTTCTACCCCCTCCTTTTTCGAACATTCTGTTAAAAATCGCGCAACTTTTCAGCGTCCTGCTACTCATGCCAGGAATATAGTATATGCATATGATTAGTATGTGTGGATAGAAAACACTCTGAAGTTTCTAAAACTGGTTAAATCACGGCTGTGACTATAACAGATCGTGTGTTTCATTGAAAAACGCAAGAAAAACTGCTCTCTGAAAGCTAAAAATAATTTCCATAAGTCACTTTCATGGGTTGTTAAAAGAGGACAAAATTTAATATCGACCTGCATGCAATTCATACAAATTCCACACGATGTCGCCATTGTCGTCATTTTCAATTGAATTTTTTGTTGGAAAATCCAACTATCTGGCTTCCGTTTCTTCCAGTCTCCACCAGGACGCTGTAAATGTGGACATTGGCAGCCATTGATTTGCAGACGAGGAGCTATTGAATATACATCGCCCTGTAATCATTTTGATAGATTATAAACGTTTACTAATACCTAAAGTTGGATTACAAAAGGATTTCGAAGTGTTTTGTGAAAGTTTATCGTAGACTTTTTTAATTTAAAAAAATGACGCAGCGTTTAAAAACGATGTTTTTTTCTGAATGACACAGCTTCCATAGAAAGCTATTTTGGGTATATATGGACCGATTTAAACAAAAAAAATACCCAATAGTGATGTTTATGGGGCATATAGGAGTGCCAAGAAAGAAGCTCGTCAAAGGTAATGAATGTTTTATATTTTATTTCTGCGTTTTGTGCTGCGTCGGATAAGCAGAGTCTTTGTTTACGTCGCATTCAGGCATTTTGAGGTGGTGCATGCTATCAGATAATACCTTCTCATGCTTTCGCCGAAAAGCATTTTAAAAATCTGACTTGTTGGCTAGGTTCACAACGAGTGTAGCTTTAATTCAATACCCTGCTTGTGAATTTTGATACAAGGTTTGAGTTTTAACGAGTACATTTAGCATTTAGCGTAGCGCATTTGCATTTCCAGGTGCCTACTTGAGACATATGCGTCTCAAGTAGAATCAAGAAGTTAACATCTTTGTTTTGTCTGGGCCATTTGGATGTCTGTCCTAGCTTAACATCCAACGAGAGATTATCTCAGAGATGACTGAGCAAATCATCTATTTATTTTAAATCCCGAGAGGGAATGACTGAACTGGCAGAATATCATTGTGAATACCTCATACAAGCAGGCTTCTTTGTTCTGGCAGATGTAGATGTGTTAGAAGTAGGGCTGGCACGGTAATTCTATAATCGTGTAAACAACGATTATGGATGAAGAACGTAATTTGTAAGTTGACAAAGTTGACCTAAAAGCAATAAGTAAGAGTAAGCCTGATTCACGAACAACCAATGTAAGGAGAGATGAGAGAAGATAAAAGCTGACTGTAGACTGTAGACAGCTGACTGTAGACTGTAGACAACCGGGCATTCAAAAAGACCAGACGTGCAGTCAGGAGAGAGAGGAGAAGATGTGCTACTTTTTCTTTGCTATTCGAACGGTTATACTTGTAACTATAAACGTGACCATTTGGCTGACAAATAACCGTAATTCAAAATTCCATAACCATCACAGCCTTTGTTAGAAGCGCCATTACCACCTATAAAATCTGAGCAGTGTTCTGATCATTTTGTCTAATCATTTATTCAGTTTCCAATTTCCCTTTTGTTGAGACTCCATAAATACTTGATCTACCAGAATATAAGACCTTGATGTGAGCAGTATTTCTAACCAACTCTATGCACAGGATAATCTCGATAACTCGATAGCCATAGTTGTTGTATCGACCTGCAGCACATGTAATACAACGCATCAGTCGATAGCACAGAGACGTGATTTCCAAAGCTCAAATCTAGTATACTGTGTGAATCAACAAAGACACACAATAGTTACAGTGTTGTTTTTCAAACAAACAAGCACAATTTCACCAATGGAGGCAAAATAATGACACAGATAGATAGATAGCTGCACTTTCTTCGGCAGCATGCTGTCCCATTATATCGCATATTTCCATTACCTTGGGGTATGGGTACTCCTGTGACCTGGGGTAGGGGCTGCCAGTGAACCGGGGCAGGAACATGGTAGGTACCAGGGTATCGTTGATCATGAGGAAGGCCAGTCTCTCTCCGTCAGGTGACCACCAGTGTGCTATGTGTGACTGCAGAATCTCCTCTGAAAACACAAGGACCCAACTGCCATCAATTCAACTCTGAACTATACTATTGTTTTTTTCTTCTTCGGATCGAGTCCTATCCACATGAATATAGGCTTCTTCTGTACACCAGTACTTGAAGTTGCTATATACTGTATAAGAGCAATATGTTACTGTAAGTGAAGTTAAGAGAAAGTTAGAATTTGTATCTGCATCAATTGGAAATCTGTGTTTTACACAACCTTGTTGAATATATGTCAAGAGGATGACAAATGAAGAATTCTTAGTTTTTTGACGGACATTGTTTTGAGCTGATGTAGATAAAACACACAATTGGTCTTAATTAAGTCAGAGCTACAATTCATCATTAAGCTGTAAATAATAAGTGCAAATTGTGAATGAAATTGTCCCTGCTATCCCTGAGCATGGAACAATGTGTGGATTATGGCCCATTCATGAGGAGACAACACTGCTGTAGTGAAATAATGACTTTCCTTCATCTATATTTAATTAACTTTGATAAAAATTCGGAGTTAGTTCTCATTTATCCTTCAGAAATGGGACTAATATCGTTAGTAGAGTTCATTTTGAATTCTTATTCCATCCGACCCTGAATGTGACTGAGAGCCGTTCAACTGTGAAAGTGATGAATTCCTTTGTGGCTGAACATTATTTATTTCCAATGTCTGGAATACCTTTCCTGACATTGTGTTCTTGGGTACAAGGCATTCAGACAAACCTTCATACAGCCAGTCAGCGATTCCATTAAATATGACTCCTTCCTCTCCCGACGAAGTAATCCTAAGAGAATTGCTCTGCACATCTGATTGGTAATAGATGTTGTTTTCAAAGATGTAGATCTGAAATGAGAGTAAAGAGAATTGTAGTTGCGCTTTGCATGGGGGCTATACAACTATAGCACAGCAAAAGCCAGACTCTGATTCCCATCAGTATCTATAATACAGCACTAGTTCACTGCCAGAGAAATATGTTAGTGATTTTATGACTGATTTCCATTTATGATCCATATCAGGAATTAAAGTGCACCGTAATGGGTAGCATTGACTAATGACTATATATTGCTAAACTTCAGTATTCTCTTCTTCAATCAGTTAATTTCACATGTTCACTTTTGTACCCTTTTAACAATCAAGTGTGCTTTGTTAGACCGCCAGATGTTCGGCAAGACAAAAATCGCATGCTGGGTTTTGTTTGTGACCCAAAAAACTCCGAACAGAGTAACAGATGCTCAAGTGTCTGGTCCGGGAAAAGCGTAGTCTGCATCCCCATCTGTAACAGGACCACCTGCTGTCACAATGGCCGCCTGATATACAGCAAATGGTGCTTTATACTCCTTCACATGAGAAACTGTACCACAACTGGTCATCATAACAAATATAAATACGGCAAATTTTATACCAACCCCTAGTGTGACGACTGGGTTTGAAACCGAGTCTCCCGCATGCTAGAAAAGCACATTCAACACATCTTGATGGAACACTGTACAAAATCCATCAATAATGCTCACACCTATCAATTTCTTTGATATGTGTGATGAGGCATCTGTGACAGTCTAGGAGCCGTGCCCATAGGTTGATTTCCGATTGGGTGAGAGAGAGAGGGAAACGAGGAAGTGTATGGCATCATAGAAGAGGAGAGACTCACCAGCTGCTGTCCCTTCACACCCCACGCTGCATGCTGGAGCACTGCATTCTGGACCTCCGGAGGATTCAACTCCCACACCTCTCTGAAACACAAGGACGCGCACAAAAGTACACAAAGACAGGCAGACAGACATGAACAAACCCCATCTGTTGTTGAACTAGAGATGTCAAAGATGGGGTGTATCATACATAATGCGGTATGTTCTTCAGCATGCATGTCAATACAAGACACGAAGCATCAACCAGTCCATTCAGTCTCTTACCTTGTGTGGATGTTGTAAACAATGTACGCTGCAGTATAGGAATGTCTATACACCTGAAATTAAAAGTATTGACAATTAATGTTACAATAAATAATAGACAACAATAAAGCATATAGGATGCAAATGAATCATGTTAGAAACCAAGTGTCGGGATTCCACAATGTAACTGTTTCCGAAAATAATTCAAGACTGTGTTAGCCCGCACAGCTCAGGGAGCCAACGCAACTCTTCAGCTGTCAGGTAAGGTTAATCATCATGCAAACTTGGCTGCACACCACCGATACTGCATAATAATAATGCATAACACAACTAAACAACATTTGCATCAGTCCATTCTCTAGGGAATCCCATTCTAGTGCAATGTTCCCAAACCTTGGTTGCCAGCGATCCAGCCATTAAACAAAGAGGAAATCAATGACAGATCCCTGGTTTGGGCTTAAATATTAATACGTAAAAACACATAAAAGGTGAATAAAGAAAGAAAAAGAAGATAAAACCTCAATGAGGTCAGTACACCCGCCATTAACCAAGCTGGTGCAATCTGATTTCTGATCAGAGCCCATTTGCGGTTTGGTCTCCTTCTTATGGGCGAATCTCAATTGAAATTTCCTTGAATCGTCGCGTCCCCTCTCCTCGCGTCCTTCTCAAAACGCATTAAAACAGAAATCTGAGATTTCCTTCGGACCTTCTCCTCCTATGCATTCTGAGAATGGGGCGAGGAAAGAGGCTAGGAATCAGGGAATAACAATTGAGACTCAACCTATGCTTAGGGTCATGGGAAACACTGATATATTCTGTAGTTCCATTTTTCTTTTGGTTAGCTGAAACATTTGCACTGGGTTCGTGTTTGGTTATTTATTTATTTATTTATTTGGCTGAAAGGTGATTCATATCTCATATACTGCTCTGGTGGAAGACAATTGTATTCAGTTGACTGTTTGTATACTAATAATGCCCTGTGACGTTGTACTGAACGTGTTGACATGTTTATCTCTCGTAACTGTTATTTAAAAGTGTATTGGTAAATAACAAACAACAGTCATTTAACCCTCCTGTTGTGTTCCGGTCAAATTGGACCGATTTACAAGTTTTCTCTCTGAAAAATGTAGTTCATTTAATCTGATTGTCATAAGGTTCCACGAATTTGTCCAAACAGGGCATTTGAACACATTGAAAATACATTTAGATGATGTTCATTACATTTTGGGTGTTTTATTTAACTTTTGTACACCTGTGGTGTTCCCAGTCAAAAATTACTGGTCATTAGAAATGAATCTGTGAGACTACAATTAGTGTATAAATTGAGTTCCGGCACATGCCCATTCATCAGAGTGACACACTTCCTCTCCCAGATCCCCACATGCATGTGTGTTTGATCACACACACACCTCACTCCCATTCTTGGCTTCCATGGCAACCCCCACGGGAACCTTTCCCCAATAGAATATTTCCCCCACGGAAACAACACCTGTTGGCATTCTCACAAACAATCGCAACATTGGTTAAATAATATATAGAACTTTTCTCGCAGCTCTGGTATATAAAGCTTTTTTGAGGCCTTGCTCACAATTCATTCTGTGGCAGCACAATGACCAGGTGATATACTGTATGTGAAGCTCTTGATCATATCTTTGATCATGACACTGGTGAGGAGGAGAGAGGCCAGGAAACTGACAGTGAAGTAGTCTGTGATAAATAGCACAATGTGTTTCATCTGAGTATTTGTTATAGTCAAAATAATCCATACATGATGCTTTTTTAAAACTCAAAAACGAGTTGTATGAGCTCAGGTCAATGAGGCCTACAGGCCATAAATAGCAAATAGAAGTTCAAAACTTGTAATGTTCACAATAACATAATTTGATCAAAAAGATCTAACACAACATTAGGTGATAATATACATATATTATTATGGATTGCTAATCAGCTATAATGAGGCGGTCATTTTAGACCGGGAACACAGAATGAATTAACATGAAACGAACACAACAGGAAGGTTAACGACTATTCCTATCCTACCTGTTTCACTTCGTAAGCGAATAGCACATATTTCATGTCTGGAGAGAGAGAATATTTGGCAACTTTGAAAGACACCTAGGACAAGGGAAAGACAGAAGTCACAAATAAAACATCTAAAGGTTAACACATATTGTACATAGATCTAGGAAGTATCTTGTACATAGATCTAAGAAGTATCTTGTACATAGATCTAGGACGTATATTGTACATAGATCTAGGAAGTATCTTGTACATAGATCTAGGAAGTATATTGTACATAGATCTAGGACGTATCTTGTACATAGATCTAGGAAGTATCTTGTGCACACAGTACATTTGGAAAGTATTCAGACCCCTTGACTTTTTCCACATTTTGTTACGTTACAGCCTTATTCTAAAATGTATTTCAAAAATGTTTTTCCCTCATTAATCTACACACAATACCCCATAAGCAAAAACAGTTTTTTTGTAAAAAAACAACAACAATTTATCACAGTTACATAAGTATTCAGACCCTTTACCGAGTACTTTGCTGAAGCACCTTTGGCAGTGATTACAGCCTTCTTGGGCATAAAGCTTCACGCTTGACACACCTGTATTTGGGGAGTATATTCCATTTTTCTCTGCAGATCCTCTCAAGCTCTGTATGGTTGGATAGGGAGAGTTGCTGCACAGCTATTGTCACGTCTCTCCAGACATGATTGATCGGGTTCAAGTCCGGGCTCTGGCTGGGCCACTCAAAGACATTTAGAGACTTGTCCCGAAGCCACTCCTGCATTGTCTTGGCTGTGTGCTTAAAATTGTTGTCCTGTTGGAAAGGGAACCTTCACTCCAGTCTGAGGTCCTGAGCGCTATGGAGCAGGTTTTCATCAAGGATCTCTCTGTACTTTGCTTCGTTCATCTTTCTATTGATCCTGACTAGTCTTGATGCTGCCACCCCCATGATTCAATGTAGGGATGGTGCCAGTTTTCCTCCAGGAGTGATGCTTGGCATTCAAGCCAAAGAGTTGATGTCTTGGTTTCATCAGACCAGAGAATCTTGTTTCTCATGGTCTGAGAGTCATTTAGGTTCCTTTTGGCAAATTCCAAGCTGGCTGTCATGTTTCTTATACTGAGGAGTTTCTTCCGTCTGGCCACCCTACCATAAAGGCCTGATTGGTGGAGTGCAGAAGAGATGGTTGTCCTTCTGGAAGGTTCTCCCATCTCCTCAGAGGAACTCTGGATATCTGTCAGAGTGACCATCGGGTTCTTGGTCACCTCTCTGACCAAGGCCCATCTCCACCCGATTGCTTCTCAGTTTGGCCGGGAGGCCAGCTCTAGGAAGAGTCTTGGTGGTTCCAAACTTCTTCCATTTAAGAATGATGAAGCCCACTGTGTTCTTGGGGACATTCGACGCTGCAGACATTTTTTGGTAGTCTTCCTCAAGTCTGTGCCTCGACACAGTCCTGTCTCAAAGCTCTATGGACAATTCCTTCGACCTCATGGCTTGGTTTTTGCTCTGACATGCACGGTCAACTGTGGGTGCTTATATAGATAGATGTGTGCCTTACCAAATTATGTCCAATCAACTAAATGTACCACAGGTGGACTCCAATCAAGTTGTAGAAACATGGAAACAGGATGCACCTGAGCTCAATTTCAAGTCTCAAAGCAAAGGGTCTGTAAATAAGGTACTTCTGTTTTTCATTTTTAATACACCCCCCCCCCCCCCCCAAAAAAAAATATATATATATGTTTTTGCTTTGTCATTATGGGGTATTGTGTGTAGATTTATTGAGAAAAAAGTATTTAATCAATTTAAGAATAAGGCTATAACGTAACATAATGTGGAACAATGGAGGGGATCTGAATAATTACCGAATGCACTGTAGATCTCAGAAATAATTCAGATGATGGTAAACCAATACACAGCCTGTATACTGTACCATGCTATTACAATCACAGGCATATAACCTTTCCACCCAAAATTGTAGCTAGCATGTCTAAACATTAATCAGGGATTAATGGTGCCCTGCTTTCCGCCCAGTTAGATTATTAAATGGCAAAAAGCAAGCCTGCCAATGACAGTCAAAAGCCGCTTAGCCTTATGCAACACATAAAACATGACCTGTCAGATCAGTCTTTTTTTTAAACGATTATATCATTTTTTCTCAAACAATAACAACCATACATAAACAAAAGACAATAAACAGACAGACAGACATTTCATCAAACATCAATGACATCACACCTGCTCAGACCTACGTTTCCACCGCAATGTCTCACAACCACACATCCTTTATCCCCTGGAACTTTCCTGTGCTTGTAGCAGTCTATGCCATATTTTTCTCCGTAGCCCACACATTTTCAATATTTAAATTGATTTATCACAATGCTACAGGAGGCAAATAATGACAATGTGCTCAGCTTTGATATTTCTATGCAATATGGTACTGTGTTATGAATGCTGATGGGTCAATATGGTACTGTGTTATGAATGTTGATGGGTTAATATAGTACTGTGTTATGAATGCTTATGGATCAATATGGTACTGTGTTATGAATGCTGATGGGTGGGTCAATATGGTACTGTGTATGAATGCTGATAGATCAATATAGTACTGTGTTTTGAATGCTTATGGATCAATATAGTACTGTGTTATGAATGCTGATAGATCAATATAGTACTGTGTTATGAATGCTTATGGATCAATATGGTACTGTGTTATTAATGCTGATAGATCAATATTGTACTTTGTTATGAATGCTGATGGGTCAATATGGTACTGTGTTATGAATGCTGATGGGTCAATATGGTACTGTGTTATGAATGCTGATCAATCAATATGGTACTGTGTTATGAATGCTGATGGGTCAATATGGTACTGTGTTATGAATGTTGATGGGTCAATATGGTACTGTGTTATGAATGTTGATGGGTCAATATGGTACTGTGTTATGAATGCTGATGGGTCAATATGGTACTGCGTTATGAATGTTGATGGGTCAATATGGTACTGTGTTATGAATGCTGATGGGTCAATATTGTACTGCGTCATGAATGTTGATGGGTCAATATGGTACTGTGTTATGAATGCTGATCGGTCAATTGAGGTTAGAGAGGGGGACCCATTGGTGGCAAGCTACTTACAAACGTGCTATTTCTCAGGATCATTTCTGTTTCGTTTAAAGCAAAGTTGAACTTGATGACGTGGCCGTCTCGGTTCCTGTACAAAACCTCTGAATCTGTAAAAGGATACAATACATTTTTTGTAAAATGTTCCTTGATAACCACATTTTAGATAAGATGAAAAAAATAGGCCTACACATTCTGACATTTTATAACCACTTATCAATATCCATTTCAGACCCCAAAGAGAGAGGGAGAAGGCATTTAATTTTCCAGCAGTTCATTTTAAGAGTGCCTCTCATCTCTCATAATTTCTACTGAACAAAACCTTTTTGACCTGCAGCCAGCCAGCCAGCCAGCCACATTATTGCAATGGCTTCATTTTGTTCTGCATTACAAATCTCACTATCTATCTTTAGGAAGATGGCTCCCAATTCACAGTTGTTGGCCTCGGGCAGTTGCTCTGAGTAAAAATGTGATCTTAAATGCAGCTACGTAACTGGTATGCTAAATAATGCAGAACGAGCGTAAAACGGTTGGTCAGCATTATATTATGTCATATATTATAGAACTGAATTCCTCAAATAATAAAAAATAACAATGGAAAATGTAATTCAAATCTACAAAGCCACCTAGCAATGCCCAAATGTGCGAAATGGCTAGGAACGTTACAATGTTAGCTTACTGCTTGTTAAAACGTTACAATGTTAGCTTACTGCTTGTAAATACACCTTTGTGATTTCACACGAAACATCTCACAAAAACATGCCAAAGCATGAATTCTTTTGGATGGGCAGTTCCTCAGATTGTTCCTAAAACCTGGAGGATGTACATGTCTAAGTGATCCGTTGTGAGGTTGATGATGGAGAGGAGTAGGAAGTTACATGCTTCACTGGTCCAACATAATTGGAATATTTGAATGACACCTCAACTCGTACTTTTGACATGATAATGAAGGGAAACTATGATGATATTCAACCAACTATGGTGGATGTGTAACCAGGCCGGTGCAGTACAGCTTGACTGGCTCAGTAGTGTGAAAAGGGTAGCCTACTACAACAGGGCTTCCCAAAGTCGGTCATGGGGCCCTCCATGGGGTGCACGTTTTGGTTCTTGCCCTAGCACTACACAGCTGATTCAAATAATCAAAGCTTCATGATGAGTTGGCTATTTGAATCAGCTGTGTAGTGCAAGGCAATGACCTAAATGTGCACCCAGGGAGGGCCCCAGGACCGAGTTTGAGAAACCCTGGCCAACTATAGACCATTTAGCAATACTTTGATTTCAGGAGAACCTGGAATAAGACAACCAACAAGCCCAGTTTGAAGCACGTAGCCTATGTGGTGAGTCACATTTTCTAGCTGGAGCTCATGTGACACTATAACCTTTAAATGGCCCATTTCGCTTAGCCACTGCAGTCTCTGCCTCGGTGACGTCATTCGAAATATATTTTTATTCAGTTCATGAAAATCCCTCCTATGTCTACAAGGCTAGGCAATAATAATATTTAAATAGCCTTCCTTACATGACATTCAACCACTATCTATGTAGACCATAATCAGGTCAAATTAGTGTTGTGGTCCTGTGTGGCTCAGTTGATAAGAGTATGGCACTAGCAACATCATAATTATGGGTTAGATTCCTGCTGGGGACGCCCATGAGAAAATGTAGGCACTTTGGATACGTCTTCCAGTTTGGAATACTACTACGGTATTCATGATTAATAGAAATACTGTATCAGTCACCAAAACATGGACATGATATATATATGAATATATATGATATATATATAAATATATATGAATACAGAGGTGATCATGAATAATGAATTATTACAGAGACATGTCAGAAGTTATGGAATCACAAATGTTGGTAGTCATGATCATGCTGGACATGTGTATGGGAGCTAATAGGGTATGACTGTGGTGATGAAGTTGATACTATGTTGAATCACTCATGACATCCCCCAGGGTGCACCTATAATACACACTTCATATTCTATATGTATGGAGGACCACTTCATATTCTATATGTATAGACAACCACTTCATATTCTATATGTATAGACAACCATTTCATATTCTATATGTATAGACAACCAATTCATATTCTATATGTATAGACAACCACTTCATATTCTATATGTATAGACAACCACTTCATATTCTATATGTATAGACAACCAATTCATATTCTATATGTATAGACAACCACTTCATATTCTATATGTATAGACAACCACTTCATATTCTATATGTATAGACAACCATTTCATATTCTATATGTATAGACAACCACTTCATATTCTATATGTATGGAGGACCACTTCATATTCTATATGTATAGACAACCATTTCATATTCTATATGTATAGACAACCACTTCATATTCTATATGTATAGACAACCATTTCATATTCTATAGGTATAGACAACCACTTCATATTCTATATGTATAGACAACCACTTCATATTCTATATGTATGGACAACCATTTCATATTCTATATGTATAGATAACCACTTCATATTCTATATGTATAGACAACCACTTCATATTCTATATGTATAGACAACCATTTCATATTCTATATGTATGGAGAACCACTTCATATTCTATATGTATAGACAACCATTTCATATTCTATATGTATAGACAACCACTTCATATTCTATATGTATAGACAACCACTTCATATTCTATATGTATAGACAACCATTTCATATTCTATATGTATAGATAACCACTTCATATTCTATATGTATAGACAACCACTTCATATTCTATATGTATAGACAACCATTTCATATTCTATATGTATAGACAACCACTTCATATTCTATATGTATAGACAACCACTTCATATTCTATATGTATAGACAACCATTTCATATTCTATATGTATAGACAACCACTTCATATTCTATATGTATAGACAACCACTTCATATTCTATATGTATAGACAACCATTTCATATTCTATATGTATTGAGGACCAATTCATATTCTATATGTATGGAGAACCACTTCATATTCTATATGTATGGAGAACCACTTCATATTCTATATGTATGGAGGACCAATTCATATTCTATATGTATAGACAACCAATTCATATTCTATATGTGTAGACAACCACTTCATATTCTATATGTATGGAGGACCAATTCATATTCTATATGTATAGACAACCACTTCATATTCTATATGTATAGACAACTACTTCATATTCTATATGTATGGAGAACCACTTCATATTCTATATGTATAGACAACCACTTCATATTCTATATGTATAGACAACCACTTCATATTCTATATGTATAGACAACCAATTCATATTCTATATGTATAGACAACCACTTCATATTCTATATGTATAGACAACCACTTCATATTCTATACTTATGGACAACTACTTCATATTCTATATGTATAGACAACCACTTCATATTCTATATGTATGGACAACTACTTCATATTCTATATGTATAGACAATCACTTCATATTCTATACTTATGGACAACTACTTCATATTCTATATGTATGGACAACCACTTTTTACATCACTAACGGTGTCACGACTCTCTCCGAAGGTGGCTCCCCTGTCTGTTCGGGCGGCGCTCGGTGGTGGTCGTCGCCGGTCTACTAGCCGCCACCGATCCCTTTTTCCTTTTCCGTTTGTTTGGTCTTATTGGTTGCACCTGTCTCTTATTTTGTTTCTTGATTCATGTCTAAATAAGCCTGTTAGACGCGCCTATTTTTGTGCGGGATTGTTTTCTGTTAGTCAAGGTGTGCGTGGTCCGTCCTGTCCGTTTGTGCCCTGTGTTGGGTCGGACTATTTTTCTGTCGATTTTGCGCCTGTTGTTTTGGCCGTTTTTTGGGGGGAATCCAAATAAAGTCGATTTCCCCAGTATCTTCTGCTCTCTGCATTTGACTCTGCACCCACCACTCCAGGCGATTGTGACAAACGGGGTAAACAGAGTGTGTATGGTGTTCACATTTCAGAGGCTATATTTAGTATGAACATCGTGTCGTCTTCCCTGATTAAAACACGTGTTCTGACTAATATGTTGTGTGAAAATGTAGGGTTAGTTCTCATTTCCATAAGTCAAATATACAGTACATCCCGCTGGCCAGAACAAACAGTTGTTTATCCTTCCCCAGTCTGTCGAGAATGATACACCACGTACAATATATTCAGGAAATCGATAAATAAGGTATATAGTTTCCGTGGTTACACAGATTAATAGTATGATATTTAAATGAATTGTTGGGATGCAGGCTGTTTGGATGTTCATGTAGTGTATGCACTAGAAAATAACAAGGGCCATACTACATATCATGATCAGCAAGAGTACGTTTACTATTACAACATTATTTACGACATGTGAAATTAACACTAATTGATACTTTTTGGTACTTATGTTTAAAAAAATGATGAACTAGAACCGACAACGTGATACACAGTTAGTGCTGATCATTTCAAAAAGGTATTAAAAAAAGACAATTCCGTTAACATGTATGCGATTGTGAACACTAGTTTTCTAATGGTAATAGTCTAAACCTGAGCAGCTTTTCTAAGGGGCTGTGTCTACTTAGGAACAGTCTGATAGTGTTGTAGCAGAGCACGCTAGCAGCAGGCAGACAGGGAGCACTCACCAAGATAATCCCCCCAAATGTAATGAGGTCCTAGCAGGAACTGTCTCTGCAGCTGTGCCATGGCAGACCACTGCCTTTCACCATTACATGACTGTCTGTCTGTCTGTCTGTCTGTCTGTCTTTCTGTCTTTATGTCTGTCTTCATACCACCTGTTAGCTTGGCTCTAATCTCACCAATATTTACCACTATAACGTAATGTCAGCTAACATGAGAGGTGGTGATGAAATCACTGGTCATTATATTTCTCACAGCGTTTCATGGGGGGGGGTAGCGAAGTTTTATTGCTGTGTCCTACAGAAGGAGAAACGTCAGCAAGAGCGGACGAGGGGGCGGACGATATGGCTTGATCCATCACGGAAGGCGTTGTGAAAAACGACGGGAGGCCCATAAGAGTTAATGCAGTCCATCAGGTCAACACAGTGTGCGAGAAGGCATCACACTCCAATCCCCATAATGAGAATCAACAGGCGACTGAAAAAGTCATTTGTATTTGCTACCCTTGGATGGAAAAGCTCTCCGCAGGCTTCCAGGCCTCAATTTCATGCGCAGGCTGGAAGAGATTCCGCTCTCTGTGGCCAAGAGGAGCGAAGAAGAACCACACCAGCTCAGACAACAGAACAGACACCAGCACTGCCATCCCAAACGATTCTCTCACACTATTATGAAACCTGCTAGGTTTTGGAGAAAGGGGTGTTGTTCTGGATACGGGCTGGGAGATTTGACCTGAGAGTATATCCCAGAGGGGCTCCCAGTGATGGCTTGAGATAGAGTCAACCCTGTTTTGGCAAACCGGACAGAATAGGGGCATGACTGGGAGGCCATCTGTTTTACTGAGACTGGTCAGGAGGTGTTGCTCCCATGCCATGCTAAACTCTCAGCTGTCATTATAGCTCAAGATGAGATGAAAGCTTGCAAGGATACTCGCATGCTTGAGCTGAGAGGTTCAGAATGCTCTGCTTGTGAGTGAAACAAAGTTTAAAATGTATAACAACAAACAAACAAAAATCTATGACTTAATCGTTTATAAGTACTTTGGATTCTAGGATCATGTCAAGAGAATAGAATCTCTGTCACCCTCATCCACCTATCCGATAGACTGTAGCCCAATAGCTTCCAAAAACTAGCCAACCTGGCCACACCCTTTCTCTTATAATAGTAGCCTCCTGGGCAGACCCTTTCTCTTATAATACTAGCCTTCTGGCCACACCCTTTCGCTTATAATAGTAGCCTCCTGGGCAGACCCTTTCTCTTATAATAGTAACCTCCTGGGCAGACCCTTTCTCTTATAATACTAGCCTTCTGGGCAGACCCTTTCTCTTATAATAGTAGCCTCCTGGGCAGACCCTTTCTCTTATAATACTAGCCTTCTGGCCACACCCTTTCTCTTATAATAGTAGCCTCCTGGGCAGACCCTTTCTCTTATAATAGTAGCCTCCTGGGCAGACCCTTTCTCTTATAATAGTAGCCTCCTGGGCAGACCCTTTCTCTTATAATAGTAGCCTCCTGGGCAGACCCTTTCTCTTATAATACTAGCCTTCTGGCCACACCCTTTCTCTTATAATAGTAGCCTCCTGGGCAGACCCTTTCTCTTATAATAGTAGCCTCCGTACCCTTTGTGGCACTGCTGAGGGCTTATACATTTTTGCTTTTGGGGGTGCTTTTAAATTAAATCCAACCTTTTCATGTGAGACTCAATCAGATTAAGAGTATAAGGATCAGTCTGAAGGCTTCGTTAGAACAGGAATGTTGGACGGTTACCCTAAAAGTACTTACCACTTATCCACCTGGCCTCAGGATCGTGCACCGAGAACTCTGGCTTAAACAGGTCCAGCACAGTAAGTCTGGAGTTAGCAGCACCAGGAAGTTCCACTGCAAATAGGATATCAGTGTTAGGCCAGTTATCAAAATACGGATACTACAGCCTGATAAGGATAAAATCACACAGGAAAATAATTGGTATTCATTCACACATAACAACAGTCAATATTACACTGTTACAACTGTTTTGAAAAATTCAGGGCTCTGACTATATGTCCTGACCAGTAAAAATTATGGTTCTTATATTTTGTTAGTTAGAATACAGGCCTACAGTAACTATGACCCTGCAAATAAACTCCATGAGGTCTCTTGGTCCCCTGTTGGGTACAGTACCTGGTGTGAGAACAAAGACAGACATTGTGATGAGGGAGCAAACCGCCACTATGACCAGCAGGGAGATGGCTATTCCTTTGTAGTTCCTTGATTCAGGGCTTAATTGCACAAAGTCCTGGAAAAAAACACACAAAGCAAACTGAGAACACTCTTCAATTAAATATTGTACTGTAATGATTACTACCAGACATAAACATGTTCGGTAGTAGAGGCCCCTATGAAACATAGAGGCTCCTCTGGAATGAGGAAATATGGTGTTCATATGCACTTGTGGACTGTCAATTAAACAGTGTTGCAAGATTCTAATTCTAAATTGTAATTAAGTGGAGTCGACGTTTGGTGTCAGCAATGGGAACCAACCCCACCACTTCCTACAACATAATCCCTAATATAATGACAGTACCAGTCAGTTACTGCAAGCTTATGGTTTAATTAAATGGGCTCACACACTGCTGTCTATGGACATGTTTTTGTCTCAAAGCAGTAGGTGTCCACCCTTTCATAATGATCATTCTGAATATGTCAAAGTGAATAGGTGTATGTCTAGCAATTTTTTTGACTGACCAGAGCTGACATGATTAGAGCTGAGAGGTGTATATAGATGGGTGTTACAATACACCACCTAGCCTTCCTTTCTCAGTAGAAAAGGGACGTAGGGAGGGCAGAGAGTGGTGGAAACACAAACTATTGATTGCTCTCAAGAAGCTATCTCCAGAGAGAATACTCCCTGAGACCTTCAAATGTCCCTTTCATTTCTCCTCTAAAAACACTGAGTCGTAGAGTTTTATCACGACTTGTTACATCTATTTTTGGTATGTCGATAGTCTATGCATAAATAAATGATGTCAATTTCATCTAATGTTGGTAAGAATGTAGAATAACAACTGCACACGGTTGGTTGCATTGATTTGGGATAGAATGCAGAATTACAATTGTAAAAGCACACCGGATTTACATGGTTGGTTCACAGCCTGTAACCTATGCCCAGTTAATGTAATATGTATAACTATAAAACCAAACAGATTTTTGGTAAATGCGCACATACTGTAGGTGTTTTATCATCATTTGCTAGTTTGTCATGAGTAGGTTATAACAATTCAATAAAGAAAATGTTTTGGACGGCAACATCCGGCCAATCATGTTTCCAGCCTGTTACATTTATGGAAACAAGACCATTCATCAGAACAATGCAAATAGACAACAAAGGATGCAAAACAGACAGGCAGTCCAGCGCAAGGTGATCAACACCGTAAGTAACACCTGTCATGTGAGACACTGCTGGGCAGACAAACAAGCTAACGAGGTCATGTTCCTACCAACTGTGGCGTTACATTCATCTTTTGATTAGCACTTAGAAACATGAGTCATGGCTCTGCGAGTCTGAACTTGTTCGTCTAGCCTACTGTGGAGAGCCTACTGTGATCTCCCAATGAACCAGTTAAGGAGAACATTGTTTTCACCAGGAGCAGAAACTTACTAGCCTGGATTTAATGTGAATTGTTCTGCTTCACTTCACAAAATGTAAATAGATAAATTCAGTTTGGATGCAGGCTAGAAAGTACAACTGTAGAGACAGTTAAAGTCGGAAGTTTACATACTCCTTAGCCAAATACATTTCAACTCAGTTTTTCACAATTCCTGACATTTAATCCTAGTAAAAATTCCCTGTTTTAGGTCAGTTAGGATCGCCACTTTATTTAAAGAATGTGAAATGTCAGAATAATAGTAGAGACAATGATTAACTTCAGCTTTTATTTCTTTCATCACATTCCCAGTGTGTCAGTTTACGTACACTCAATTAGTATTTGGTAGCATTGCCTTTAAATTGTTTAACTTGGGTGAAACGTTTTGGGAACCTTCCACAAGCTTCCCACAATAAGTTGGGTGAATTTTGGCCCATTCCTCCTGACAGAGCAGGTGTAACTGAATCAGGTTTATAGGCCTCCTTGCTCGCACACGCTTTTTCAGTTCTGCCCACACATTTTTTATAGGGTTGAGGTCAGGGCTTTGTGATGGCCACTCCAATACCTTGACTTTGTTGTCCTTAAGCCATTTTGCCACAACTTTGGAAGTATGCTTGGGTTCATTGTCCATTTGGAAGAGCCATTTGCGACCAAGCATTAACTTCTTGACTGATGTCTTGAGATGTTGCGTCAATATATCCACATAATTATCCTTGTTCATGATGCCATCTATTTTGTGAAGTGCACCAGTCCCTCCTGCAGCAAAGCACCCCACAACATGCTGCTGCCGCCCCCGTGCTTCACGTTTGGGATGGTGTTCTTTGGCTTGTAAGCCTTCCCCTTTTTCCTCCAAACATAACGATGGTCATTATGGCCAAACAGTTCTATATTTGTTTCATCAGACCAGAGGACATTTATCCAAAAAGTACAATCTTTGACCCAATGTGCAGTTGCAAACCGTAGTCTGGCTTTTTTTATGGTGGTTTTGGAGCAGTGGCTTCTTCCTTGCTGAGCGGCCTTTCAGGCTATGTCGATATAGGACTTTTTTTACTGTGGATATAGACACTTTTGTAACTGTTTCCTCCAGCATCTTCACAAGGCCCTTTGCTGTTGTTCTGGGATTGATTTGCACTTTTCGCACCAAAGTATGTTCATCTCTAGGAGACAGAGCGGTATGACGGCTGCGTGGTCCCATGGTGTTTATACTGGCATACTATTGTTTGTACAGATGAACGTGGTACCTTCAGGTGTTTGGAAATTGCTCTCAAGGATGAACCAGATTTGTGGTGGTCTACAATTTCTTTCCTGAGGTCTTGGCTGATTTATTTAGATTTTCCCACAATGTCAAGCAAAGAGGCACTGAATTTGAATGTAGTCCTTGAATACATCCACAGGTACACCTCCAATTGACTCAAATGATGCCAATTAGCCTATCAGAAGCTTCCAAAGCAATGACATCATTTTCTGGAATTTTCCAAGCTGTTTAAAGGCACAGTCAACTTAGTGTATGTAAACTTCTGACCCACTGGAATTGTGATACAGTGAATTATAAGTGAAATAATCTGTCTGTAAACAATTGTTGGAAAAAATGACTTGTGTCATGCACAAAGTAGATGTCCTAACCGACTTGCCAAAACTATAGTTTGTTAACAAGAATTTTGTGGAGTGGTTGAAAAACAAGTTTTAATGACTCCGACCTATGTGTATGTAAACTTCCGACTTCAACTCTATACAGGCTACAGTCCTATATAATGCTGTGCTTGACGTGAGAAATCTACTGTATACAAAACCATGTTTGCACACATCATCCACTAGAATAGTGATTTTTGACAGAGCATCTTCTCAAGGCACTGGGATTTAGGAGAGCAGTGAGTTTTCTCCCTGCAGTCACTGAGTCTCATTAACTCCCTGACTATGTGCCAGCCACTACAAACAAGTGCAATTAGGGAGAGTGAGGCCTTGCCAAGTCCTTACAGAACACATCTCCCTAGCCCTCCACTCTGCTGTCAGACTCTTCTTGTTTGTGACCACAGGGCCACCTGTCACTGTCTGGCCCCTAATGATCCCTTTTATGAGTCCCAATTCCTAACAGATATTAATGTAAAACTCTGGTCCATGATGTTAGTGGGGCTTGCTAATGCTGAGCCTGTGAAGGAAAACACACTCACACCCAGGACCAGAGCTAATATGAATATAATATTTACAGATACGTGCCAGGAAAATAGATGGGTTTGATCTCCCAAGGCCACCTACTCAGCCTTAACTCAGTCTAACCTGTCATGAAAGTATTGAATCGAACAGGTAGGTGGAGTTACCCCTGGGCCGTATACAGTACATACCCATAACTCCCTACTGGGGCAGCTTTCAGTGAATTTTGAATTATTTAGAGGTGAGCTGTTGTAGTGGTTTCATTATGAGATCTGTTGGCAGTACATTCAGCTAGCCAGCCTCGCCATACATCAGAGCGGAGCTGTAGACAGGTATAGACTAGTAATGTCTCACTCTCTCCCTCTAGTTCATTGTATTCAGCCCATTGAAAAGAGGACCATGATGTGAGTGCAAAATAAGCAGCCTATAGGGAAGTCAGAGACCTGGCAGTGTGGTGCAAGGACAACAACCTCTCTCTCAATGTCAGCAAGACAAAGGAGCTGATCGTGAACTACAGGAAACGGAGGGGCGAGCATGCCCCTATTTACATCGACAAGGCACCTCAGCTCTTTCCCCTCAGGAGGCTGAAAAGATTTGCCATCGGCCCTCAGATCTTTAAAAAGTTTTACAGCTTCATCATTAAGAGCATCTTGACTGGCTGCATTACCGCTTGGTACGGCAAATGCAAGGCACAAGACCGCAAGGCGCTAAAAAGGGTAGTGAGTACAGCCCAGTACATCACTGGGGCCAAGCTCCCCGTCATCAGGACCCCTTTCAAAAGACTCCAGCCACTTAAGCAGTAGACTGCTCTCTCTGCTACAGCATAGCAGTGAAGCAAGTCTGTAACCAACAGGACCCTGTACAGCTTCTACTAACCAAGCCATAAGACTGATAAAACAAACGGCTACCCAGACTACCTGCATTTACCCTTTTTGACTCTATGCACACACACTGGACTCTACCCATACACTCACACACACTCACACTGACATCCCAACACACACATACACACACATAGCACACGCACGCATGCATACTGGCACCACACACCCAAGATCACACACACATTCACACTCACCATATGCTGCTGCTACTGTCTATTATCTGCATTATCCTGTTGCCTAGTCACTTTACTCCTGCCTAACTGTGTGATGGGGGAAAAAAATATACAGTTACATATCAGGATATATATTTTTTAACATATCGTGTCGTTTTGACCAAATCTGAGTATTATTTTTTGCTGTACCAGCACCAAAACTCCAGTATTTTTCCTTCATAGCTGGTTCTCCGTCTTCTTTTTAAATTGGGAGCCAATTAGTATTCAGCACTTTCATTTCCATGACTGATCAACACTTGTTTTCTCGTGGCTGTCTTGTCTCTCTGCAGCAGACATATGGTGAGCAATACGTTTGGAACATCAAATGGCAATAAAATCTAAATATTGATTTGCAATACATAGAATCGCAATACATATCATATCGGCACCTAAGTATCGTGATCATATCGTATCGTGAGGTCCCTGATAAATCCCAGCCCTAATAGCTACCTCTATTACCTTGTACCCCTGCACATCGACTCGGTACTGGTACTCCCATGTTACCTGTACCTGGTATTGTTATTCAGTATTCACTGCGGATTTATTCCTAGTGTCACTATGTACATTTTTCATCACATTTTGTATCATTATCTTAACTCTACATTGTTTGACAAAGGACCCGTAGTCAAGCATTTCACTGTTAGTTGCCTGTTGTTTATGAAGCATGTGACAAATAAAATATGTATTTGATTTGAAAATAGGCTACCACACTTGCCCTTTTGGATGACCTCCAGCCAATGGCGGGCATTCTCATGTGCATCAGTTAAAATGTGCATCTAGGCCACACACTTACGAGGACGGTTCTATCACTGTCAAGAGTGTTCACACAAACAAGGTTGGTGTAGAGTGAGGGAAAGGGTGAGCATGTCACACGCACCCGCACGCGCACCCACCCACCCACACACACACACACACACACACACACACACACACACACACACACACACACACACACACACACACACACACACACACACACACACACACACACACACACAGAGAGAGAGAGGTCACACACACAGAGGGCCAGATTTGTATTCTGCTCCTGATCCAGAGAAGATTTAGAATAAATCATGTTCCTTCCTACTGAGACTACATGTCCGTCAATAGGATTTCCGCTCTACTCACCAGCTGCCTGAGCAGTCACTGCACAGCACTGGGCTTTAAAAGTCCCCGAGTATTTGTTAAACACGTATCTGAGCTATCCTTCTACTTATCAAAGACAGATAAATCCCAAGCAGGGTGCTGGCCAGACTCTCCTGAAACCGCCTAAAACTATGTTTGCAAACTGGAATCATTAATGAAAACCAGAGAATAAGGCCTGTAAGAACTGCAGTCCAGTGGTTTTACATAACATTAAAAAAACAAAGCAAGCAAAGCAAAGCAAGGGCTGGCTGAGGAACTGTACTCGTCGCAATGTGTTTGGCTAATGAAAGGATTTGTACAACAAACATACCTTGATTGTCAGTTATGTAAGAGATTCACTGACACCGAATGACCATTTGGGGGGGTCTTTGGTATCTCTTATGTTATCATAAGGAAAGCGTTTGTCAATTTGCTGCTAAACATTTTAAACAGCATACCTACATTTGTATACAAAACTGACTATAGTCATTTCCAAAATGTGCAATGAGCTAAATCATTTCCTTTGTCCCTGTAGTTGAAGTGTATCATCCTCATGGATCCCAGAGAGCTGGAGATACCACATGGTGGGGTTGGTCGGACACACACACACACATATTAAGAAATCTCCCTCTACTCAATAGCACTCAATAGCACTTCCTACTCAGACAACTACAATAATAGGGAGCAGCAGTTAGCCTAGCGGTTAGAGCGTTGGGCCTAGAGCTGGGCGATATGGACAAAAATCCATATTGCAATAAATAATTATTGCTAATTTGTGTGGTAATGATAAATAGGTTACATTTATGACATCATTATGCAGCATCCTTTAAAGTATTACTACTGGTTTGATGGTTGTAGCTATTCATTGTCCCATTGGCAATCACCCATATTAGCAAACGCATTTCATTTCAAACGTCATATTTCTCTAGTATTGGCTAGTTATCATAATGAATGATATTAGTATGGTCCGTGTCGATCATTTCCGGTTTATCATCCCAGCTCTAGTTTGGCCAGTAACCAAAAGGTTGCGAGTTCAAATCCCAAAGCAGACAAGGCGAAAGATCTGCCGATGTGCCCTTGAACAAGACACTTAACCCTAAGTGCTCCAGGGTCGCCGTTGATAATGGCAGACCCTGGCCATGACCCCACTCCCCAAGGGTGTCTCAGAGGGAGTTAGGCAGGGAGGATATGCAAAAAATGCATGTTCTATTCACACATGTGTATAATGCACACTTGTACATCTGTGAAATGGGACAAATATAAGCACCCACCAAATTATTATTATTATTATTATTATTATTATTGTTATTAATAGGAATCACTTTCAAGTAATAAGATCTCACCTTGAAATAAGTGAATTGCCTCAGATAATGATCCGTGTGTCTTGGCTTGAATCCATGAGATGTACATATTTAATGTGAATATCAACTAAACTTGTGTTCGATTGAAGCTACACATAACTGAATATGGGGTTTATTAACTGAGCTTGACACATTTGTGATGAGACTAAGTATATGTGGCTCCTATACATGCATGCTATACTTCTCTGAGAGTTGGCTTAACAGCGTTCATATTGGTTTGAGCATGTGCTGAACTCGATTTTTTATTTTTTTATTTTTAATTTCACCTTTATTTAACCAGGTAGGCTAGTTGAGAACAAGTTCTCATTTGCAACTGCGACCTGGCCAAGATAAAGCGTAGCAATTCGACACATACAACAACACAGAGTTACACATGTTCGGGACATTGTTATTGCTGTGATAAGATGAGGCAACTTCAGAAACCTATGAAACCGTTCATCTTAGCATTCATGGTGTAGTAGCCAGGGTCATGATGGAAGGATGTCAATACAAGATGCATCATTGGGAGTCAATTAATAAAAACACCGTGAATGGTTGGCTAAATCTTAATAAAACATTTATTCAAAGTGTGCCTATCCGAAGAGATCAATACATCTCACGTCATTTCAAACCAAACGAATCCCTTGCATTATGGTATCAGTTCTGTTTTGCATGATGACGGATCTGTTGCATCCATCACGCAGTTGACACAGACTCAACTGGAAAATAAGCACTCCATCTCTACACAAATGCAATGCCTCAATCAAAATCAGTATTAGCGTATACCATCCTACCTCCTCTCCTTCCTTTGAAGCTGTCATTGTGGAATCTTGATTTTCGGACCTCTTCGGTCAGATGGACTCGATAATGTGTGCAATGTATGCACAGACCTTTCGGGGTAGCTACGTATCAACCCAGAGAATGGCGAGGGGCTTGACACACAACACAATCGAGAAATGTTAACCCAAGTCAAGTAGGGGGCATCACGATTTCAAGAAATCTACTGGCGCTCGCATTTCAAAGAAGCATATATGAAGAAAAGGTACCCCCCCCCCCTCCCCCTCCCCAGTGTATCAAATATCCCCTCTCTTTCAAGCAGAGGATAGCACGCAATATCATGAGAAATAAAGTATGTGGGGTGTTTGTTGCTAACGCAGTAAACATCCACGACCACGAGTAGAAATATCCCCCGCTCACACAACAATAAAAGAGACAAACACTCGGCAAAGGGGGCGGGAAAATAATACACTTCGTGTTCATGACAAGAGTTTTCAGAGTACTGGATACAATTAGACTGGCAAGGGGTTCTGTCATTAGTGTGATGTGTCTATTCTTTGTATCATAATCCAGTTTAGTGTAAGTGTGAGATTGAATAAATTCGTCTCGCATTTTGAAGGATACAGCGCTCAATGTGAGCTGTCCATGGTGCTGAAGTTCCAAACTACACTACGGCATTGTGCTTTGAGAGAATGGACAGTCAGTCGTTCACTGAAGCAAACAAATCTAACAAACCAGAAATATTACAAGGAAAATTAGATATCACCTACATGGACTTTGAGCAAATAATCTTGCCAGTCTTAAACCAGCGGCCTACAGTGCCTTTCATGCAGAGGCCTCCTGCCCATATGGGGCCCCTCAGATTATTTCTGTAAAAAAATAAAAATATTATAGAAAACTATTTTATCTTTTATTTAAAATACATTGTTGTTGTTTCTCTGTTGTACTACTAGCTTCTACCAATTTTATGAAGTTGGCTTTACAGTGGCTTGCGAAAGTATTCACCCCCCTTGGCATTTTTCCTATTTTGATGCCTTACAACCTGGAATTAATATGGATTTTTGGGGGGTTAGTATCATTTGATTTACACAACATGCCTACCACTTTGAAGATGCAAAATATTTTTTTATGTGAAACAAACAAGAAATAAGACAAAAATAACAGACAACTTGTGCATAACTGTACCCCCCAAAGTCAATACTTTGTAGAGCCATCTTTTGCAGCAATTACAGCTGCAAGTCTCTTGGCGTATGTCTCTATAAGCTTGGCACATCTAGCCACTGGGATTTTTTCCCATTCTTCAAGGCAAAACTGCTCCACCAGCTTCAAGTTGGATGGGTTCCGCTGATGTACAGCAATCTTTAAGTCATACCACAGATTCTCAATTGGATTGAGGTCTGGGCTTTGACTAGGCCATTCCAAGACATTTAAATGTTTCCCCTTAAACCACTCGAGTGTTGCTTTAGCAGTATTCTTAGGGTCACTGTCCTGCTGGAAGGTGAACCTCCGTCCCAGTCTCAAATCTCTGGATGACTGAAACAGGTTTCCCTCAAGAATTTACCTGTATTTTGCGCCATCCATCATTCCTTCAATTCTGACCAGTTTCCCAGTCCCTGCCGATGAAAAACATCCCCACAGCATAATGTTGCCACCACCATGCTTGGGGATGGTGTTCTCGAGGTAATGAGGGTTTGTGCCAGATATAGCATTTTCCTTGATGGCCAAAAAGCTCAATTTTAATCTCATCTGACCAGATTACCTTCTTCCATATGTTTGACCTTTTGGCGAACACTAAGCGTGTCTGACTTTTTTCTGGTCACTCTTCCGTAAAGCCCAGCTTTGTGGAGTGTCCAGCATGAAGTCATCCTATGGACAGATACTTCAATCTCCGCTGTGGAGCTTCAAAGCTCCTTCGGGGTTATCTTTGGTCACTTTGTTGCCTCTCTGATTAATGCCCTCCTTGCCTGGTCTGTGAGTTTTGGTAGGTTTGTTGTGGTGCCATATTCTTTCCATTTTTTAATAATGGATTTAATGGTGCTCCGTGGGATGTTCAAAGTTTCAGATATTATTTTATAACCCAACCCTGATCTGTACTTCTTCACAACTTTGTCCCTGACCTGTTTGGAGAGCTATTTGGTCTTCATGGTGCCTCTTGCTTGGTGCTGCCCCTTGCTTAGTTGTGTTGCAGACTCTGGGGCCTTTCAGAACAGGTGTATATATACAGAGACCATGTGGCAGATCATGTGACACTTAGATTGCACACAGGTGGACTTTGATTAATTATGTGATTTATGAAGGTAATTGGTGTCACACCCTGGCCTTAGTTATCTTTGTTTTCTTTATTATTTTGGTTAGGCCAGGGTGTGACATGGGTGATGTATGGTTTTTGTCTCATCTAGGGTGTTTGTACTGTCTAGGGGTTTTTGTAGATTTATGGGGTTGTGTTCATTCTAGGTGTTTATGTAAGTCTATGGTTGCCTAGATTGGTTCTCAATCAGAGGCAGGTGTTTATCGTTGTCTCTGATTGGGAACCATATTTAGGCAGCCATGTTCTTTGGGTATTTTGTGGGTGATTGTTTCCTGTGTCAGTGTTTGTGACACACGGGACTGTTTCGTTGTCAGTTCACTTTATTATTTTGTGTTCATGTTTAGTTTTTCTTATTAAAAACCATGGACACCTACCACGCTGCGTATTGGTCCGATCCTTGTTTCACCTCTTCAGAGGAAGAGGAGGAAATCTGCCTTGACAATTGGTTGCACCAGATCTTATGTAGGGGCTTCATAGGAAAGGGGGTGAATACCTATGCACGCACAACTTTACTGTCTTTTATTTTATTTTATGAAATATATTTTTTTTTCATTTCACTTCACCAATTTGGACTATTTTGTGTATGTCCATTACATGAAATTCAAATAAAAATATATTTAAATTATAGGTTGTAATGCAACAAAATTGTAAAAATGCTAAGGGGGATGAAAGCTTTGCAAGGCACTGTAGCTAGCCCAGATAGGCTCCAAATCTCCCAACCTCATAACTAGGTACCAATAAGCCATTTCAGGCTATCAATGAAGTTAGAGTAGCTAGCTTGTCTAACTATCCTGCAGGCAAGGTCAGTAGACTTTAGAAAAGCAAGCAAATTACTAAATGTACTAAATAAGACTCACATTCCTGTTAATCCTTTACCCAGATAATATATTTTGGACATAGAATTAAGCATGATGAGTATGGCTCTAGATTACAGGAAGATGCTGTTTCAGGTGTTTGAAAAATCTCCAGCCTGAGTTAATGATGCAGATTGCAGCGTTGCTTTATCTGCTGCACTGCCAAGCAATCATGGTCCACATAGCGGTTCTCAGAATAGCCATTCATCCCCGGTCCTGTTGGATGACTCTCTGAGTCATACGCGGGCCTGCATATTCTTCACAACATCATTACTCTTCCAAATGAGTGCCATGTCCTGCAAGATTATAATTGTGATTTACAAATTGGTACAAATTCCCTGCTGCTCACAAACACAGGGCTGAGTTGTCATTGAGTTAGTGTTGAAGGTGTGTGTTTTTGGCATGGTGTGGGTGTGTAGCAGAGAGAGAGAAAGAGAGAGAGAGGAGAAAGAGAGAGAGAGAGAAATACAGTACCTTTGGAATGTATTCAGACCCCTTAAGTTTTTCCACATTTTGTTACTTTACAGCCTTATTCTAAAATGGATTAAATAAAAGAGATGCCCTCAGCAATCTACACACAATACCACATAATGACAACGCGAAAACCGTTTTTTTTTAGCAATTTAGGAACCTGTTTTGAAAGGCACACAACTGTCTACATAAGGTCCTACAGTTGACAGTGCATGTCAGAGCAAAAACCAAGCCATGAGGTTGAATAAATTGTCTGTAGAGCTCCGAGACAGGATTGTGTCGAGGCACAGATCTGGGGAGAAGGGCCTTGGTCAGGGAGGTGTTCAAGAACCCGATGGTCACTCTGACAGAGCTCTATAGTTCCTCTGTGGAGATGGGAGAACCTTCCAGAAGGACAACCATCTCTGTAGCACTCCACCAATCAGGCCTTTATGGTAGAGTGGACAGATGGAAGTCACTTCTCAGTAAAAGGCACATGACAGCCCACTTGCAGTTTGCCAAAAGGTGCATAAAGACTCTCAGACCATGAGAAACAAGATTATTTAGTCTGATGAGATCAATAAATAACTATTTGGCCTGATTGCCAAGCATCGTGTCTGGAGGAAACCTGGCACCATCCCTATGGTGAAGCATGGTGGTGGCAGCATCATGCTGTGGGGATGTTTTTCAGCGGCAGGGACTGGGAGACTAGTCAGGATCGAGGCAAAGATGAAGGGAGCAAAGTACAGAGAGATCCTTGATGAAAACCTGCTCCAGAGCACTCAGGACCTCAGACTGGGGCGAAGGTTTACCTTCCAACAGGACAATGACCCTAAGCACACAGTCAAGACAGCGCAGGAGTGGCTTCGGGACAAGTCTCTGAATATCCTTTACTGGCCCAGTCAGAGCCTGGACTTGAACCCGATCGAACATCTCTGGAGAGACCTGAAAATAGCCGTATAGCAACGCTCCCCATCCAACCTGACAGAGCTTGAGAGGATCTGTAGAGAAGAATGGGAGAAACTCCCCAAATACAGGTCTGCCAAGCTTGTAGCATCATACCCAAGAAGACTTGAGGCTGTAGTCGCTGCCAAAGGTGCATCAACAAAGTACTGAGTAAAGGGTCTGAATACTTATGAAAATGTGATATTTAGCAAATCATTCTAAAAACCTGTTTTTGCAAGGGGTCTGAATGCTTATCGAAGGCACTGTAGAAGAGATTGAGACAGACAGACAGACAGACAGACAGACAGACAGACAGACAGACAGACAGACAGACAGACAGGAGAGAGAGACAATACTACTATGAGAAGATATCTCAAGACCGTACTATAAGGAAAGTGATCCAACCCGCCAAATCCACGTTAAAGTCCTCTAACTTACAAATACGACCAATCAAAATATAATAATAACAGCCATGTTACATCAGTGATAGAACAGCAGCCAATGGGTGTGACTGAGATCGACCTTTAGATTTTATTCAAGCTCCCCTCTAAAAAATAAAAGGAGGGAGGAAAGGTAATTAACAGCCCGGGGATATTTTTCTTTAATTGGCTTTTTTGGAGTTGGGAGATACTGTATAAGTGACATTTTTGTTTACTTATTAAACTTGTATTTATTCCCAAATCAACATGATAATTCAACAAAACAGCAACAAAAAGAAACTACAACGTACAGCAGTTACAGATACACTGCAACAACACAAATACATTATTACAACAAATACATTATTACAATCAACCAAAACACCCGAAGACCTCAGTGAATCCGTTCCTCTTCACCGTTCTAAACGGCCCTGTTGGCACCGGGGATTCAAGATGTAACGAGGTTTGTCAATTCTCCCAAAAAAGGGGATGCATTAAAGCTAAAGGCTGATGTTCCTAGGTTGGTAGAGACACCAGGGACCTCAAGAGTTAACCAACCCTGTGAGTGGATTTGGTGCCTTCTATTTGTATACTTTAACAGAGTAGTGAGATATGTCGGACGCTTGTGCAGCAGAGCTTTGTAAACAAAAAGGGAGAAATAAATGGATCTACGGGAATTCATAGAGGTCCAGCCGACTTTCTGATAAAGGATGCAGTGATGAGTATTATACCTGTCGCCTGTGATAAAGCGAAGCACGCTATGGTGCACCGTATCCAACGGTTTTAGAGTAGTGGCTGCTGCATTCTGATAAATGGTGTCACCATAATCAAGAGCTGGCAGGAAGGTTTCCTGTACAATCTGCTTCCTGCTGTTTAGGGAGAGGCATGATCTATTTCTATAAAATAAGCCTAATTTAACTTCAGCTTCTTAATTAGTTCATCTGTGTGTTTTTTTATTGCAGCTCCAACATAGCCTTGTCAGCAGTAGGGGCAATTTTGTGTGCATACAGATGAATGTTACTAATTTTTGCAGATAGACCAATATTATTTAAATAAATAGTAAAGACGATGATGTCCCAAAATCGACCCCATATTACCTTTAGTAATATCGAGGTAACTTGACTTATGGTCCTGGTCGAGGCCCATTTCAGACAGCCTCCGAATGAGTAGGGGATGGTTGACAGTATCAAAGGCCTTGGATAGGTCTATAAATATGGCAATTTAACACATAATTTAAGACAAGCATAGCTTGTCTATAACCAGTCTATAACCAGACTGGTGCACATTAAGCACATCATTTGGAATGAGCAGGGGAAGAGAGAGAGAAATCAAAACCACTCTCCCATTAAATATTTAAACAGAGAAATCAGAGACTGTGTGTGTGTGCGTGTGTGTGTGAGTGTGTGTGTGTGCATGTGTGCATTCGTGTGTGTGCATGCGTGCGTGTTTAAATGGTCTTCGCTCTGACTCAAGGAGAGGTGTTACCTCCCCTAGAGTTCAGTCATATCCTCTAGACTGGACAGAGTCCATGTTGTGTCGTTCTATTCTAAATGAACATGTATAGGGAGCCTTCCTCCCTTCTCTTCTTACTCATGCCCTGACTAATTGAGGCAATTTACATGGCGAACATCCAAAGAATACAATGCAAAACAATCACGGATTAATATCTTGCTGTGGCAATTTGAAACACCGTAATCATGATAGCTCAATTTGAATTGACCTTGATGTGTAGGCTACACCATTTCTAGATAGTTGATGAGTAGGGTTCGTCTATAGCTCCAGGTGGTTTTCTATGTGCGATATGCTGGTATTTTTAGCCTGGTGTGCTCTCCCAGTGGAGGAGAGGCTGGGGTAGGGCAGGAGTCTCGTCTGTCTATTAGGATTGTAGGTCATAGGAAGCGACTCAAACGAGAGCTTGCAAGATCCAACTCTGTTTCCTAAGGGGTGTCGCCACTTAGTCTCTACTTATTTTTTTTGTTGCCAAGAATCTTCACACTGATCTTTGGTTGGGCAATTTCAAAAGGCATATTATCATTGTGGAGAGACAAATGCCCTATAATCTTCATTTTCATTCCTCTCTTGTAGAAGGAGAAGACACATGCTTCATGTGTTACTCACGGCCCAGAGCTCCGCTGATGTCAGTAATCAAATATTCTCATCTGAAATACTCTCAAATGGCCGACCTCCAGGGGCGTGTTCCAAATAACACCCTATTCCCTATTTAGTGTGCTACTTTTGACTAGGGCTGCATAGGGTTCTGGTCAAAAGTAGTGCACTATATAAGGAATGCCATCCAGAAGTTCCTAACCGCCAGGTCCCAAATGAGAGCCTGTAAGACTGTGTTCCGGAAGACAATGCACAGACAATATTATCTCGCCGGAGGCAGTCGATCTCTCAATCTCAATTACGGCTGCAGATTATCGTCTCATAACTCAATCCTGCATTAACCAGACTAGGCCCCACACACGGGCCTACTTCTCCACTCTGAGGCACGGTGTCAGAGTGCATCAACAACATTCACTTATTAAACAGACGCCTACAGTAGGGATGAAAACAGCAAAGCACTCAGACACCTGGTCTGCAGGACTGCATGAACTCTGAAACAGGTTACGTTGCCTTCTATCCAGAGGTAGGCACTAGAGAGGAGGAACAAGACAAGAGTCCTCGTCAAGTCGTCTGTTATTATAGCAATAGACTGACCTAGCCAACAAGCCTTTCCTCTGAATACTTAAACAGACAGTGGACATGTACTGGAAGACAATGAGCATGGCTGAGTCGGGATGTGCTGCCCACAGGCTAGCCTAGGCCTTTGAAAACCAAGCCCAAATACACCAGTGTAGAGAGTCGGCGCTAGACAACAAACTGAACACACAGTGCTACAGTTACAATGGGTGCGTCCCAATAATATCTCCTTTCTCCTGAAGTGTGCACTCGTTCACTACTTTCCAAAAACCCTTGTATGGGGTGGAGGCACGGGCTAGTGGGAGCTTCCACCACATTTCTTGTATCGGCCATTTCCCTTTCAAATCAGTGAAGGTAAGTGAAGTGCACACTTCGGGAGGGAAGAGAGATAATTGGGACATAGCCCCATTTCCTCACATAAGCACTATAGTCAGTGAACCAACTCAGGAAGGAGATTGTCGGAGCGCCAGCTACACCGACTATATCCCTGACTTTATCTACTGCGTGCGGTTAATGATAAGGTGTAGTGGTATACAGATAATTACACTCAAAATCATAGACAGACAGATAGAAATATGAGGAAGTTTCAACTATTCTCTACCCACTCCTGCTGGCACTAATAAATGCACCGGTCAATTGTTTTTTGACCCAGGTTGCCCCGACCATTTGAACAAATAGCCCACCTCCACCAAACACGGTTAAGCACAGATAACATTTAAATCAGTAGACAGACCATTTAAAAGGTTAACTATTATGTGATGATCTGCGGTGATTAAAGAAATCTAATGAAGCAAATGAGAGAAATGGAAGACGATAAACATGCCACTATGATTAATCTTCGCCCAGAGCCAGTTGACATAATGATGCATTATAACAGGGAACTGAATTAAGGCATGAACGTAATGGCCAAAGTAGCTGAAGTACACAACTGGCAAAGGTACGTCAACAGCATAGTGATAATCCCTTCAAACATTACATTTACATTGCAGTCATTTAGCAGATGCTCTTCTCCAGTGTGACTTACAGTAGTGAGTGCATGCATTTTCTTTGTCTTCTTTTCTCCATACATATTGGACATTGACGTCTACTTAGAATATTAAAGGCATATTGGTGTTCAACAGCTATCTATGTATGTCAGTGCAGGGACACAATTATCTCTGGGATAGAACAAGTACAGCACTGACACACTTCAGATCCCTCGGGGTCTGTGTCTATATTTCATATGGCCTGTCTCTCCTAGGGATACATAACAGCCATAGGGTCTGTGTCTATATTTCATATGGCCTGTCTCTCCTAGGGATACATAACAGCCATAGGGTCTGTGTCTATATTTCTCATGGCCCTCTCTCTCACAGGAATCCATGCCAGCCACAGGGCCTGTGTCTTTATTTCTCATGGCCCGCTCTCTCCCAGGGATCCATCCTAGCCACAGGGTCTGTCTATATTTCTTATGGCCCTCTCTCTCACAGGGACTCATACCAGGCACAGGGCCTGTGTCTATGTTCTTCATGGCCCTCTCTCTTCCAGGGATCCATACCAGCCAAGCACTGGAGTCTTACCCTTCACATCCCCTCCCCCTGTCCTCCTCCTCTGTCCTGCTCTTAATCCAGCATCCCTCCAGGGACTTCAGCCTGTATGGTAGAAAGACTGGTCGCTTATGAGAAAACAGTCTCTAAACCCCTTCCGACATACTGGGGAAAAGGGGATGGGAGAGGGAGTAAATGGGGTGTTGAGATCCGTCATACACACTTCACCTCTGTAAAGTCGTCCTCAGTCATCTTTGGACGCGTTGTCGAAATATTTCTCCCATTCAAATCATCCTATCAGGGCGTTTTTTTCTTAGATGCCGTGACTCAGGACAGGACAGGATATATGTTGATTTCCTCTCCCCTGTCCGGTGTAGATTTACTTCTAGCACTAAGCAGTTTCGCCTTCACGGTTGAGTAATTTGTCCAGAGGATAACACAGCCAGTAATGCAGTGCAATTTGTTTCAGTGCGATTCCAAACATTGCATCAGCACCACTAATCTAGCCTGCACGTGTCACAGGGAGGAGCCCTGGCTTGGCCTCTTGATTTTTATTTACATACAGAAAGAATCCAGTACCTCAATATACATTACAACAAGACAACCAACCATCAAATCTCCCTTCTGTTCTGTTTAAAATCATACAGTACAAGTAAGATTGATTATAATTCCATTGTGTTCTTCCACATCAACTTATTGAAATTGTCCATATCACAATGTCCTGGTCTGGACACTGATCCTCCTCTCCACCCCTAACTTCCCTTTCACAGTATGACAGCCTACCGAACTGTTCCTAACGAACAGGAACGAGAATGGCTAATAGCAGCATCTCAAAAGATGAGGCTGATGGGAAAGGTCTTTGCCCCCACTGACCCCCCCCCCCCCCCCCCCCCCCCCCCTTCTCTGTCTGCTCCTGGAGTGACATCACGGATCATGGAAGGCTCTACTTGTTTGGGCAAAGCTTTACTAATGAGGAATACACAGCGAAGGCTGCCAGGCAACATTGTATGTCCTACGGTGATGCTCTGGGGCTGGTTGCACCAGGTGGGCTTACACCTGTCCCTGTTTATATTGACCTGACAGAATGGGGGAACAGAGTGGGGAAGCTATGGGCAACTACTAAACATATAATGTCCCCAATATTCACATAACACTTGTTCCTATAATGTAAACTACAATGTTATGGATGGAACAAAATAAGGATTATTGATTAATTGACATAACACCAACAAACACCAACAAATCAATTTCAAGATTTACTCAGTTTACAATTCAAGGAGTCAACTTCTGTTTGCCCACAGTTTCTCAACTTCCTTGAATTTCTCTCTTGGAACAGAGACATCCTGAACACCCAAAACCTTGGTGAAACTTACAGCCTTGTACATGAATTAAATCCAGTTGGATTTTAATAGATGTTATGAGGCACATTCTGAGTCAGCCCAAATCTACGGACAATGACAATAACACAAACAAACAGGAAGTATAGGTCAATCTAAGGTGAAGATTTACATATTCCCACATATTGTCTATTACAGCCAATGTTTACACAGAGTTCTAGGTGTATTGCAGCCAGAAAACTGGTACTGTATATGAAGTTTAAGGTTGATATAACAGTCTGGTACTCCAGTCTATCCGCACACTATCCACAGAGCATTCCTTCCTGTTCCAGAACCTCTTGTAGAACTGATGGATACATCCTACTGTCATAACTCGGTGGAAAAACTGTATAACACCTCACAAAGATGTCCATTTTTTCAACAAGAGCATCTAGCTGAGGGCTTTACATTTTCTCACAGATTGCTGTGAAATTGTCCATGTCTTGTTGGATTGTCTAGAAAGAGAACGTGGGTTACTTCAGCCTTTGATGTTCTCCACAATGATTTCATGAGCAGGGATGTTGGGTAACCACAGGACATTTCATATTTTTGTTTACCCTAAAGGCTACTCTAAACCCTGTATCCCATC
The DNA here is from genome assembly GCF_045791955.1 of Oncorhynchus clarkii lewisi. Classification (NCBI taxonomy): domain Eukaryota; kingdom Metazoa; phylum Chordata; class Actinopteri; order Salmoniformes; family Salmonidae; genus Oncorhynchus; species Oncorhynchus clarkii. The sequence goes on from NC_092153.1 coordinate 19,901,086, forward strand.
AGTCCCCTGTCCCTGGCCTGTACACTGTGAAATTACATAATTATCTTCCTCAATGTTGGTTGAGATTAATTTACTTCAGCCATAAAGATGTAGTTCACTTGATGGCAGTATAAATAAGATAGCGTTACCCTCTAGTGGTCAAGCATGAGATGTGCATGTATGACACTCATACAGCAAGGATGACTTCAATATAATGCATTACCACTAGGCGACAGTATTATCTGCCTTAGTTCTCTTTCTCTCTACGTTTTCACTCTATCTGATCGAAGCGACATGGTCTGTGGATCTGTACAGTGTGTCAACTGTTGACTATGATACACAGCTTTTTAATGTGCTCCTGAGTGGCGCAGGGGTCTAAGACACTGCATCTCAGTGCAAAAGGTGTCACTACAGTCCCCGGTTCAATTACAGGCAGTATCACATCTGGCTGTGCTTGGGAGTCCCATGGGGTGGTGTGTAATTGGTCCAGTGTCACTGGGGTAGGCTGTCATTGTAAATAAGGACTTGATCTTAACTAACCTGCCTAGTTAAAAAATATATATCTTGATGTCACCTGTTAATCAAATCAAAGTTTATTTGTCACGTGCGCCGAATACAACAGTGAAATGCTTACTTACAGGCTCTAACCAATAGTGCGTAAAAAAAGGTGTGTGCGTGCGTGTAAAGAAATAAAACAACAGTAAAAATACATTTGAAAATAAGAGTAGCAAGGCTATATACAGACACCGGTTAGTCAGGCTTATTGAGGTAGTATGTACATGTAGGTATAGTTAAAGTGACTATGCATATGATGAACAGAGAGTAGCAGTAGCGTAAAAGGAGGGGTTGGCGGGAGGTGGGACACAATGCAGATAGCCCAGTTAGCCAATGTGCGGGAGCACTGGTTGGTCGGGCCAATTGAGGTAGTATGTACATGGATGTATGGTTAAAGTGACTATGCATATATGATAAACAGAGAGTAGCGGCAGCGTAAAAGAGGGGTTGGTGGGGCACACAATGCAAATAGTCCGGGTAACCATTGGTTACCTGTTCAGAAGTCTTATGGCTTGGGGGTAAAAACTGTTGAGAAGCCTTTTTGTCCTAGACTTGGCACTCAAGGTACCGCTTGCCATGCGGTAGTAGAGAGAACAGTCTATTACTGGGATCCCAGGGTGGCTGGGATCTTTGACAATTTTTAGGGCCTTCCTCTGACACAGCCTGGTGTAGAGGTCCTGGATGGCAGGCAGCTTTGCCCCAGTGATGTATTGGGCCGTACGCATTACCCTCTGAAGTGCCTTGCGGCCAGAGGCCGAGCAATTGCCGTACCAGGCAGTGATGCAACCAGTCAAGATGCTCTCGATGTTGCAGCTGTAGAACCTTTTGAGGATCTCAGGACGCATGCCAAATCTTTTTAGTTTCCTGAGGGGGAAAGGCTTTGTCGTGCCCTCTTCACGACTGTCTTGGTGTGTTTGGACCAATCTAGTTTGTTGTTGATGTGGACACCAAGGAATTTGAAGCTCTCAACCTGCTCCACTACAGCCCAGTCGATGAGAATGGGGACGTGCTCGGTGTTTCCTTTCTTGTAATACATAATCATCTCCTTAGTCTTGGTTACGTTGAGGGACAGGTTGTTATTCTGACACCACCCAGCCAGGTATCTGACCTCCTCCCTATAGGCTGTCTCGTCGTTGTCGGTGATCAGGCCTACTGTTGTGTTGTCTGCAAACGTAATGATGGTGTTGGACTCGTGCCTGGCCATGCAGTCATGGGAGTACAGGAGGGGACTGAGCACGCACCCCTGGGGAGCGCCAGTGTTGAGGATCAGTGTGGCAGATGTGTTGCTACCTACCCTCACCACCTGGGGGCGACCCGTCAGGAAGTCCAGGATCCAGTTGCAGAGGGAGGTGTTTATTCTACTACTATGGTGTTGAACGCTGAGCTGTAGTCAATGAATAGCATTCTCACATAGGTGTTCCTTTTGTCCAGGTGGGAAAGGGCAGTGTGGAGTGCAATAGAGATAGCATCATCTGTGGATCTGTTTGGGCGGTATGCAAATTGGAGTGAGTCTAGGGTTTCATGGATAATGGTGTTGATGTGAGCCATTTACCAGCCTTTCAAAGCACTTCATGGCTACAGACGTGAGTGCTATGGGTCTGTAGTCATTTAGGCAGGTTGCCTTTGTGTTCTTGGGCACAGGGACTATGGTGGTCTGCTTGAAGCATGTTGGTATTACAGACTCAATCAGGGACATGTTGAAAATGTCAGTGAAGACACCTGCCAGTTGGTTAGCACATGACCGGAGCACCTGTCCTGGTAATCCGTCTGGCCCCGCAGCCTTGTGTATGTTGACCTGTTTAAAGGTATTACTCACGTCGGCTATGGAGAGAGTGATCACACAGTCGTCCAGAAAAGCTGATGCTCTCATGCATGTCTCAGTGTTGCTTGCCTCGAAGCGAGCATAGAAGTGATTTAGCTCGTCTGGTAGGCTTGTGTCACTGGGCAGCTCACGGCTGTGCAGCCCTTTGTAGTCTGTAATAGTTTGCAATCCCTGCCACATCCGACGAGCGTCGGAGCCGTGTAGTATGATTCAATCTTAGCCCTGTATTGACGCTTTGCCTGTTTGATGGTTCCTCGCAGGTCATAGCGGGATTTCTTGTAAGCTTACGGGTTAGAGTCCTGCACCCTGAAAGGGGCATCTCTACCCTTTAGCTCAGTGCGAATGTTGCCTGTAATCCATGGCTTCTGGTTGGGGTATGTACGTATAGTCACTGTGGGGACGACGTCCTCAATGCACTTATTGATAAATCCAGTGACTGATGTGGTGTATTCCTCAATATCATCGGAAGAATCCCGGAACATGTTCCAGTCTGTGATAGCAAAACAGTCCTGTAGTTTTTTATAGACCGAGTCACTGGTGCTTCCTGCTTTAATTTTTGCTTGTAAACAGGAATCAGGAGGATAGAGTTGTGGTCGGATTTACCAAATGGAGGGCGAGGGAGAGCTTTGTACGCATCTCTGATTTGGTGATTTGGAAGAACTGATTTAAGTTACCCTGCAGTAAAGTCTCTGGCCACTAGGAGCAACACCTTTGGGTGAGTGGTTTCCTGTTTGCTTATTTCCTTATACAGCTGACCGAGTGCGGTCTTAGTGCTCGTATCTGTTTGTGGTGGTGGTAAATAAACAGCCACAAAAAGTATAGCTGAGAACTCTCTAGGCAAGTAGTGTGGCCTGCAATTGATCACAATATACTCTACTTCAGGCGAGCAAAATCTAGAGACTTCCTTAGATTTCGTGCACCAGCTGTTGTTTACAAATATGCACAGACCGCCCCCCCCTCGTCTTACCAGAGTGTGCTGTTCTATCTTGCCGGTGCAGCGTATATCCCGCTAGTTGAATACACATGTCGTCATTCAGCCACAATTCCGTGAAACATAGGATATTACAGTTTTTGATGTCCTGTTGGTAGGATATTCGTGATCGTACCTCGTGTAGTTTATTGTCCAATGATTGCACATTGGCGAGTACTATTGACGGTAACGGCAGCTTTCCTACTCGCATTCTGCGGATCCGGACGAGGAATCCAGCTCCACCTCCTCTGCGTAGCTTCCTTATACGAATAATTGGGATGTCTGCCCTGCGGGGTGTTTGGAGAATATCGAGTCCTGCTTGTTGTTGTTGTCGTTGTTGTTGTTGTTGAAAAAATCCGTCTAATCCGAGGTGAGTGATTACTGTCCTGATATCCAGAAGCTCTTTTCTGCCGTAAGATACGGTGGCAGAAACATTATGTACAGAATAATTTACAAATATCGCAAGAAAAAACCCATAATAGCACAATTGGTTAGGAGACCGTAAAACGGCGGCCATCTCCTCCGGCGCCATCAGTGTAGCGAAGGGGAGGAGACGGGTTAACTTCTTAAGGTATAGGGGGCAGCATTTTCACTTTTGGATAAATAGCGTGCCCAATTTCAACTTCCTGCTACTCATGCCAAGAATATAAGATATGCATATTATTAGTAGATTTGGATAGAAAACACTCTGAAGTTTCTAAAACTGTTTGAATCATGTCTGTGAGTATAACATAACGTATGTAGCAGGCAAAACCCAGAGGACTAACCGTTCAGATTCTTTTTTTAGGTCTCTGTTCAGTGAGTTCTCTTTGGGAAACGATTTCTTAGGCACTTGTTTTCAGTTCCTACCGCTTCCACTGGATATCACTAGTCTTTGGAATTTGGTTGAGATTATTCTTTTGTGCAATGAAGAAGTACGTCCATCTAGAAAATGGGTAACACTGTTGAGAGTTGCGCCAGACTTGAAAAGTAGCATTGGTTTGTTGTCTTCCTGTATTGAACACAGATAGACCCGTCTTCAATTTGATCGATTATTAACGTTTAAAAATACCTAAAATTGTATTACAAAAGTAGTTTGGAATGTTTTGGCAAAGTTTACTGGCAACTTTTGAGATATTCTGTAGTGTAGTGCAATTTGGAACTGTTTTTTCTGGATCAAACGCGCCAAATAAATAGATATTTTGGATATATATGGACGGAATTAATCGAACAAAAGGACCAATTGTGATGTTTATGGGACATATTGGAGTGCCAACAAAATAAGCTCGTCAAAGGTAAGGCATGTTTTATATTTTATTTCTGCGTTTTGTGTAGCGCCTGCAGGGTTGAAATATGCTACTCTCTTTGTTTAGTGTTATGCTATCATCAGATAATAACTTTTTATGCTTTCGCCGAAAAGCCTTTTTAAAATCGGACATGTTGGCTGGATTCACAACGAGTGTAGCTTTAATTTAGTATCTTACATATGTGATTTAATGAAAGTTTGATTTTTATATCATTTTATTTGAATTTGCTGCGCTGCATTTTCCCTGGTTTTTGACACAAGTGTCCCCTATACCATAAGAAGTTAAATAATGTTTTTTAAACCTTGGGGTAATTGAGACATGGATTGTGTATGTGTGGCATTCAGAGGGTGACTGTGCAAGACAAAAAACTTAAGTGCCTTGGAATGGGGTATTGTAGTAGCTGTCAGGAGCACACACTGGTTTGAGTGTGTCAAGAACTGCAACGCTGCTGTGTTTTTTCACGCTCAACAGTTTCCTTTGTGTATCAGAAGCGGTCCACCACCCAAAGGACATCCAGCCAACTTGACACAACTGTAAGAAGTATTGGAGTCAACACGGGCAAGCATCCCTGTGGAACACCTTCGACACCATGTAGAGTCCGTGCCCCGAATTAATTTAGGGTGTTCTGAGGGATAAAGGGGGTGCAACTCAATGCTCCTAATGTTTTGTACACTCAGTGTACATACTGAGTAGATGAAACAAACTTGTGAGCAGGGTGTTAATCTGTGAACTTGAAATCACGTTACAACATCCGAATTACATCCTTTCTCGTTTTGAGAAATGTCTTTGTTACCAAAGTGTCAACACTCAAACAAACACAAATTAGTTGCTGCCAAACTTGCAATAAATCAAGCCCAAATAATACAATTATTTGGTCACATCTACCCTCCAAAACCTACTGTAGTCCACATTAGCATTTCTAGAGCAGAATTCTTGACAATAATTCACACCATAAATCATGCATTTAAATGAGGGGATTAAAACTTGCCTGTCACCCTCAGAGACAGCTTGTCTGCATAGAGTTAAACACTTCCTTGGGCTAATCCTAATACCACAGCTCTTTTGAGGATCATAGTTTTCCTTCTAGTTTTATTTGTCACATGCACAAGCACAGTGAAATGCTTAACTTGTAAGCTCTACCACACAGTACAGTATTCATTATAACAAATACATATATACATATATACATACACACACACACTACCGTTCAAAAGTTTGTGGTCACTTAGAAATTTATATTTTTTGGTCCATTGAAATAACATCAAATTGATCAGAAATACAGTGTAGACATTGTTAATGTTGTAAATGAATTTTGTAGCTGGAAACGGCTGATTTTTAATGGGATATCTACAGAGGCGTACAGAGGCCCATTATCAGCATCCATCACACCTGTGTTCCAATGGCACGTTGTGTTAGCTAATCCAAGTTTATCATTTTAAAAGGGTCAGTTTGTTATATCTGGAGTACTTCTCCTGTCCTATTTGGTGTCCTGTGTGAATTTAAGTGTGCTCTCTCTAATTCTCTCTTTCTCTCTTTCTTTCTCTCTCTCGGAGGACCTGAGCCCTAGGACCATGCCTCAGGACTACCTGACATGATGACTCCTTGCTGTCCCCAGTCCACCTGGCCGTGCTGCTGCTCCAGTTGAAACTGTTCTGCCTTATTATTATTGGACCATGCTGGTCATTTATGAACATTTGAACATCTTGGCCATGTTCTGTTATAATCTCCACCCGGCACAGCCAGAAGAGGACTGGCCACCCCACATAGCCTGGTTCCTCTCTAGGTTTCTTCCTAGGTTTTGGGCTTTCTAGGGAGTTTTTCCTAGCCACCGTGCATCTACACCTGCATTGCTTGCTGTTTGGGGTTTTAGGCTGGTTTTCTGTACAGCACTTTGAGATATCAGCTGATGTACGAAGGGCTATATAAATAAATTTGATTTGATTTGATTTGAAAAGGCTAATTTATCATTAGAAAACCATTTTGCAATTATGTTAGCACAGTTGAAAACTGTTGTCCTGATTAAAGAAGCAATAAAACTGGCCTTCTTTAGACTATTTGAGTATCTGGAGCATCAGTATTTGAGGGTTCGATTACAGGCTCAAAATGGCCAGAAACAAAAAACTTTCTTCTGAAACTTGTCAGTCTATTCTTGTTCTGAGAAATGAAGGCTATTCCATGCGAGAAATTGCCATGAAACGGAAGATCTCGTAGAATTCTGTGCACTACTCACTTCAAAGAACAGCGCAAACTGTCTCTAACCAGAATAGAAAGGGGAGTGGGAGGCCCTGGTGCACAAGTGAGCAAGAGGACAAGTACATTAGAGTGTCTAGTTTGAGAAACAGACGCCTCACAAGTCCTCAACTGGCAGCTTCATTTAATAGTACCCACAAAACACCAGTCTCAACGTCAACAGTGAAGAGGCGACCCTGGGATGCTAGACGAAAAAATAGCTTTTCTTTAAAAAACAAGGACGTTAGGGAGGGCTTGGCCGGTAGGGATATCCTTGTCTCATCGCGCACCAGCGACTCCTGTGGTGGGCCGGGCGCAGTACGCGCTAACCAAGGTTGCCAGGTGCACGGTGTTTCCTCCGACACATTGGTGCGGCTGGCTTCCAGGTTGGATGCGCGCTGTGTTAAGAAGCAGTGTGGCAAGGTTGGGTTGTGTATCGGAGGACGCATGACTTTCAACCTTCGTCTCTCCCTAGCCCGTACGGGAGTTGTAGCGATGAGACAAGATAGTAGCTACTAAACAATTGGATACCATGAAATTGGGGAGAAAACGGGGTAAAATAAAAAAATACATATATAAAAAAATAAATAAAAAAAAAACAAGGACCCCAAACTTTCGAATGGTAGTGTATACAGTGGGGAGAACAAGTATTTGATACACTGCAGATTTTGCAGGTTTTCCTACTTACAAAGCACATTTTTATCATAGGTACATTTCAACTGTTAGAGCCGGAATCTAAAACAAAAATCCAGAAAATCACATTGTATGATTTTAAAGTAATGTAGTCCGTATTGCCCCAGGACAACTACGGTGTAGTCAATGAACAGAATTCTCACATAGGTATCCCTCTTTTCCGGGTGGGAGAGGGCAGAGTGGAGTGCAAATTCTGGCGGTATGCAAATTGGAGGTGGTCCATGATGTCTGGGATGATAGAGTTGATGTGTAATGATCAGCCTTTCAAAGCACTTACAGATGTGAGTGCTACAGGGTCATTGTGGCAGGATGCCTTAAAGTTTTTGGGAACAGGAATGATGGTAGTCAGCTTGAAACGTGGGGATTACAGACTTGGAAAAGGAGAGTTTGGAATTGTCCGTGAAGACTCTGCCAGCTGGTCTGCACATGTCCTGAGGACATGCCCTGAGGACATGCCCTGGAATGTTGTCTGGCCCTGGCCCTGCGAGTATTGACAAATGTCAGCCTCAGAGAGAAAGCTCTTATGTCCCTATACCCCTTCCAATATCACAGATGTAAATGTACAGTATATCTGTGGCAAATATGTTCTATATAATTCAGAGGTGAAGATAAACCAAATAAAAAAAATATCTATCTATATATACATACAGTTGAAGTCGGAAGGTTACATACACTTCAACCAAATACATTTAAACTCAATTTTTCACAATTCCTGACATTTATTAATCTTCGTAAAAATTCCCTGTCTTAGGTCAGTGAGGATCACCACTTTATTTTAAGAATGTGAAATGTCAGAATAATCGTAGAGAGAATGATTTATTTCAGCTTTTATTTATTTCATCACATTCCCAGTGGGTCTGAAGTTTACATACACTCAATTAGTATTTGGTAGCATTGCCTTTGAATTGTTTAACTTGGGTCAAACGTTTCGGGTAGCCTTCCACAAGCTTCCCACAATAAGTTGCGTGAATTTTACCTCATTCCTCCTGACAGAGATGGTGCAACTGAGTCAGGTTTGTAGGCCTCCTTGCTCGCACACGCTTTTTCAGTTCTGCCCAGAATTTTTTAATAGGATTGAGGTCAGGGCTTTGTGATGGCCACTCCAATACCTTGACTTTGTTGTCCTTAATAAGCCATTTTGCCACAACTTTGGAAGTATGCTTGGGGTCATTGTCCATTTGGAAGACCCATTTGCGACCAAGCTTTCTCTTCCTGACTGATGTCTTGATATGTTGCTTCAATATACACACATAATTTTCCTGCCTCATGATGTCATTCATTTTGTGAAGTGCACCAGTCCCTCCTGCAGCAAAGCACCCCCACAACATGATGCTGCCACCCCCGTGTTTTACGGTTGGGATGGTGTTCTTTGGCTTGCAAGCCTTCCCCTTTTTCCTCCAAACATGACAATGGTCATTATGGCCAAACATTTCTATTTTTGTTTCATCAGACCAGAGGGCATTTTTCCAAAAAGTACAATCTTTGTCCCCATGTGCAGTTGCAAACCGTAGTCTGGCTTTTTTATGGCGGTTTTGGAGCAGTGGCTTCTTCCTTGCTTCTTCCTTTCAGGTTATTTATTTTTTTAAATGTTTTATTTATTTTACAAAGCAAGTCAGTTAAGAACAAATTCTTATTTTCAATGACAGCCGAGGAACAGTGGGTTAACTGCCTTGTTCAGGGGCAGAATAACAGATTTTTACCTTGTCAGCTCGGGGATTCGATCTTGCAACCTTTCGGTTACAAGTCCAATGCTCTAGCCACTAGGCTACCTTACGCCATGTCAATATAAGACTCGTTTTACTGTGAATATAGATCCTTTTTTTTACCTGTTTCCTCCATCATCAAGGTTCTTTGCTGTTGTTCTGGGATTGATTTGCACTTTTCGCACCAAAGTACGTTCATCTCTAGGAGACAGAACGTGTCTCCTTCCTGAGCGGTATGACGGCTGTGTGGTCCCATGGTGATTATAGTTGCATACTATTGTTTGTACAGATGAACGTGGTACCTTCAGGCATTTGGAAATTGCTCCCAAGGATAAACCAGACTTGTGGACGTCTAAAATTATTTTCTGAGGTCTTGGCTGATTTCTTTAGATTTTCCCATGATGTCAAGCAAAGAGGCACTGAGTTTGAAGATAAGACTTTAAATACATCCACAAGTACATCTCCAATTGACTCAAATTATGTAAATTAGCCTATCAGAAGCTTCTAAAGCCATGACATCATTTTCTGGAATTTTCCAAGCTATTTAAAGGCACAGTCAACTTAGTGTATGTAAACTTCTGACCCACTGGAATTGTGAAACAGTGAATTATAAGTGAAATAATCTGTCTGTAAACAATTGTTGGAAAAATTACTTGTGTCATGTACAAAGCAGATGTCCTAACCGACTTGCCAAAACTATAGTTTGTTAACCAGAAATTTGTGGAGTGATTGAAAAACGAGTTTTAATAACTCCAACCTAATTGTATGTAAACCTCCGACTTCAACTGTATATATTACCTTTGGTTAAGCCAATGAATTGTGTGCATTTCTTTTCATGGTAAGAAATGTTATTACTTGCCCAAACATAACACTTGCCTTGAACACATGATGCAGCCTTCTATGTCTCTAGCAGTGGAGGCTCCTCAGATGAGGAAGGGGAGGAGGATCCTCCTCAGTGAATTTTATTAAAATATAAATAGTGAAACATTAAAAAAATTATCCCTTTTAGATAAAACTATACTAAACGTTTTCACGTCACCAAATAATTGACGAAAACACACTGTTTTGCAGTGGAAGTCTGCATTAGCCTCAACAGGTAGCACCATGGTATAGCTGGAGGACAGCTAGTTTCCGTCCTCCTCTGAGTACATTGACTTCAATACAAAATCTAGGAGGCTCGTGATTCTCACCCCCTTCCATAAACTTACACAGTAATTATGACAACTTCCAGAGGATGTCCTCCTACCTATCAGAGCTCTTGCAGCATGAACTGACATATTGTCCACCCAATCAAAGGATCAGATAATTATTCTAGTACTGAAAGCATAGGCTGCAGCTAGTTAGCACTGCAGTGCATACAATGTAGTGAGTAGTTTATTCAAAAAGAGAGAAAGACAATAGTTGAACAGTTTTGAACAGAGTAATTTCTTCAAAAATGAAGGATAAGCAAGAGAGAGAGAGAGAAAGATAGATAGAGAGGGCTATATTTAGTTTTTTTCTCACTTTCACTTAGCTAGTGAATACAGATAGCTAGTTTAGCTTACTCAAACACCCGGCTCAAACAGAGAGTTACCTAGCTGTCTATGGCTATCCAACACTGGAACTCTTCCAAGTCAAGGTAAGCTGTTGGTTTTATAAATGTATTGCCATCGGGGCCCGCCGGTGTAACTGCTAAACTGCTAGCTAACTGTACACTGTACTGTATGATTGTAGTGGGTTTACTAACGCGTTAGTTCAAGTATCTATGTTGACTTGACGTTAGCTGATATGGTGACAACCATGTTGGCTTTGTGTAGCCGTTAGCGGTTATGATATGAAGGTTTGACTTGGAAAGTTTTTTCGTCCACAAGTGAAGGGAAAAGGTGAGAGGAGGACGGCGCGTAGATGCGAGAAGGAATTATGGAACCATTAAAGTTATCATGCTGTTTGTATGTCGCTGCTATGAAAGTGAACTGTGTTTGCGTGTGATCAGCGGTGTATTCATTCTGCCGATTCTTTCTTAAATGGAAGCAAACATAATGAAACTGGGATAAACATACCTGTAGTTGTCTAATAGAAATTCTCGTTTGCAACTGTTGGATTAATAGGGGACTTTTATCAATATATTCACCTCTATTTAATCTCAGATTCAAAAATGTTAATTAGCATCAGTAGACGTCATGCAAGACTATAAATCGCTGCAAGCTCCTGCACGTTATCTCTAGCTGACACCTTTACTAAGAGGTATTGTGTCAATTTAAAACATGCACAAGACAGTTCATAAAATTGTCTATTTAAAGTAATCTTGCCAATTTATTCATTACGAACATTTAGCTAACATTTGATAGTTAATTCTAACCTTTGCCTCGATTCGTCATTCTTGTCTAGATCATGATATGTAGTTCTTTATAATAGCCACATTTGCAGCTAATTAGTATTTCATTTTTGGGGGGTAAATACAGGCAAATATATTGATAAAAGTCAGCTTGTCCTAGAGAGATTTACACAGTAATCAAAACATCATGCCAAGGTGAGCCTACACGAAACACAGCCCTTATTTTAAGTGTTTCTAAAATCTCCTATGGGAAAAATGAATGGTGGAAAAATGATTGGAACCATTTGCCTGTTTAACCACTAGGTTTTATGGGTATTATGACTCTGGTACTCTATGCTTACAACCTAGATCAGCTAGATGCAGGCAAGATGCAGGCGATATATTGAATGTGTCAATGTCTGTCATCTCGATTACTCAAATTTCTCTCAACCTGTTCACCTGCATTGTAAACTTTCCTTCAAGGGATAGTTTGTAGCAACCTCATGATGGGTATAGGGAAAATTGGATTATCACGTATGTTACATTGAGCTGTGTGAATGGAATATGAATGACAGTCATCAAATATGCTGTAATAGAAAAAAGGCCATGCTCAAAAAAATCATTGTCCTCCCTGATCTTAAACAGCACCGACTGCCACTGAATCCATTGGAGTGAATGTCTATGTTTTCAGACCATGCAATCACCGTTGTTGCTAAGAGACCAGTTGTGGTCCCTTTATTTTTGGTATTTCGGATGTTGATAAAGATAACATCCCTTTAATGTGCAGCCACTGTAATCATTTCATATGACAGGGTTTAATTGTTTGCGTGGTGTCTCGTGACAGATTTATAAATTACACACGTAAGATTGGGTTCTGGGTGCTTAGATAGTTTGAATAACTAGTTTCTATAAAGGCAGAAGCTGCGCAGATACTCATTCATCTTTCAAGTCCAGAAGAGACAACTTTTAGCCTGAGCAACGCACCATTGTGATTGACAGTGATGGAAAAAAATGGAGCTTTGAATACGATTGTTTGCACACACCTGTTCAAACCATTGATCACAATCCCATTGTCATACAGGCAACATTGTAAGCCACAGGTGGTGATTAGGCTACTGCAGACTTTAGACATAGGAAGAAATATGACATATATCTGAATGTATAAGTAGGTTGTGGACCTCATGCATTATAAAATAAACACACTTACCATGTCTTTAGATGATTGGCATGGTATTTGATGAGAGACGCAGGCGGTTTGATTCATCTTGGACACAGTTTCCTTTGACGGAGATAAAGACAAATTGATAAAGACAAATGAAATGTGGTCTAGAGTTTTCCAAGCTCAGGGTGCGTGTTGCTATCAAATGTGTACGGTATCTAGAACACTTTGCAGTTACTGCATTCGATCTTTGTTGCCTCCTGGTGATGAGTTTTTCGGTCGCTGCTCCTCTCTCTCCCTCTGTGAAAAATATATCTGACACACCTCCTCCAAAGCAGACTCTGAATATGTTACTGGTTTTACTGGGTTTGCTTCATGTAGAGAAGGGATAGTAAAAAAAAAACTAAGAGCTACAGCTGATTTAAAAAAATATATATATTAAGGTTATTCAGATGTCAAGTGTTTTGTCGTTTTTGGTTCCTCTGAATTTCAGAAGTAAGACTTGAAATGAAAGGTTTCGGTATTAAGTATGTCATGGTTGAGACTAAAATACTGTTATGCACCTGTTCTGTTGCCTTCACTGATCTGCTTCGAGGACCACAATCTGAACATTGCAGTAGCCTAGTACATGTCTCACAACGTTTCACTCACATTCCTTGAAGAGCTACCTTTAGATGAAGTCCCATTGGAGAAAATAAGACCTTGATTGTAAAACATGTAGACTGAAGGATTTCTGGCATGCCTACACACTGCCTGAATATGTACATGGGGAGCTATCTTTAAGATGCTCAGGCAGTTCCTAAAGGCATGTTGAGCCCCAGTCCCTTGTAATGCCCTCTCTTTCCAAATACATGTTGCATTTACTGAATGGTTGTCATCTACACGTGGAAATGATGTTACTGTAAAATAAATCAACAGAGTATGTTTGGTTATCACATTCATGGGATGTGCATTGCACTTGCTGAGATGATCCCTGACTGCTGTACATTAAGTATGCACTGATTGTACAAAACATTAAGAACACCTTCCTAATATTTGAGTTGCAGCCCCCTTTTGTCCCTCAGAACAGTCTCAATTCATTGGGGCATGGACTCTAACAAAGTGTCGAAAGCGTTCCACACGGATGCTGGCCCATGTTGTCTCCAACGCCTCCCACAGTTGTGTCAAGTTGGCTGGATGTCCTTTGGGTGGTGGACCATTCTTGATACACACGGGAAACTGTTGAGTGTGAAGACTCCAGCAGCGTTACCGTTCTTGACACACACTGATTGAAGTGGTTTTAACAGGTGACATAAATAAGGGCTTTCACCTGGATTAACCTGGAATGTCTATGTCATAGAAAGAGCAGCTGTTCCTAATGCTTTGTACACTTAGTGTACATATTTAAGGACAACCCATTGGGCATCAGTTAAATGTCTAGTTTTGATTTACATTTGGCTGAGTTGTCAACTAATGTGAATTCAACGTGAATTCAACATTTCGTTAGAGTTTGCTTTAAAGTTGGGTACAAAATTCCCTGATGTTGGTGGCTTTTTGCAAATCCAATCAGTTTTCCACATTGATTCAACGTCATCGCAATTTTTGTTTATTGTTGAAGTGACGTGGAAACAATGTTGATTCAACCCGTTTTTGCAGAGTGGGAAATGAATCATTGCCAGCCTCTTCACATTCTTATGTAACTAACAATACTGCTGCTGTATCAATGAGCTATTATGCATATCATCATGATGAACAATAACCAATACCTCAAAGTCATGAAGCTGGGGGAGGTTATATTAATGCATGTAAATACTATTCATATGACTATTATTCACAGTTCAGGCAGCACAATTATGTAAAAAAACAAATAAGTATACCAGTAGGTTTTCACGTTGTAGCACTTCCATTTAGGATTTCATTCATCGGCAACATTAATAATTGCCACATTGATCCTAATATTTCCCTTTTTTTTTTATTTCACACTGAGGTGAATTTTTATTATGAAGAGACACACATGGAGAGGAGGCAGTGTGTCAACAGAGTGGGCTGAAGCTGAGAGAGGACTCAGAGGATGAATACTGGCATAATTATAGAGAATACATGTTGATCTCCAAATAGCAGCAGTGCAAAAACCACTCTCCTCAAACCAACACTGACACTTATATTACAGGACCAAATGTATGTGGACACCTGCTCGTCGAACATCTCATTTCAAAACCATGGGCATTAATATGGAGTTGGTCCCCATTTGCTTTTATTTCAGCCTCAACTCCTATGGGAAGGCTTTCCATTAGATGTTAGGCACATGCTCCCATTCAGCCACAAGAGTATTAGTGAGGTCGGGCACTGATGCTTGGCAATTAGGCCTGGCTCGCAGTCGGCGTTCCAATTCATCCCAAAGGGGTTTGATGGGGTTGAGGTCAGGGCTCTGTGCAGGCCAGTCAAGTTCTTCCACACCGATCTCAACAAACCATTTCTGTACGGACCTCGCTTTGTGCACGGGGGCATTGTCATGCTGAAACAGAAAAGAGCCTTTCCCAAACTGTTGGCACGAAGTTGAAAGCACAGAATCGTCTAGAATGTCATTGTATGCTGTAGCGTTATGATTTCGCTTCACTGAACTAGCCCTAACCATAAAAAACAGCCCCAGACCATTATTCCTCCTCCACCAAACTGTACAGTTGACACTGTGCATTCGAGCAGGTAGCATTCTCCTGGCATCCTCAAAACCCAGATACGTCCATCGGACTGCCAGATGGTGAAGCGTGATTCATCACTCCAGAGAACGCTTGGCATTGCGCATGGTGATCTTAGGCTTGCTCGACCATGGAAACCCAGTTCACGAAGCTACCGCCAAACAGTTCTTGTGCTGAAGTTGCTTCCAGAGGAAGTTTGGAACTCGGTAGGGAGTGTTTCAACCAAAGACAGATGATTTTTAAGTGAGCGGTCCCGTTCTGTGAGCTTGTGTGGCTTACCACTTCGCGGCTGAGCCGTTGTTGCTCTTAGATGTTTCCACTTCTCAATAACAGCACTTACAGTTGACCGCCACAGCTCTAGCAGGGCAGAAATTTGACGAACTGACTCATTGGAAAGGTGGCATCCTATGACGATGCCACATTGAAAGTCACTGTGCTCTTCAGCCAATCTTTGTCTATGGAGATTGCATCCTCGATTTTATACACCTGTCAGCAACAAGTGTAGCTGAAATAGCCAAATCCACTAATTTGAAGGTGTGTCCACATACTTTTGTATATATAATGTAGCAAAACGCATGCAAGATTGTAACATTAAATAAACCTTGACGCTATGCCTCCGAATGATGGAGATACAGATATTCCCCCAAAAATGTAAATGTCTATAATGTATACAAACTGACTAGCTAAAATCCTTGCTAGCAAATATTAGCTAGCTAGTTAGCTAGCAAGCTGAGTAGCTAGCTAGCATTTGTGGGCTTCATCTGCTAACCCCAAACAGCACAACTGACACTGTTTTCATACACGTTTATTATATGTAGGGAAAAATGAATTAAGAATCGAGCTATAACTCATGTCAAACTACTCCAAACATCATCCAAGATACAAGGAGACCATTATGACTGACCCTTGCTGACATTTTCACTCTAATACCTCACAGGAGCAATACTACTCTTTCCAAGCATACGATAGGACCGAGTAGGTGCACAGCTGACCTCAGCTAAAATGACATCTAAATGCCACTAAAGTGGTCAGTGGGCTAAATATTTAGGAACAAAAATAAAAATCACAAAAGCAGTGCACTGGGCCTTTACTAGTCCTGTATTAGCAGACCGATATAACCTGTCTCAGAGCTTTTGACAAATACACTATGGGAGTTTACATTCCATTCCATTTTGCATGCATCTATCACAGAGAAAATACGCTTATTCAATGTATAGAGTCATACACACTACACCCTTTTTGCTTTAGGAGGCTGCTCAGGAAGATGTGGGTGTCTGGGTGGGTGGGCGGTAAATCACAAGTCCATCCAATTGGAAAGGACTGGTAACTAAGACAAATTACTGGCATAAATTCTTCACAGGTTTTGTGATTTGAATGATACATTTCAGTTGAAATTACACAGTACACAGAATGTCAGTAGGTGTTTGAAAAATATATTTTAGTCTGCATTCAGATGAATATAGGATAATTGACCTTCTATTTGGTTTAATCAGTTGCATGTAGGCCTATTTATGCTGCAATTCAGCTTTTAGCTCCAAATGTGTACTATTCAAATAAAACCTGTATATATAATTCACTAAGTACTTTGATTGACTTTATCACAGATAAATTAGTACATTAGTACATGATACATTAGTAAAGCACAGACCAATGAACCCTTCAGTAATGTTCAAAAGAAAATGCATCTCCAAACATTTAGGGTGAACACCCACTAACAATACCATGCCAAACTGAAAAGCCTTTAAAAAAAAGAATATGATTAAAAACCTTGCCAAAGCTGTATCCTGATTCTATTGAATGTGTGCACCCATTTATTTCAATTCAAGATGACAGGCAGTGAAGGGTAGCCAAATACAATTTTGACAAGGATCAATTCCTGAACAATTTTAACAAAAAGGGTTTGAGAAGGCCCTTTTACGTCTTTACAGTGGGGCAAAAAAGTATTTAGTCAGCCACCAATTGTGCAAGTTCTCCCACTTAAAAAGATGGGAGAGGCATCATAGGTACACTTCAACTATGACAGACAAAATGAGAAAAAAAAATCCAGAAAATCACATTGTAGGATTTTTAATGAATTTATTTGCAAATTATGGTGTAATTTTCTGGATTTTCTTTCTCATTTTGTCTGTCATAGTTGATGTGTACCTATGATGAAAATTACAGGCCTCTCTCAACTTTTTAAGTGGGAGAACTTGCACAATTGGTGGCTGACTAAATACTTTTTTTGCCCCACTGTATACTGTATCGTGTCTTCATTCACCACCACAGATTGCTCTTGGACAAACCTCGGAGGAACACCAGAGAGATAAAGGACTAGTGGACCATGTGAAGTCGTCTGGACGATTAAACCAGGACCTGGTAAGAACAATCAAACATTTGGATAAGCAATTCAATTGGATAGCCGTCACCCACCAAGTAAAACAGAAAAATAATCATCAACCAACAGGTCAAGTTGCGATTCTCACCTGATGACTTCAGGAGAGGCCGAACAGTCTGATGGTGGACTGATCTTTCAGCGAGTTACTCCAATGACCTTGCTTCAG
This sequence comes from Oncorhynchus clarkii lewisi, assembly GCF_045791955.1. Lineage (NCBI taxonomy): Eukaryota > Metazoa > Chordata > Actinopteri > Salmoniformes > Salmonidae > Oncorhynchus > Oncorhynchus clarkii. Next base: position 19,918,993 of record NC_092153.1, read on the forward strand.
GAATTATTTCAGACGTCTGGTCTTGGCCATGGGCCATTGAAGGGGAAAATGTTAAATACACATCCAATTCAGCTTTGTGGAACCTTTAATAACAGCACAGCATTCAAACAGTTTTTTTTAATAGTTAAAAATGCACTTACCACTTACTTAAAGTCTTCAGTTGGCGACAGCAAGGAGCAAAATTTCACGATGCCACTTCGGAACAATCCAAACGCAAAGCAATTGTTCACCTGCCTGAGCCAAACTAATGTTATGAAGAATTGTTAAATGAGCCATGTGCCGCCTACCATCTTCACCCAATGTCTAACAAGCTCAAAACTTCTTCAGTCCAGCATAAATAAATATAACGCAGGCCAGACACGGAGTCCTACTCAGTTCACCATTACTTGAAGACCTAAACATTGCCAATATTAGTACAATCTATTCGACCAAATGGGAATAAGACACTTTTTGATAAATCACATTAATACCAAAATGATAACTTTATCCGTGCATGCTAACAAAGTAAAGAAACTATGACGAACATAAAGGTATGTCACATGATGTTAGTCAGATGTGTCAGTCATGCTTAGGGAGTGTCATCGTCCCTGCTGGTGTCCTCAGCTAAACCCAGGACCAGTAATAAAACACAAGCATGAGTTACAATTAGTTCATGTGGCCAATGTCCATGACGTAATTTGGATACACTGACATAACACGTACTCATTGTGTCATATTTCAACCAGAAGGCAGGAGAACTCAGGGATTATCGTGGGAATAACTACCGACTAAGATCTATTCTTTAAGCCAGACGCGAAGAGAAGGGCCGGGGAAACAGCCCTTATGAGGACGTTATACACGGTAATTACCGGGTTCGAGGGTCTTTATTGCTTTTTTATGAAACAGGTTGTTTGGATCCTGATTGGTTGATAGCAGGGAGTTATTCACCACAATTACATTATTTAGCAGATGCTCTTATCCAAAGCAATTTGCAGGAGAAATTAAATCAAATCAAATCAAATCAAATCAAATTTTATTTGTCACATACACATGGTTAGCAGATGTTAATGCGAGTGTAGCGAAATGCTTGTGCTTCTAGTTCCGACAATGCAGTAATAACAAGTAATCTAACTAACAATTCCAAAACTACTGTCTTGTACACAGTGTAAGGGGATAAAGAATATGTACATAAGGATATATGAATGAGTGATGGTACAGAGCAGCATAGGCAAGATACAGTAGATGGTATCGGGTACAGTATGTACAAATGAGATGAGTATGTAAACAAAGTGGCATAGTATAGTATAAAGTGGCTAGTGATACATGTATTACATAAGGATACCGTCGATGATATAGAGTACAGTATATACGTATGCGTATGAGATGAATAATGTAGGGTAAGTAACATTTATATAAGGTAGCATTGTTTAAAGTGGCTAGTGATATATTTACATCATTTCCCATCAATTCCCATTATTAAAGTGGCTGGAGTTGAGTCAGTGTCAGTGTGTTGGCAGCAGCCACTCAGTGTTAGTGGTGGCTGTTTAACAGTCTGATGGCCTTGAGATAGAAGCTGTTTTTCAGTCTCTCGGTCCCAGCTTTGATGCACCTGTACTGACCTCGCCTTCTGGATGATAGCGGGGTGAACAGGCAGTGGCTCGGGTGGTTGATGTCCTTGATGATCTTTATGGCCTTCCTGTGACATCGGGTGGTGTAGGTGTCCTGGAGGGCAGGTAGTTTGCCCCCGGTGATGCGTTGTGCAGACCTCACTACCCTCTGGAGAGCCTTACGGTTGAGGGCGGTGCAGTTGCCATACCAGGCGGTGATACAGCCCGCCAGGATGCTCTCGATTGTGCATCTGTAGAAGTTTGTGAGTGCTTTTGGTGACAAGCCGAATTTCTTCAGCCTCCTGAGGTTGAAGAGGCGCTGCTGCGCCTTCTTCACGATGCTGTCTGTGTGAGTGGACCAATTCAGTTTGTCTGTGATGTGTATGCCGAGGAACTTAAAACTTGCTACCCTCTCCACTACTGTTCCATCGATGTGGATAGGGGGGTGTTCCCTCTGCTGTTTCCTGAAGTCCACAATCATCTCCTTAGTTTTGTTGACGTTGAGTGTGAGGTTGTTTTCCTGACACCACACTCCGAGGGCCCTCACCTCCTCCCTGTAGGCCGTCTCATCGTTGTTGGTAATCAAGCCTACCACTGTTGTGTCGTCCGCAAACTTGATGATTGAGTTGGAGGCGTGCGTGGCCACGCAGTCGTGGGTGAACAGGGAGTACAGGAGAGGGCTCAGAACGCAACCTTGTGGGGCCCCAGTGTTGAGGATCAGCGGGGAGGAGATGTTGTTGCCTACCCTCACCACCTGGGGGCGGCCCGTCAGGAAGTCCAGTACCCAGTTGCACAGGGCGGGGTCGAGACCCAGGGTCTCGAGCTTGATGACGAGCTTGGAGGGTACTATGGTGTTGAATGCCGAGCTGTAGTCGATGAACAGCATTCTCACATAGGTATTCCTCTTGTCCAGATGGGTTAGGGCAGTGTGCAGTGTGGTTGAGATTGCATCGTCTGTGGACCTATTTGGGCGGTAAGCAAATTGGAGTGGGTCTAGGGTGTCAGGTAGGGTGGAGGTGATATGGTCCTTGACTAGTCTCTCAAAGCACTTCATGATGACGGATGTGAGTGCTACGGGGCGGTAGTCATTTAGCTCAGTTACCTTAGCTTTCTTGGGAACAGGAACAATGGTGGCCCTCTTGAAGCATGTGGGAACAGCAGACTGGTATAGGGATTGATTGAATATGTCCGTAAACACACCGGCCAGCTGGTCTGCGCATGCTCTGAGGGCGCGGCTGGGGATGCCATCTGGGCCTGCAGCCTTGCGAGGGTTAACACGTTTAAATGTCTTACTCACCTCGGCTGCAGTGAAGGAGAGACCGCATGTTTTCGTTGCAGCCCGTGTCAGTGGCACTGTATTGTCCTCAAAGCGGGCAAAAAAGTTATTTAGTCTGCCTGGGAGCAAGACATCCTGGTCCGTGACTGGGCTGGGTTTCTTCCTGTAGTCCGTGATTGACTGTAGACCCTGCCACATGCCTCTTGTGTCTGAGCCGTTGAATTGAGATTCTACTTTGTCTCTGTACTGGCGCTTAGCTTGTTTGATAGCCTTGCGGAGGGAATAGCTGCACTGTTTGTATTCGGTCATGTTACCAGACACCTTGCCCTGATTAAAAGCAGTGGTTCGCGCTTTCAGTTTCACACGAATGCTGCCATCAATCCACGGTTTCTGGTTAGGGAATGTTTTAATCGTTGCTATGGGAACGACATCTTCAACGCACGTTCTAATGAACTCGCACACCGAATCAGCGTATTCGTCAATGTTGTTATCTGACGCAATACAAAACATCTCCCAGTCCACGTGATGGAAGCAGTCTTGGAGTGTGGAGTCAGCTTGGTCGGACCAGCGTTGGACAGACCTCAGCGTGGGAGCCTCTTGTTTTAGTTTCTGTCTGTAGGCAGGGATCAACAAAATGGAGTCGTGGTCAGCTTTTCCGAAAGGGGGGCGGGGCAGGGCCTTATATGCGTCGCGGAAGTTAGAGTAACAATGGTCCAAGGTCTTTCCTCCCCTGGTTGCGCAATCGATATGCTGATAAAATTTGGGGAGTCTTGTTTTCAGATTAGCCTTGTTAAAATCCCCAGCTACAATGAATGCAGCCTCCGGATAAATTGTTTCCAGTTTGCAGAGAGTTAAATAAAGTTCGTTCAGAGCCATCGATGTGTCTGCTTGGGGGGGGATATATACGGCTGTGATTATAATCGAAGAGAATTCTCTTGGTAGATAATGCGGTCTACATTTGATTGTGAGGAATTCTAAATCAGGTGAACAGAAGGATTTGAGTTCCTGTATGTTTCTTTCATCGCACCATGTCACGTTAGTCATAAGGCATACGCCCCCGCCCCTCTTTTTACCAGAAAGATGTTTTTTCCTGTCTGCGCGATGCGTGGAGAAACCTGTTGGCTGCACCGCTTCGGATTGCGTCTCTCCAGTAAGCCACGTTTCCGTGAAGCAAAGAACGTTACAGTCTCTGATGTCCCTCTGGAATGCTACCCTTGCTCGGATTTCATCAACCTTGTTGTCAAGAGACTGGACATTGGCAAGAAGAATGCTAGGGAGTGGTGCGCGCTGTGCCCGTCTCCGGAGTCTGACCAGTAGACCGCCTCGTTTCCCTCTCTTTCGGAGTCGTTTTTTTGGGTCGCTGCATAGGATCCACTCCGTTGTCCTGTTTGTAAGGCAGAACACAGGATCCGCGTCGCGAAAAACATATTCTTGGTCGTACTGATGGTGAGTTGATGCTGATCTTATATTCAGTAGTTCTTCTCGACTGTATGTAATGAAACCTAAGATGACCTGGGGTACTAATGTAAGAAATAACACGTAAAAAAACAAAAAACTGCATAGTTTCCTAGGAACGCGAAGCGAGGCGGCCATCTCTGTCGGCGCCGGAAGTCACCGACAGATTAGGATTAAGTGCCTTGCTCACAGGCACATCAACAGATGTTTTTACCTAATCAGCTCAGGGATTCAAACCAGCGACATTTTGGTTACTGGCCCAATGCTCTTAACTTCTAGGATACCTGCCACCCTATCTCCGGGTAATGCCTGTTAACAATCCCGGGGTAATGTCTGTTACCAGTTCCATTTGAATTATCATTGTGCATCTACTGTCCGTCAGCCCAGCTAGACAATTCATAAACTTAGTCACCTCTGGAAAAAAGCATCTAGATATTATTTCCCCATGCTACAAGCCTAGCATTTGGTTTGCAAAAGTTTGTCTAAACCTTGCTGCCTAACTCTTCACCATGCCATAGAGCAGGGGTTTTCAAACTTGTCTTGCCCAGGGATAACCGCCCAGACAAACCGGCGACCCAGAGATCCCATCGTCTGTTAGCAAAAAAAATATCTATTCATGTTTTGTCTCATCATCAGGTGAATGCAGGGGAGAACGACTGCCCCCTCTCATTGAATCCACAGAAGTTCAAGGCCAAACGAGCTGCTGCTGGCATTGCTAACAGAAAAAAGGATCCCCATTATAGTGAATGGAAAAATTGCCATCTTTGTGGTCAATACTCTCCATGAGACGCCATCTTAACCGACTTCATTAGGCTTCAGTGCGCTATTCAATCTTCTTCACATAGGAATAAATGGTGTCACGTGATTGATGGCTTTGTTCATTCATATATAGTCATTGGGGGAATGATAATAGCAAGTAGAAGTAATAAACATTTTAAAATTAATATATTTGGTAGACAGTTTCATTATTTGACCTCCCCACAGTTCTTTGAAAGAGGAAGTGTAAACTCTAACATAGTATTTTAGAAAAGTATCTTGGCAGCATAGAGAAAATATTGCTGTTGTAATGCAAATTTTTTGCAATTCTAGAAAATGTTTCATTGATCTGAGAAAAGATTTTGCAGTTCAATATATATATTGTATGTGTGCTTTCTATCTGGTTTTGGTCATTTAAGGTGACACTGAAAATGTTTTTCTATCCTGAAAATTACCACTTAGACGCCCACTAAAACAAATATACTGTAATGAGCTCCAATGACTGTAATTTTCTCAATTTTAAAGGGATAGTTCGAGATTTTGGCAATGAAGCCATTTACAGTATCTACATTTGTACACATTTGATCCACAATACTATTCTGTTGCAGCTAGCAATATTCATAAAATAAAACTGAAAAAATATTTTTCAACACGAAACAATTTGCAGACCACCGACAGAACCAACGCGGACCCCGGTTTGAAAACCCCTGACATAGAAAATGAACGTGATGAGACTGACAGCTTCTCTGAGCCAGGTGAATTCATTCATCAGAATCATTATAATGAATGTGGCAATTCAAACAAAGGTCAAACAAACAAAAATGCACATAGTTTTCTGTCATTTCAGCTGCTTGATGTGATTGTCTGCAAGCCTTGGGTGAACAGGGAGTTCAGGAAAAGATTAAGCACGCACCCCTGAGGGGCCTCCGTGTTGAGGGTCAGTGTGGCGGATGTGTTGTTGCCTACGCTCACCACTTGGGTGTGACCGTCAGGAAGTCCAGGATCCAGTTGCAGAGGGATGTGTTCAGTCCCTGGGTCCTGAGCTTAGTGATGAGCTTGGAGGACAGTAGTTTCATGTTTTCATGTCACATGCACAAGTAAAGTGAAATGCCTTTCTTGCAAACTCAAAACCTAACAATGCAATGATCAATAACAGTATAATACTACAAAAAAATACTACCTAAATATGAAAAACACAATAAGTAAGTAAGCATACCATATACAGGGTCATTTCCAATACCATATTTACAATGTGCAGGGATTATTTTTTATTTTTTTATTTCACCTTTATTTAACCAGGTAGGCTAGCTGAGAACAAGTTCTCATTTGCAACTGCGACCTGGCAAGATAAAGCAAAGCAGTTCGACACATACAACAACACAGAGTTACACATGGAATAAACAAACATACAATCAATAATACGGTAGAAAAATCTACATACAGCATGTGCAAATGAGGTAGGATAAGAGAGGTAAGGCAATAAATAGGCCGTGGTGGCAAAGTAATTACAATATAGCAATTAAATACTGGAATGGTAGAATGTGCAGAAGATGAGTGTGCAAGTAGAGATACATGTGGTGCAAAGGAGCAAAATAAATAAATAATTACAGTATGGGGATGAGGTAGATTGGATGGGCTATTTACAGATGAGCTATGTACAGGTGCAGTGATCTGTGAGCTGCTCTGATAGCTGGTGCTTAAAGCTAGTGAGCGAGATAAGAGTCTCCAGCTTTAGTGATTTTTGCAGTTCATTCCAGTCACTGGCAGCAGAGAACTGGAAGGAGAGGCGGCCGAAGGAAGAATTGGCTTTGGGGGTGACCAGTGACCTGCTGGAGCGCGTGCTACGGGTGGGTGCTGCTATGGTGACCAGTGAGCTGAGATAAGGCGGGGCTTTACCTAGCAGAGACTTGCAGATGACCTGGAGCCAGTGAGTTTGGCGTTGAGTATGAAGCAAGGGCCAGCCAACAAGAGCGTACAGGTCGCAGTGGTGGGTAATATATGGGGCATTGGTGACAAAACGAATGGCACTGTGATAGACTGCAGTGTTAGAAGCTATTTTGTAAATGACATCGCCGAAGTCGAGGATCGGTAGGATAGTCATTTTTACGAGGGTATGTTTGGCAGCATGAGTGAAGGATGCTTTGTTGCAGAATAGGAAGCTGATTCTAGATTTAATTTGGGTTTGGAGATGTTTAATGTGAGTCTGGAAGGAGAGTTTACAGTCTAACCAGACACCTAGGTATTTGTAGTTGTCCACATAATCTAAGTCAGAACGGTGGACAGGTGCGGGCAGCAATCAGTTGAAGAGCATACATTTAGTTTTACTTGCATTTAAGAGCAGTTGGAGGCCACGGAAGGAGAGTTGTATGGCATTGAAGCTCATCTGGAGGACAGAGTCGAAAGCCTTGGCCACGTCGATGAATACGGCTGCACAGTAATGTCTCTTATCGATGGCGGTTATGATATCGTTTAGGACCTTGAGCGTGGCTGAGGTGCTCCCATGACCAGCTCTGAAACCAGATTGCATAGCGGAGAAGGTACGGTGGGATTCGCAATGGTCGGTAATCCTTTTGTTAACTTGTCTTTCGAAGACCTTAGAAAGACAGGGTAGGATAGATATAGGTCTGTAGCAGTTTGGGTCTAGAGTGTCTCCCCCTTTGAAGAGGGGGATGACTGCGGCAACTTTCCAATCTATGGGAATCTCAGACGATACGAAAGAGAGGTTGAATAGGTTGATACTGGAGTGATGGAGGTAGACATGTATCGGGGTAAGGTGACTAGGCAACAGGATATAAGATTAACAGAGTAGCAGCAGCAGCTTGTATGTGAGTGGGTGTGCGTGATTGTTGAGTCAGGATAAATGTACGTATTATGTGTGAGTGAGCAGATGATGGAGTGAGTGTGTGAGTGTGCATAGAGTCAGTGCAAAACTAAAACTAAAAGGTCAGTAAGGTCAACTCAGATAGTGTGTGTAGCGATTCTGTTAGCAATTTATCAGTCTTATTGCTTGGGGATAGAAGCTGTTCAAGAGCCTGTGTGTGACAGACTTGATGCACCGATACCACTTGCTGTGCGGAAGCAGAGGGAATAGTGTATGGCTTGGGTGGCTGGAGTCTTTAGCGATTTTCCGGGCCTTCCTACCAGAGCACAGTGATTGAAGCCAATCAAAATTCTCTCAATGGTGTAGAACTCCTTGAGAATTGTCAAGGCCCATGCCAAACCTTTTCAACATTCTGAAGGGAAGAGATGTTGTGCCTTCTTCGTGACTGTGTGCGTGTGTTTGGACCATTTTAAGTCTTTAGTGACTTGGACACCAAGGAACTTGAAGCTCTCGACCTGCTCCACTGTAGCCGATGTGGATAGAGGCGTGCCCGCCCACCCCGTTCCCTTTTGTCCACGATCAGCTCTTTGGTCATACTGACGGTGAGGGAGAGGTTGTTGTTCTGGCACCACACTCCCATGTCACTGGCCTCCTCCCTGTAAACTAAATCATCGTCACCGGTGATCATGCCTACCACCGTTGTGTCATCAGCAAACTGGATGATGGTGTTGGAGTCATGCATGGCCATGCAGTTGTGGGTGAACAGAGAGTACAGGAGTGGACTAAGCACACACGCCCTGTGGGGCCCCTGTGTTGAGGTTCAGCGTGGTGGAGGTGATGTTGCCTAACCTCACCACCAGGGGGCGGCCCGTCAGGAAGTCCAGGATCCAGTTGCAGAGGGAGGTGTTTAGACCCCGTTTCCTAACCTTGGTGACGAGCTTGGAGGGGACAATGGTGTTGAACGCTGAGCTGAGAACAGCGTTCTCACATACAGTGCATTTGGAAAGTATTCAGACTTTCTCACATTTTGTTACGCTACAGCCTTATTCTAAAATTAATTTAATAAAAAATGAATCCTCATCAATCCACACACAGTACCCCGTAATGGCAGTGAAAATTGTTTTTTAGACATTTTTGACAATGTAAAAAATGTGAAAGAGAAATACCATATTTACATACAGTACCAGTCAGAAGTTTGGACACACCTACTCATTCAAGGGGATTTATTTATTTGACTATTTTCTACATTGTAGAATAATAGTGAATACATAAAAACTATGAAATAACATGGAATCATGTAGTAACCAAAAAGTGTTAAACAAATCAAAATATATTTTATATTTGAGATCCTTCAAAGAGGCCACCTTTTGCCTTGATGACAGCTTTGCACACTCTTTGCATTCTCTCAACCAGCTTCACCTGGAATGCTTTTCCAACAGTGTTGAAGGAGTTCCCACATATGCTGATCACTTGTTGGTGGCCTTTCCTTCACTCTGCCATCCAACTCATCCCAAACCATCTCAATTGGATTGAAGCTGGGTGATTGTGGAAGCAAGGTCATCTGAATCAGCACTCCATCAATCTCTTTCTTCACCAAATAGCCTTTGCACAGCCTGGAGGTGTGTTGGGTCATTGTCCTGTTGAAAACAAATGATAGTCATACTAAGCGTTAACCAGATAGGATGGCGAATTGCTGCAGAATGCTGTGGAAGACATGCTGGTTAAGTGTGCCTTGAATTCTAAATAAATCACTGACAGTGTCACCAGCAAAGCACCCCCAAACTATCACACCTCCTCCTCCATGCTTCACAGTGGGAACCACACATGCAGAGATCATCCATTCACCTACTCTGCATCTCACATGGCTGTTGGAACCAAAAATCTCACATTTGGATTCATCAGACCAAAGGACATACTTCCACCAGTCTAATGTCCATTGCCCGTGTCTCTTGGTCCAAGGAAGTCTCTTCTTCTTATTGGTGTCCTTAAAAGTGTTTTATTTGCAGCAATTCAACTATGAAGGCCTGATTCACACTGTCTCCTCTGAACAGTTGATGTTGAGATGTGTATGTTACTTGAACTCTGTGAAGCATTCATTTGGGTTGCATTTTCTGAGGCTGGTAACTCTAATGAACTCATCCTCTGCAGCAGAGGTAACTCTGGGTCTTCCTTTCCTGTGGCGGTCCTCATGAGAGCCAGTTTCATTATAGTTCTTGATGGTTTCTGCGACTGCACTTGAAGAAACTTTCAAAGTTATTGAAATGTTACGCATTGACCGACCTTCATGTCTTAAAGTTATGATGAACTGTAATTTCTCTTTGCTTGTTTGAGTTGTTCTTGCCATAATATGGACTTGGTCTTTTAACAAATAGGACTATCTTCTGTATACCACCCCTACCTTGTCACAACACAACTTATTGGCTCAAATGCATTAATGAAAGACGTTCCACAAATTAACTATTAACAAGGCACCCTTGTTAATCAAAATGCATTCCAGGTGACTACCTCATGAAGCTGGTTGAGAGAATGACAAGAGTGTTTAAAGCTTTCATCAAGGAAAAGGGTGGCTTCTTTGAAGAATCTCAAATATAAAATATGTTTAGATTGTTTTAAAGCTTTTTTGGTTACTACATGATTCCAAATGTGTTTTTTCATAGTTTTGATGTCTTCACTATTATTCTACATTGTAGAAAATAGTAAAGATAAAGAAAAATCCTTGATGAGTAGGTGTGTCCTAACTTTTGACTGCTACTGTAAGTATTCATACCCTTTACTATGAGACTCGAAATTGAGCTAAAGTGCATCCTGTTTCCATTGATCATCCTTGAGATGTTTCTAAAACTTGATTGGAATCCACCTTTGGTAAATTCAATTGATTGAAACACACCTCTCTATATAAAGTCCCACAGTTGAAAGTGCATGTCAGAGCAAAAACCAAGCCATAAGGTCAAAAGGAATTGTCCGTTGAGCTCCGAGACAGGATTGTGTCGAGGCACAGATCTGGAGAAGGGTACCAAAACATTTCTGCAGTATTAAAGGTCCCCAAGGACACAGGAACCTCCATCATTCTTTAAAGGAATTAGTTTGGAACCATCAATACTCTTCCTAGAGCTGGCCACCCGGCCAAACTGAGCAAGCGGGGGAGAAAGGCCTTGGTCAGGGAGGTGACAAAGAACCCGATGGTCACTCCGACAGAGCTCCAGAGTTCTTCTGGGGAGATGGGAGAACCTTCCAGAAGGACAACCATCTCTGCAGTATTCCAGCAATCAGGCCGTTAAGGCAGAGTGGCCAGACGGAAGCCACTCCTCAGTAAAAGGCACATGAAAGCCTGCTTGGAGTTTGCCAAAAGGCACCTAAAGAAACAAGGTTCTCTGGTCTGATGAAAGCAACATTGAACTCATTGGCCTGAATGCAAGGTGTCACGTCTGGAGGAAACCTTGCACCATCCCTACGGTGGTGGCAGAATTATGCTATGGGGATGTTTTTCAGCGGCAGGGACTGGGAACTAGTCAGGATGAAGGGAAAGATGAAGGGAGCTAAGTACAGAGAGATCCTTGATGAAAACCTGCTTCAGAGCTCTCAGGACCTTAGACTCGGGCAAAGGTTCACCTTCCAACAGGACAACGACCCTAAGCACACACCCAAGACAATTCAGAAGTGGCTTCGGGACAAGTCTCTAAATGTCCTTGAGTGGCCCAGCCAGAGCGCGGACTTGAACCCGATCAAACATCTCTGGAGAGACCTGAAAATAGCTGTGCAGCAATTCCCCCCATCCAACCTTATAGAGCTTGAGAGGATCTGTACAGAATACTAGGGGAAACATACCAGATACAGGTTTGCCAATGTTGTAGCGTCATACCCAAGAAGACAGTTTTTGCTCTGTCATTATGTGGTATTGTGTGTAATTTGATGATAAAAAATAAACAATTTAATCCATTTTAGAATACGGCTAAGGTAACAAAATATTGAAAAAGTCAAGGGGTTTGAATACTTTCTGAATGCAACGTAGGTATTCCTCTTATCTAGGTGGGTGAGGGCAGTATGGAGTGCAATTGAGATTGTGTCATTTATGGATCTGTTGGGGGCGGTATGCAAATTGGAGTGGGTCTAGGGCACATATGTCAGAGTCAAGGCCCGCGGGCCACATCCGGCCCGCAAGAAGGTTTTTTACGGCCCCTGGGATGATCTTGATTTATTATTAGAACCGGCCCGCAGCAAGCCGGCAGCCCGCAGATCTTTTACACGCACCAATACTACATTTCCCACAATGCAAAGGTGACGCACCGAGCAGTAGGCTGCTTCATTTCAATATTTATTGGCACAGCAGTCGTCAGCATCACAGTAAAATTAACTTTCAGATACCCATCAAAAATGGCAAAACGGAAGGTGGATACTGAGAACCGGGGGTTTCAAACAAGGTGGGAGTCGGAGTATATGTTCACGAAGGTAGCTGGAAAACCTGTGTGTCTTCTGTGTGGAGAAAGTGTGGCGGTACTGAAAGAGTATAATCTGAGACGACATTATGAAACGAAACACGCGGACAAAAACAAGAATATGGACATGGAACAAAGGCTACAAAAGGCAGAGGAATTAAAACGAGGCCTCAAATCTCGACAGGCTCTGTTCAAAAAAGCCAAATCACAAGGCCAGGCTGCTGTCAAGGCCAGTTTTATTTTGGCAGAAGAGATCGCTAAATCAGCCCGGCCATTTACGGAGGGGGATTTCATCAAAAACTGCATGATTAAAGTTTGTGACGAAGTTTGCCCAGAAAAAAGGCAACTCTTTTTAAATGTGAGTCTGAGCAGAAACACCATTGCCGAGAGAGTAGACCAGTTGTCCATCAATCTAAAAGAGCAGCTTGTGAAAAAGGGAAAAGATTTTATTGCATATTCCTTGGCTGTGGATGAGAGCACCGACATTTCTGACATTGCCCAGTTGTCAATTTTCATCCGCGGAGTGGACTCCAACCTAAGCGTGACAGAGGAGTTTTTGGCTTTACGTCCTATGCATGGCACAACTACGGGGCATGATTTGTATGAAGAGGTGTCAAGATGTGTAAATGAGATGGAGCTGCCTTGGGAAAAACTCGTGGGTTTGACAACCGACGGAGCACCTGCGATGTGTGGACACAGGAGCGGACTGGTGGCGAAGATACGGGAAAAGATGCAAGAGGAAAACGCGACAGGTGAGCTGACAGCTTATCATTGTATCATACACCAGGAAGCGTTGTGCGGTAAAGCCTTGAAAATGGAGCATGTAATGAGCATCATCACGCGCACAGTTAACTTTATCAGAGCCAAAGGTTTGAATCACCGCCAGTTCAAGGCATTTCTGACGGAGTTAGAAACGGAGCATGGTGATTTGCCTTATCACACAGAGGTGCGATGGCTAAGCCAGGGAAAGGTGCTTCAAAGATGTTTCGAGCTTCGTGAGGAGATTTGTCTGTTCTTGGACAGCAAAGGGAAAGACACAACACAACTCCGAGACGAAATGTTTCTGTGTGAAATGGCTTTTCTGTGTGACATTACGAGTCATCTGAATGCAATAAACTTGCAGCTGCAGGGTCGGGATCGTGTCATCTCTGATATGTACAGTACAGTGAAGGCATTTAAAACCAAACTGACTCTGTGGGAGACGCAGATGCGGAAAGAAAATTTGAGCCACTTTCCCAGCTGCCAGACCATGAAAGAGAAGCTCTCTACCAGTGCGTTCCCGAGCACACAGTTGGCTGATAAAATAGGTATGCTTGCCGCTGACTTTCGACGCCGATTTGCTGACTTTGAAGCACAAAAAAGCAGGTTGGAACTGCTCGGTAACCCATTTGCTGTTGACGTGGAAAGCTCACCACCAAACCTCCAAATGGAGTTGATTGACCTCCAATGCAATGATGCACTGAGGGCAAAATATGCGGCAGTGGGTGCTGCGGAGTTCGCCCGTTTCCTCCCCGGCACAATGCCCCAGCTGCGCATCCAGGCTGCTCAAACGTTGTCTATGTTTGGCAGCACATACCTGTGTGAACAACTGTTTTCTTTGATGAACCTGAACAAAACATCACACAGAAGTCGACTTACTGCTGAACACCTCCACTCAATTCTGAGGATTTCTTCAGCTCAGAGCCTTACCCCGAACATTGATGAACTTGTGGAAAAGATGGGACACCACCAAGTATCACCCTCAACCTCAAACAAGTGAACATTACTGTGCAATCACATATTTAGAGTTTTTACTCAGTTCAAGTTTAAAAGTTAAAATTTAATATTTGTTTTCACTGCATGTTACTTCTCCTTAAACAAAGTGTTGTTTTTGATTAATAGATTTTTGCACTTTATTTTTTTGTATTTCAATCCAATTATATTTTAAAAATATTTCAGTTGAGTGGATGATAGAAAATTGCTATTATTGTTTTTTCTTTGAAGTAAATTTAGCCCACTTTTGCTAAAATAGAAAATATAGTCTACTGATGGTGCCTTGAATACCGGTTTCTTTCATTTAATGTTCATGTTATGGGGATATTTATATAAAGGAAATTTGTCTTTTGTGTCTGTTGAAAATTAAAGATTACTGACAGAGCCATAAGAAAATATTGCTTTATTTATCTGATCATATTGTAATATATTTGTTAGGTTTTCAGTAGGTTCAATTAGGTTCACTAGACTATATGCGTCATTTAAAAATTTTTCAATGAACATTCGAACAGTCCGGCCCTCGTCTTGTAGCTGATTTTTTTATTTGGCCCTCCGTCCATTTGACTTTGACACCCCTGGTCTAGGGTGTCTGGGATGGTGGAGTTAATCTGTGCCATAACCAGCCTCTCAAAGCACTTCATGATTACAGAAGTTCTTGTGGCACGAAGCCTTAGAGTTCTTATGGGCAGGAATAATGGTGGCCATCTTAAAACGTGGGGATTACAGTCTGGGACAGGGAGAGGTTGAAAATGATGCCTGCCAGCTGTTCTGCGCATGCTCCGAGAATGCACCCCGGAATACCGTCCCTTGGCCTTGCGGATGTTGACCTGATTAAAGACCTTTCTCACGTCGGCCTCGGAGAGCGAGATCACCCAATCCACACGGTCGGTGAGGGCCCTCACACCTGGCACGATCTTGTTGTTGTCAAAGCATGCATAAAATGCATGGAGTTTGTCTGGATGAGAGGCATTGTTGGGCAGATCACGGTTGGGTCTTCATTTGCCATCCGTAAAGGACTGTAGTCCCTGCCACGTGTGGCGGGCGTCAGAGCCTGTGTAGTTTGATTCCACCTTATTCCTATATTGTCCTTTTGCACATTTGATGACTCTGCGGAGGTCATAGCGGGACTTCTTGTACTTATTCCTGTCCTCTGCCATAGCCTCAGGGTTGTCTACGATAGTTCTATGTGCGGTAGCACTGTCCAGTTTAGCGCCAACCTCTGTGTTAATCAAGGGCATTTGATTGGGGAAGCAGCGAACCCTCTCCGTGGGGACAACATCGCCGATACATTTTCTAATGAAGCCAGTGACGGAGTTGGTTAGTGGAGTCTCAAAACATATTCAAATCAGCGCTAGCAAAGCTGTAGCATAATCTCTGATTCTGGGGACCATTTTCAACAGAGCGAGTCACGGGTAACAGGAGTACGGAGTCATGATCTGATTTGCCGAATGGTGGACATGGGAAGAAAAAAGCAGCCTCTGGATGTGGAGTTTCTTGCTTGTTTATAGCCTTGTACAGTTTGTTAAGTGGCAGCTTGTTATTTTTCTTGTACTGAGGTGGAATGTATAGAACAGTCACGATAACAGCTGAAATCGGGAGGTAAAAGGGTCGGCATTTGACCATCAGGTATTCCAAGACAGGTGAACAGTGGGTCGGCACTTCCACCGCGCTGGAGTTAGCACACCAGTTGGTGTTGATGTAGAGGAAAACCCCTCCCCCCTAGATGTCCCCGACTCCACTGTCTTGTCCGCCTGGTGAATGGAGAATCCATCGAGTTGGATAGCCATGGGGGGTATCTTGTCCGAGAGCCATGTTTCAGAAAAGCAGAGAATATTGCAGTTTTTAAAGTCCCGTCCGTCCGTCCATTTATGTTGACATATTCATGTTCCGGGAGCCATGTTTAATTGCAGTTGCCCATGACTCCCACCTAGGCTAATCAACCATCTTTATTAGACAAGTTTAAAATTGACTCTATTGGTCAAGTTTTTTAAAACTTATGCTGCGGTCTCAACTAACTGGGAAGGTGGTATTACCACATACGACTGGAAATAATCCACTTGAACGCCCCTCCAATTCGTAATTACAAGTGGGAAACACGTCTATAATGACGTGTTCAAAACAACAAATCTCTGACTTCCTACTTCAGTGCGTTCAAGACAACTGGGAACTAGGGAAAAAAACTAGCTCTGACTGGGAAAATTTGTTTTGAGTTGTCATCAATGGATTTCGAGCTCCTTCATATTGAGCGGTCAACTCGGAATTCCAAGTTGGAAACTTGGCATCTTGCTAGAGCTCCGACTTTACAAACAGAAGATCACTGATGTCATGATTGTACCTTATATATATTTTTTGAGTTCCCAGTTGTTTTGAAACCACCATCATTCCTGAGCACAGAGTTCTCCCACATGCTGACCTCTGACGTCAACTACTAAGAAAATTACCTCAATAACAGCATTTTAGGCAGTTAAATGTACCAATAAAACATTATTTATTTAAAAAAATCTATTAATATGGTTTTTGAACACTATAATTTCTTTACAAGCATGATACTGCATTGCCATTAGCCAATCAATGTTTCTCAACTAGTTCAAGCACGTGAATACAGCCAACTGGTTTTTACAAATAATGACCATCTCCAGTTGGTTATGACTGCAACATCATTGGTGCTTTTTTGCTCTGGCAATTCTGACATTTTGCAGTGATTTCTGTCCAATGTGTCACAAAAATGCATTGGTGAGGGAAAATTATGGCTTGATTGAACCATTTTTAGCTGCAAATGTGCGGCGATTGGTTAAAATCGCGAGCCCTCTTTTTGAAATGCAGTGATCAGACAGTAATATTGAAGTGATTTGACTGCAGTTTTCCATTGAAAAAATGGAGCACACAACCATTGGTTGATGCATGCAACGTCTGAGCAGGGGGAACACGACCAAAATGGAGGAACCCTGAGCTCATGCGGGAAAGCATGCTCACGCGAGAGGGAACACCCACTTACAGACAGGTACCTTGATTTTAAATGGTAAACAGCCATATTAAACACAATTTTGTTTGTACACCATCTTTGGTATATACAACTCATTTGTCTATTGTATGTTAATTCCTGATGTAGTCACTCCCTGAAATGTATTGGGGGGGGGATTCCATTGCTGAATATCATTTCATCTTCAGTTTACTGCTTTGTTCATTCACCTTGTTTTGAAAGTTACATATCGAAAGCACTTTCTAGACTTAAGACACTTACTGTAACATTAAAATAGTCCTTTCAGGCCAAAACCATCGAGACACATTTATAGAAATATCTGTCTGCCTTTATTGGAATGTAGGTAGGCGTTGAAATACACAAGATCCTCGACAGCAATGGTGGTCTAACAATCATTTAAATTTAACGGATAATACATGTAACTTTTTTTGGTGAAGATACTGTATGATTCAGGGACTCATGGATTCCAAACCAATCCACGAAGCGACCACACAACAAAACTGGGGATGGTAAGACTACGTTATAGCTTGAGAGAATATAACCACTATCAATATTACATGCGTTATGGGTTCTTGTCCACCCCAAAAATATATATTTAATATATATAAACTCAATAATATGAAACATAAACAAGCTATACCCTTGAACACACAGAGAAGTGCATCTGAAAAAAAAGAGCTATTGAGTAAATATAATCCAACTGTACTTAATTGCTGTATGTGTGGATACCATAGAAATAACGGGCACATACTTAATCATACAGGAGTTCACTTTATTATCCTGTTCTTGCACATTACTTTGTGTCCACACAATTGCTCTGAAAATGTTTTTGGCTTTAAGACACCATATCCTTCTCTTTTACATAGATATTCACCCCCATTTGTCAGCCTGATAGTTTGGTCTGCAGTTGATAAATGAGTCATTCTCCATAGGAATAGAATCTAGTCCTTCTATTTCTATGTCATTCTCTTCCTGTATTTTGTCTGTAACCGCAGCCCTGGAAATAGGCTAGATTAAGCAGCGACCATAGTGCAGTAATGCCACTCTGCCTCTGTCCGTCCACTCCATTCTGCTCCAACTGCAAGCTCCAGTGATAACCGAGGGAAGTCCTTTTTAAGACATGACCCCGAAGACAGGGTTATGGCGGCAGATGCTCGGTCCGATCTCCTCATAGTCTTTTTTGGTGTGGCACACTTGGTAAAATTCCGGCTGAGGAAAGAGTAGATATGACCGTTATTATTTGTTGGTGTACACTTTTCCTTTCAAGTTTCCAATTTTATATTCTAACCAAGGCTAACAAAGCCTCCAAGTGTCTGTCTTGAGCTTTTACATCAGTAGAATATATATTTCTGATAGTAACATGAGTTAACAGACAAAGACCCCTCTAAGTTTTAGAACTCACAGTTGATGCCAACATGGACCCGCCAAACCAAACAGCGTATCTCTGCATGTGGTGAGTTATGACTTGCACGTCGATGGGTTTGGGCTGGCAAAAGAACATGAAACATAGGTCATTATTGAGGAAATAACACCGATGATTATGCTGGAAATGCAAAATATGACATCATTTTGAACATTTTAGGAGCCACAACATCCATAAAGTTGTAGCATCCCTATAAGAGTGCTTCAGCTGACTAGGTCAAATGTAAATCGGTTCTCACCTTCAACTTGCCACCGCTTAGTTCCTCACTGAGTTTCAGTCTGCCGTCCACTGTCCTTTTCAGGTCCCTCTGCAGACGACGGCCAAAATCTCGGAACATAGTGGAGCCTCCAGAGAGCACAATGTTCTGCATAGCAACAGACAAGGAACCTTGAAATACTCCTGAATAGATCATTTAGAAAGTAAAACCCATTTCATCCTCATAATTTCTGGATGGAGACGAGTCTCAGTATGTGGCATAAGTTTATCGTTTTAATAAATCATGAGGGCTGCTTTTATATTGTCAAACACAACGTTCTTGTCGCCTGTCATGTGAATGAAATACAACGAACTTGAACTCCACAGGCGTACCTTATAGAGGGGACGTCTGACGTCAATAGGGCAGTTCTGAATGACCTCATCAACAACCTCTGAGATGGGCTGGGTGAAGTCAGGGTTGGCAAACTGGGGGAGGAAAAAAGTATAATACAGTACAACCAATGTTATTAACAGAAATGTCAGATATTTTTCATTTTTTTAAACAACTAATTGACCAATGTGAGTTCAGTTTTCTTCTGGGAGCTCAATGCTGCACATTGCAGTTTCTCTAGAAATCAAGCAGATCTAGCCTGAACTGTGCAATGTAGTAGGGAGTTGTCGTTTCTAACAGGCCAATATTCCACATAGGTTAGCACATAAAAACATGGTAATTAACTACAATGACCATAATCCATTGTGCATCTACTTGTCCAATCAGTTTATTTTATGCTTGCTACTGAACAGAGAAGAATGCATGGCCGTGAGGTGATACAGAGAGCAGCTGTTACTTGGCGAGTTACACTATATGACACCTGCTCGTCGAACATCTCATTCCAAAATCATAGGCATTAATATGGAGTTGGTCCACCCTTTGAGGATATAACAGCCTCCACTCTTCTGGGAAGGCTTTCCACTAGATGTTGGAACAGTGCTGCATGGTCTTGCTTCCATTTAGCCACAAGATCGTTAGTGAGGTAGGGCACTGATGTTGGGCGATTAGGCCTGGCATGCAGTCAGCGTTCCAATTCATCCCAATAGTGTTCGATAGGGTTGACGTCAGGGCTCTGTGCAGGCCAGTCAAGTTCTTCCACACCGATCTCAAAAAAACATTTTTGTATGCACCTTGCTTTGTGCACGGGGCTATTGTCATGCTGAAAACAGGAACGGGCCTTCCCCAAACTGTTGCCACGTTCTCCTGGCATCCGCCAAACCCAGATTTGTTTGTCGGTCTGCCAGATGGTGAAGTGTGATTCACTCCAGAGAACTAATTTTCCCTGCTCCAGAGTCCAATGGTGGCGAGCTATACACTACTCCAGCAGACGCTTGGCATTGCGCATGGTGATCTTAGGCTTGTGTGCGGCTGCTCGGCCATCAAAACCCATTTCATGAAGCTCCCGACAAACAGTTATTGTGCTGACATTGCTTCTAGAGGCAATTTGGAACTCAGTAGTGGGTGTTGCAACCAAGGACAGATGATTTTTACACGCATCAGCACATGGTGATCCCGTTCTGTGAGCTTGTGTGGCCTACCACTTCACGGCTGAGCCGTTGTTGCTCTTAGATGTTTCCACTTCTCAATAACAGCAGTTACAGTTGACCGGCACAGCTCTAGCAGGGCAGACATTTGACGAACTGACATGTTGGGAAGGTGGCATCCTATGACGGTGCCACGTTGAAAGTCCGAGCTCTGCAGTAAGGCCATTCTACTGCCAGTGTTTGTCTATGGAGATTGCATGGCGGTGTGCTCAATTTTATACACCTGTCAGCAACGGGTGTGGCTGAAATAGCCGAATCCACTAATTTGAAGGGGTGTCCACATACTTTTGTATATATAGTATATCTCTACCTGAATATACATGATCTAAGTGATTGATAGTTGATATTCAGCAGTCATTAAAATATGCCTAATTTACTTTGAAGAACTACAAAATAGTTATTTTGTCAGACAGCATGAGCATCAACTCTAAAGAGATGATGACTTGGAATTAAATAATAAAGTCATCAAATAAAACAAATGTAATATACACAACTGAAATATTTTATTAAAGTAAAGTAATGTGAATTAATTATGGTTATAGGTGATAAGCAGTAATGGGCGGTCACTACCATCATGAGACTTTTATTAATTGTTTTATTCTGTGTTACAGTATTCAACCCACATTCTGCACAATGGATTTAATGTTTAAAAATTATTTTCAAAACCAAAATCCTTAATTATGTTTTAATAATCAAACCAAAAAGCACTACAATCGCTCAGCACTAGATACATTACATAATACAAGCACAACAATATACAGTGCCTTGCGAAAGTATTCGGCCCCCTTGAACTTTGCGACCTTTTGCCACATTTCAGGCTTCAAACATAAAGATATAAAACTGTATTTTTTTGTGAAGAATCAACAACAAGTGGGACACAATCATGAAGTGGAACGACATTTATTGGCTATTTCAAACTTTTTTAACAAATCAAAAACTGAAAAATTGGGCGTGCAAAATTATTCAGCCCCTTTACTTTCAGTGCAGCAAACTCTCTCCAGAAGTTCAGTGAGGATCTCTGAATGATCCAATGTTGACCTAAATGACTAATGATGATAAATACAATCCACCTGTGTGTAATCAAGTCTCCGTATAAATGCACCTGCACTGTGATAGTCTCAGAGGTCCGTTAAAAGCGCAGAGAGCATCATGAAGAACAAGGAACACACCAGGCAGGTCCGAGATACTGTTGTGAAGAAGTTTAAAGCCGGATTTGGATACAAAAAGATTTCCCAAGCTTTAAACATCCCAAGGAGCACTGTGCAAGCGATAATATTGAAATGGAAGGAGTATCAGACCACTGCAAATCTACCAAGACCTGGCCGTCCCTCTAAACTTTCAGCTCATACAAGGAGAAGACTGATCAGAGATGCAGCCAAGAGGCCCATGATCACTCTGGATGAACTGCAGAGATCTACAGCTGAGGTGGGAGACTCTGTCCATAGGACAACAATCAGTCGTATATTGCACAAATCTGGCCTTTATGGAAGAGTGGCAAGAAGAAAGCCATTTCTTAAAGATATCCATAAAAAGTGTCGTTTAAAGTTTGCCACAAGCCACCTGGGAGACACACCAAACATGTGGAAGAAGGTGCTCTGGTCAGATGAAACCAAAATTGAACTTTTTGGCAACAATGCAAAACGTTATGTTTAGCGTAAAAGCAACACAGCTGAACACACCATCCCCACTGTCAAACATGGTGGTGGCAGCATCATGGTTTGGGCCTGCTTTTCTTCAGCAGGGACAGGGAAGATGGTTAAAATTGATGGGAAGATGGATGGAGCCAAATACAGGACCATTCTGGAAGAAAACCTGATGGAGTCTGCAAAAGACCTGAGACTGGGACGGAGATTTGTCTTCCAACAAGACAATGATCCAAAACATAAAGCAAAATCTACAATGGAATGGTTCAAAAATAAACATATCCAGGTGTTAGAATGGCCAAGTCAAAGTCCAGACCTGAATCCAATCGAGAATCTGTGGAAAGAACTGAAAACTGTTCACAAATGCTCTCCATCCAACCTCACTGAGCTCGAGCTGTTTTGCAAGGAGAAATGGGAAAAAATTTCAGTCTCTCGATGTGCAAAACTGATAGAGACATACCCCAAGCGACTTACAGCTGTAATCGCAGCAAAAGGTGGCGCTACAAAGTATTAACTTAAGGGGGCTGAATAATTTTGCACGCCCAATTTTTCAGTTTTTGATTTGTTAAAAAAGTTTGAAGTATCCAATAAATGTCGTTCCACTTCATGATTGTGTCCCACTTGTTGTTGATTCTTCACAAAAAAATACAGTTTTATATCTTTATGTTTGAAGCCTGAAATGTGGCAAAAGGTCGCAAAGTTCAAGGGGGCCGAATACTTTCGCAAGGCACTGTATATTGAAAGTCAATGGGATCATACCTCTGGGTGGAAGAAGATCTCAGGGCCGAGGAAGCGCTCGTAGCCCACGTCGATGGTGAACTCTTTCTTGCTGATGGAGTTGATGCCCGTGTACTGCTTGATCCACTTAGAGCCGTCCGTATCGTACTTGTTGAACTCTTTCACCAGGTCAGGGCAGACATAACTGAACCTTTCCTGGAACACAATATGGAATCGTTATCAATTGTAAGTCATAAACAAGTATACATATGACACTGGGTAGATGCCAAAGAGTTAACAAGAAGGAGTCATGATCTGTGACTGTACATCTCTGGTCAATGGTGCAGCACTACTGACCTCTGCTGTTGAACCTGAGAAATGCTCACAAATAATACATGTATAAATTCCTTCGGTTTGTGTAGGGAACAAAAAGTTAGAAATGTGTAGGTACCTTGACGGCTTTGGCTGTTTCCAATGACTGCTCTGGTGGGATGCCCACCTCCCGCTCTCTCAGCAGCTGCTGGGTGAAGTAGGTGATGTCTCGACCAGCGATGGGGATGTGCTTTATACAGCTACCGATTACGTAGCCTTCCGCCTGGAAGAAAACACAACACCAATCAACCACACAATCCATTATCACTCATACAGGAATGCAATACGTTACCATGTATGTGTTAGCAATAGTTGGAAGTTTACATACATTTAGGTTCGAGTCATTAAAACTCGTTTTTCAACCACTACACAAATTTCTTGTTAACAAACTATAGTTTTGGCAAGTTGGTTAGGACATCTACTTTGTGCATGACAAGTAATTTTTCCAACAATTGCTTACAGACAGATTATTTCACTTATAATTCACTGTATCACAATTCCAGTGGGTCAGAAGTTTACATGCACTAAGTTGACTGTGCCTTTAAACAGCTTGGAAAATTCCAGAAAATGTTGTCATGGCTTTAGAAGCTTCTGATAGACTAATTGACATATTTTGAGTCAATTGGAGGTGTACCTGTGGATGTATTTCAAGGCCTACCTTCAAACTCAGTGCCGCTTTGATATCATGGGAAAATCTAAAGAAATCAGCCAAGACTTCAGGAAAAAAAATCTGGTTCATCCTTGGGAGCAATTTCCAAACGCTTGAAGGTACCATGTTCATCTGTACAAACAATAGTATGCAAGTATAAACACCATGGTACCACGAAGCCATCATACCGCTCAGGAAGGAGACTCATTATGTCTCCTAGAGATGAATGTACTTTGTGCAAAAAGTGAAAATCAATCCCAGAACAAGAGCAAAGGACCTTGTGAAGATGCGGGAGGAAACCGGTACAAAAGCATCTATATCCACAGTAAAACGAGTCCTATATCGACATAACCAGCAAGGAAGAAGCCACTGCTCCAAAACCGGCATAAAAAAAGCCAGACTACGGTTTGCAACTGCACATGGGGACAATGATCGTACTTTTTGGAGAAATGTCCTCTGGTCTGATGAAACAAAAATAGAACCGTTTGGCCAAAATGACCATCGTTATGTTTGGAGGAAAAAGAGGGAGGCTTGCAAGCCGAAGAACACCATCCAAACCGTGAAGCACAGGGGTGGCAGCATCATGTTGTGGGGGTGCTTTGCTGCAGGAGGGACTGGTGCACTTCACAAAATAGATGGCTTCATGAAGCAGGAAAATGGTGGATATATTGACGCAACATCTCAAGACATCAGTTAAAGTTTGGTCGCAAATGGGTCTTCCAAATGGACAATGACCCCAAGCATACTTCCAAAGTTGTGGCAAAATGGCTTAAGGACAACAAAGTCAAGGTATTGGAGTGGCCATTACAAAGTCCTGACCTCAATCCTATAGAAAACTTGTGAGCAGAACCGAAAAAGCGTGTACGAGCAAGGAGGCCTACACACCTGACTCAGTTACACCAGTTCTGTCAGGAGGAAGGGGCCAAAATTCACCCAACTTATTGTGGGAAGCTTGTGGAAGGCTACCCGAAACGTTTGACCCAAGTTAAACAAGTTAAGGCAATGCTACCAAATACTAATTGAGTGTATGTAAACTTCTGACACACTGGGAATGTGATGAAAGAAATTAAAGGTGAAATAAATCATTCTCTACTATTATTCTGATATTACACATTCTTAAAACAAAGTGGTGATCCTAACTGACCTAAAAACAGGGAATTTTTACGAGGATTAAATGTCAGGAATTGTGAAAAACGGAGTTTAAATGTATTTGGCTAAGGTATGTAAACTTCCGACTTCAACTGTAGGTCGAATACAGCCGAGTAGTGTTCAGTAGGGCACACCGTTCCAAACTTTTGCAACAGATTAAGAAAATGTGTTCTTGTTGGACAAGTTCAGGAAGTTCCTCCCCATTTCACTTTGCTTCAAAACATTTGCCTCCTACTAAACATGACCCAGTTCTAGTAAAGACTACATGGAATGATGATCGAAGGCATGTACCCACCACTGGGATGACGTGGGTGACCCCATCACCGCTATCAATCACCGTCCCTGTCAGTGTCCTCTCGCCCACTTGTCTGGAGGTCCATGAGGCTGCCAGCGCCAGGACCGCCTGACAAGGAAAACACAGACCGTGTCACTTTCCACTAATGATTACAACATGTATTCAAAGAGTTTCAGATCAGGAGTGCTAATCTAGGATCAGTTTAGCCTTTTAGATCACAATCAATAAGATTACATATAGTCAGTGGGGAGATCTGATCCTAGATCAGCACTCCTACTCCTGTTTTGAAAAGGGTCCCAGAACTGTGATCCACCCAGAGGTTTCGCGGACACCTCATGGACACCATCATTTTTTCTGTGAAGTGTATTGAGAGTTGTGATAATGCATTTGAAATCAAGTTTGACTTGACCATGAAGAGGTGCAGGGAAGAGATTATATAGAACCAACATAGAACGTAGAGAGGATTTACCTGTACAGCGATGTAAAGACCTGGAACATTGAAGGACTCAAACATAATCTCTGCTGTGTACTCTCTGTTTTCAGGGGTATTCAGAGGGGGCTCTGTCTGTGGAGAAGAAAAGTACAAATCCCATAGGTTCCTGCTACTAGGTAGCATAATTTCCACACTAATGTGCATGTTATGAACGTACCAAGAGGAAGTAGTGGTCCTCGGGCTCTGCCCTCAGATACTTGAAGATGACCTGTTCCATGAACCTCTCCATGAGATCCCAGTCTTCCACGATCCCATGACGAATGGGCCACTGTAACAAGGGGAACAACCACACACACCATTATTTTTCCAGTTCTACTCAGTTCTAATAGGCATTTCGCATGACTTTACATTTAACATTTACATAGCAATCTACAGTTGAAACAATAAAGCAAACTCTCCCGACAGTTTCGGTAAAAATCTGACTAATGGGGTGAAGAAATGTAACCACTCTAAAATGCATAGATAGAGATATGGTTGCAAGGACTGACCATCCAACATAGTAGTTTTCACCATGTTTTGTTTACAAAGATTGGAGTAAAAACAAGATTATAATTCAGTTCTAATGGGATATGCCAGTTGAACCAAGTTTGAGGAAGTTATACATTTATTATATTAATTACTTTAGAATATAAGTCCAAAAATGTATGTAGAGCCTGCAGGTTAGCCTTTAAGTAGACCTCCCATCACTGGAAAATGCAATGTACCTTTGTTGCATAATTTGGTTTGTCTATTGCCTCGTCACCGATGTAAAAGTCCAGATCGTCCACCCCCTTCGTCATCCTGCGCTGGGCTTGGTCTCCAACCTTGGCCGACTCTTTGATGGCAATACCTGAAGTTTAGGAAGATTCAACGCCATCAATCCTTAGTACCAGCCTAGATATGGTTTGGACATTGTTGATTGAAACATCATGACTTGAGGGTGCTGATAGTCAACTTTACACAGGTGAGCTGATTAAATCAAGCATAGGGAAAGGAAACTGCTGATGCTAACCATAAGAAGAAACTCAATGAGTGGCAGGCCTATTACTTCGATATGTCTTGTAAAGTCAGTAAACAAATAGACACATTTTTATTAAAGAGATACTGAACGCACTGATTCTACATGGGTTTTTCGGTTGCTCATTACGAAAAACAAGAGTCACGGGGGTGTGGTTCGATGTGGCGGTTACGGATGTTTGTTCCCCATGATACACCATAAGAATAAAGCCAGTATCACTTTCTCAAAAAATAGTCAGAATGAATTCAATTCAATTTAAATCAAGACAAATGGCTTTATTGGCATGGGAAACATAGGTTTACATTGCAAAAGCAAGTGAAATAGATAAATAAACAATTAAATTAACAGTAAACATTACACTCACCAAAGTTTCAAAGGAATAGAGACATTTCAAATATCATAATATGGCTATGTACAGTGTTACAACATTGTGAAAATAGTTAAAGTACAAAAGGGAAAATAAACAAACATATGTGTTTACAATGGTGTTTGTTCTTCACTGGTTGCCCTTTTCTTGTGGCAACGTGTCACAAATCTTCCTGCTGTGATGGCACACGGTGGTATTTCACCCAATAGATATGGGAGTTTATCAAAATGTACATTTGTTTTCTAATATGGTCATATGCAGTGTGCACATAGCCTGTCTTCTCTTGAGAGCCAGGTCTGCCAACAGCGGACTCTCTCTCAATAGCAAGGCTATGCTCACGGAGTCTGTACATAGTCAAAGCTTTCCTTGTGTACTCTCTGTTTAGGTCCAAATAGCATTCCAGTTTGCTCAGTTTATTTGACATTTCCTTCCAATGTATCAAGTAATTATCTTTTTGTTTTTTCATGATTCGGTTGAGTCCAATTGTGTTGCTGTCCTCTGTGGGGTCTGTTTGTGTTTGTGAAAAAAGCCCCAGGACCAGCATGCTTAGGGGACTCTTCTCTAGGTTAATCTCTCTGTAAGTGACAGCTTTGTTATGGAAGGTCTGGGAAACACTTCATTTTAGGTGGTTGTAGAATTGAACAGCTCTTTTCTAGCTTTTGATAATTAGCAGGAATCTCATGCTTTATCACCCCCCTCCCATCGCCCCTACATTGGCGCATTCACGAATGCCTCCGTCACATGCACAAGTGCCTCAAAGCTGTGGGAGTGGAAATTAGAGGGTGTAGAGGCTTACTTAGACCCTCTGATAGCCATTTCGACCAGGCCAGCAAGACTGCATGCTCCAGCGTGAAGTGGTATCCCAACATGCATATGTTTGGAGTTTGCGCAATTTCATACAAAAGAATGGAGAGGAGTGCCTAATTACATGACACATGCATTTGTTTTCAACTGATTTAAAACTTGACATGTAACAAATGGAATACCTCCCAAATTAAATGTTAGAGGTTTACATCTTGTAAATAGGTGGGGGGGATTTGTTATTTGGAATTTCATGTTTGTTTTATTATTTGAATGTGGCACATGAATTGCATCATTCAAGTCACAAGTGTGTCCTAAAGTTGGTTTATTGAACCCCCTGCCACTCTGAAAGTCTCCCTCTGAGTAGTCAGCAACAGGTGACAACGGACACCCTCTGAGCGAGTTGGTAGGGGCGAGGGAGTGGTTTGGAATTCACCGTAAAATAGCTTGAGAAATATTTACTTTACTTTGACGTTGTTGCAGAGGAGCTTTTAGTCGCACAGTTTTACATCTAGCTAAGGTGTTTGGTGCAGTATTTCTTAAGTAAAACATTTTTGTGACGTCTTGTTTTATGTAAACAAAGTCTGAGCCGCTGGGCAAGTTTGTCTCGCTGTCTGTGGTCTGCCATATGACTGGATATCCTGTGGTAATGGGCATTGTTGAAATCAAAACCAAACCCTTAAATCATGACAAACTCTTGAACACAAATCTCACAAAACTCTGTTTTGGACGATACTGGCCTTATGACCAAATTTAACCTACTTGAGCTTTTTAGTCAATTTTATCGCTGGAATAAATGTTTGACTAATATCAATGTCACATACGTTGTTTTCAACTAAAAGTTATTTGATGTTTTTAATTATTTTCACAACATTGAATAATGAAGTAAGCTTTATCTGACAACTTTGAGTGTGAACCAATTACACCCCTGTCTGAATTTGTGTTTTTTACGCACCAGCTAAGCTTCTGGGAGAGAGCCACCGTTCTCTTTCGATTTGAAAATACATTAGACACAGGACATTCTAAATCAGCAGGTTTTGCATGGATGGAGTTACGGCTTGTCTGGTGACATCACGAGATGGTAAATAAGTTAATAGAACAAAAGAGTTCCAAACCACTTTGCCAATAACAGCTAGTTTTCAGTTGTTCCAACCCTGCTCAGACTACACCCAAACAGTCCTAGCAAAATTATTGCTTGAGAATTATAATCTTTTGCTTAAGACATTTGTTTCTTTTTGACTATTTTTATGGAAAACTATTACAGTAAGGTACTTAATTGTACCCAGATATGATTTGATGTTGACATAAAAACAGTTGCATTGGGCCTTTAACTATCTGCATAATGTGACTTCATTGACAAAGTAGATCACTTTGGTTTATGTACGTGTGGCCCGGGCCACACGTACATAAAATGTATGCACACATGACTGCAAGTCGATTTTGATAAAAAATGTCTGCTAAATGGCATACATTATATATTATTATAATGTCGGACGATGAACATTGTTCCCTCAACTACTTCCTTGTACCCTCTAAATGTGTAGGCCTACTTGTCATCCACCCAGGCTCCTAAACGTGCACATGTCATCTATCTACTGGCTACTTCAAGTCCTTAGCAAGCCTTAGCAAGTTTGTCCGTTATTCTAGTCAACAGGGGCACAAGGGGACTTCTGCTATGGAGCCATAACACTGAATATAGGCTGGACTAGCTTCCTTTCAAGCGGTGTCTGGACAGTTTCAAGTACTGAAAACAAGTAAATAGGCTAAAATAATTGAAAATAGACAAAAATGGTTTGTATTTATCACTGAATAACTAGTCTATGGTGCCTCTAACAAGCTAGCATTGCCATTTAGGGTCCACTGGATGACTCCTTGCTAGAGGAAGGCGGCCAACTCAAACTTTGTGGTTTTACAATTTTGTTGAATTAGGCGTGTTCGCCTACTTCCATTGAGCACTCCAATCAGATAAGAAAAACAGGAAGGACCGATACCAAAATGCTTTCAGCAGCTTCATTTAACTAATGACCATACAGTATGTCCGCCTTATGAGTTAGGCTCCATTATTTGGCTTATAGACCAAGGATTTTCTGTTTAAATGGCGAATTGGCTCTGGAAGCCAAAACAACCAACAACCTCCATCTAAACGTGAATCGATTCACAATTGCGGTATGTTTCTAAAAACATAAATCCCTCTACTTTCAAATCAAATCAAAATGCAGGATGCACACTTACTGTACACTGTTTTAACACCGCTGCAGCTGACCATATTTATCAGTGACAACACATTTGTGGCGTCCGTCTTCCGTTTACACACAGGTGTTCGGAAGAAGCAGATAGCGTTTTAGCACAGGTAGCCCACTCTTTATTCTGTCTGTTTGCCATAAACAAGCGCCGTAACATGGAAATATGGCCGTGTGGGAACCCTAACCCTATTTTCTTTCATTATTATTTATCGCTGATATAAAAGATCCTTATGCTGCCAAAACCGTACTGCAAGCGATGCGTGTTAATGTTCAGACCGAGCTTCGCGGTTCTTAACAAAACTCCTCAGTACAGAAGACACCTTCGTTCAATGACCCGTGTAGTGGAAAGGAACTGATAGTCATGATCAAGGGCTACATATCAGCATGGTACATTATCATTAGAAGACTGTATGACAGCGTGTGTGACACATACATACTTACATGAAGGAACAATAAACTGTGGCTCTGTGTTTCCAGCATATCCAATCTTTGTGTACCTACAACAAATGCATTGCATGAGAAAGTTCAGTGGGTTATATAGATCATAATGGTGTAATCATTATAGCTCATGATGCATGATCTAAAGCAATGGGGGGGGGGGTACTTCTGGGGTACTCAGTCCGAGCAGAGCAAAATTCAGTTGTTGGTACAGTAACCAAAAAAGGTTAGAAACAACTCATCTAACGGGTGTCATGACTGTCTATGGACTAGGTCAGTTATACGCTTCCACAAGTTAAAACATACATTGTACGTAGACTACAGTAACAGATTAAAGTCAATGCATACTGCTAATGTAACTTCTAACGAGTGGGGGACACTGATGGAAATCAGCTACTAGCAAGCTATTTTCTTGAACCTAAAATGGTTAACTAGCTAGTTTGCTGGCTAGATTAAACGAAATGAAGCAAATAAAGGTTGTTGCTGACTAGCTAGCTATCTTGATTTGTTTACTTTGCACGCCCAACGTGTATGCCATGTCTGGGTGCATCTAGCTAAAGCCAATGAATTAGTTAGCTAGCTATTAGCACTTGCTACTTACCCTGTGCCACAGTCAACTACACAAGCCGGTAGACGTCCAGCCATGTTTCCTTAAATATCTACTGCAGAATGCAATGGTGAATTGCTGCTATATTCCAAATGGGTCTTATAAAAAGGAAAGTCGTTCGTTTTGGGTAGAGGGATAACCATTTATTTAGCTAGCTAGTTTAGAGGCGGAACCCTGAACCCGCAGAGTGAAGTTACTTCCGCAATCACATGATGCGGAAGTTTAAAGTGGCTGACGAGACGCTGATCATAACGTTTGTTAAAGCATTTCTAATATCGCACATTATCAGAGGGTTAAGTAAATGTACACGTTCTAATTGCATGTAAAACATATGAAACAATTATTCTCTATAATGTACCGGTCGTTTTTATAGTAGCAGCAATATAACTGTTCAGTCAATTCATGGACAGGATTCTGTGACTGCTGATGAGGGTAGTAGACTATCTGAATAGAATATCTTCTTTGAACATTGCATGACGCTATTGAAATAAATTACATTTAAAAGCATTGTATCAATGCGTTAGATTGACCTTTTGGGTGAACATGAAAACCAAGATCTCTTCTCTCTATCCTATGTAAATTGTTCAATAGTCTATTGGTAAAATTGGGAGATTCAAGAAGTATACTGCATGAGTGATCTGTTTCACCCAAGTCCATCTCTCAAAAGTTTCAATTTTCAGAGCTATGTGTCCCTCGAAGCTATAGGCTAGTGCAGCACCCCAAAAAACATCTCCAGCGACCTGCTCTGCTTAAAGATGATATCATTGATTTACCTCCCATCAACCAGCCAAGGAGGATTGTATTCCCTTCCACCATGACCACATGGAAGGCCACTGATAAAGAAGATATATTAGCTGAGAGAGCTCTGGGGCTGAGAGCTGGATCCATCATGGAGGGCCATCTAGCGGCTAGACTAGATCCAATCCTTGAGCTTTTTAGAACATTGCCTTATTTCTCTCCAGGAAGAGTCTTCCATCGCTCACGTCGGTGGTCCGTCACTCCCTATATACTCACAAAGCCCTCAGCTTTCTCTTCTTGTTCAAACGGTCCTCTCCAGTCTCCAGTCAGTGGGAGAAACCATCCCTTTACTGTGTGTCGACATTAGGATGGGAAGAGGAAAAGCTGACAAATGGATACAGTTTAGCTGAGAAACCTTTCATAGGTACATTTGATTCCTGTCCTCATTTAATATTACATGTACATGCCCAGAGTTACTGTATTTGAAGGGTATAAGAAAGAGGATGCATGCAGTAAATTGTTATTATACTTGGGGTGTATTACTATTTCACCATTAGGTGGCAATATGCATTTGACAGTACAATGTACAGTCAGTGCCAATAGAAAGTACACCCCCTTGAACTTGTGGGATTGAAATAGATTTAATTACTTTTTTTTTACATTGATCTCCACAAAATACTCTGTCAAAGTGAACATTTCTATGTATGTGTGTGTATATATATTTACAAATTAATAACAATTAAATGACTAAAATATAGTCGTTACATAAGTATTTGCCACATTTGTTTAGGTATGCCTAAATTAGTTCAGAAGTAAATTTAGTTCAACAAATCACATAATACGTTATATGGACTCACCAGGTATGTGCCTGGTTAGGACGCCAGGTGGCGCCCCTGGGGTGGGGGGGCTGTCACACCAGGATCTTTTTCACCTGTCTTGCGCTTGTCTCCACCCCCTACCAAGTGTCTCCTATTCTTCCCCATTATCCCCTGTGTATTTATACCTGCGTTTTCTGTTTGTCTCTTGCCAGTTTGTCTTGTTTTGTCAGGTCTTACTAGTGTATTTCCTGTTTTTCAAGTTCTTGTTTTCTAGTCTTCCCGGGTTCCGACCTTTCTGCCTGTCCTGACCCTGAGCACTGCCTGCTGTTCTCTCCATGATTGACTCTGCCTTGGATTACGAACCTCTACCTGCCCTTTGCCTGTCCCTTTGTTTTAATACATTTGTTATAATACATACTATGAGAACCAAACTATCCGCCTCCTGTGTCTGCATTTGGGTCATATCCTGAGTTGTGATAGTTGTTCATTATTTTGACCTTCCTATCTACCATATACTCCATCTAAACGTGAATCAATTCCCAGTTGCGGTACGGTTAAAATACTTCTCCTGGACATTATCGTTCACCTTGATAAGACAAGACGTGAAAAAAAATGCTATTTTGCTAATGTATGAAAGGGGTCCCTGGGTCTCCGGTTTGCCTGGGAGGGTTCCCTGGGCAAGAAAAGGTTGAAGACCCCTGCTATAGAAAGAGAGGATGGATGCCAATCCAATCACGGCACAGGAACTGGACAGAAATATACACTATATATACAAAAGTATGTGGACACCCCTTCGGCTATTTCAGCCACACCTGTTCCTGACAGTTATATAAAATCAAGCATACAGCCATGCAGTATCCATAGACAAACATTGGCAGAATACTTTTCTTACTGAAGAGCTCAGTGACTTTCAACATAGCACCTTTCCAACAAATCAGTTCGTCAAATGTCTGCCCTGCTAGAGCTGCCCTGGTCAACTGTAAGTGCTGTTATTGTGAAGTGGAAATGTCTAGGAGCAACACTAGCTCAGCCGCGAAGTGGTAGGCCACACAAACTCACAGAATGGGACCACCGAATGCTGCATCGCGCAGTGAGTAATAATCCTCTGTCTTAGATTGCAACACTCACTACCGAGTTCCAAACTGCCTCTGGAAGTAACGTCAGCAAAATAACTGTTCGGCGGGGGCTCCATGAAATGGGTTTCTATGGCCGAGCAGCCGCACACAAGCCTAAGATCCCCATGCGCAATGCCAAGTGTCACCTGGAGTGGTGTAAAGCTTGCCGCCATTGGACTCTAGAGCAGTGGAAACGTGTTTTCTGGAGTGATGAATCACGCTTCAAAATCTGGCAGTCCGTCCCCAGATGGTGAAGCGTGATTTTTTACTTCAGAGAATGTGTTTACATCTTGGAATCTGGGTTTGGAGGATGCCAGGAGAACGCTACCTTCCTCAATGCATAGTGCCAAATGTAAAGTTTGGTGGAGGAGGAATAATGGTCCGGGTCTGTTTTTCATGGATCGGGCTAGGCCCCTTAGTTACAGTGAAGAGAAATCTTAATACTACAGCATACAATGACATTTTAGACAATTCTGTACTTCCAACTTTGTGGTAACAGTTTGGGGAAGCCCCTTTCCTGTTTCAGCGTGATAGCCAGGCCTAATTGCCCAACATCAGTGCCCGACCTCACTAATGTACTTGTGGCTGAATGGAAGCATGTCCCCACAGTAATGTTCCCAGAAGAGTGGAGGCTGTTGTAGCAGCAAAGGGGGAACCACCTCATATTAATGAACATGATTTTGGAATGAGATGTTTGACAAGCAGGTGTCCACATACTTTTGGTCATGTAATATACCATTCTAGTCAAAACTTTGGACACACCTACTCATTCAAGGTTTTTTCTTAATTTTTTACTATTTTCTACATTGTAGAATAATGAAGACATGAAGCTCAGTCAATCCAGAATATTTTAAGAACTTTGAAAGTTTCTTCAAGCGCAGTCGCAAAAGCCATCAAGCGCTATGATGAAACTGGCTCTCATGAGGACCGCCACTTAAGGAAGACACAGAGTTACCTCTGCTTCAGAGGATAAGTTCATTAGAGTTACCAGCCTCAGAAATTGCGGCCCAAATTAATGCTTCACAGAGTTGAAGTAAGAGACACATCTCAACATCAACTGTTCAGATGAGACTGCGAGAATCAGGCCTTCGTGGTAGAATTGCTGCAATGAAACCACTACTAAAGGACACCAATAATAAGAGACTTGCTTGGGCCAAGACCAGCAATGGTCATTTAGACCAGGTGGAAATCTGTCCTTTGGTCTCATGAGACCAAATTTGAGATTTTTGGTTCCAACCACTGTCTTTGTGACGCATAATAGGTGAACGGATGATCTTTTCATGTGTGGTTCCCACCATGAAGCATGGAGGTCTATGGTGTGGGAGTGCTTTTCTTGTGACACTGTCTGTGATTTATTTACAATTCAAGGCACACTTAACCAGCATGGCTACCACAGCATTCTGCAGCAATACGGCATCCTATCTGGTTTGCGCTTAGTGGGACTATAATTTGTTTTTCTGCAGGACAATGACCCAAAACACACCTCCAGGCTGTGTAAGGGCTATTTGACCATGCAGGGGAGAGATGGAGAACTGCATCAGATGACCTGGCCTCCACAATCACCCAACCTCAACCCAATTGAGATGGTTTGGAATGAGTTGGACCGCAGAGTGAAGGAAAAGCAGCCAACAAGTGCTCAACTCCTTCAAGACGGTTGGAAAAGCATTCCTCATGAAGCTAGTTGAGAGAGAGCCAAGAGTGTAGAAAGCTGTCATCAAGGCAAACGGTGGCTACTAATGAAGAATCTCAAAATTGAAATATATTTTGATGTGTTTAACACTTTTGGTTACTACATGATTCCATATGTGTTATTTTATAGTTTTGATGTCTTATTCTACAATGACTGATACTGTATATATTGACCAAGAATATAAACGTAACAATTGCAGCGATTTTACTGAGTTACTTTTCATATAAGGAAATCAGTGAATTTAAATAAATTCATTAGGCCCTAATTTATGGATTTCACATGACTGGGCAGGGGTGCCCACTGGGGAGCCAGGCCCAGCCAATCAGAATTCGTTTTTTGCAAAAAAGGGCTTTATTACAGACATAAATACTCCTCTGTTTCATCAGCTGTCCAGGTGGCTGGTCTCAGATGATCCTGCAGGTGAAGAAGCCAGATGTGGAGGTCCTGGGCTGGTGTGGTTACACATGGTCTGCGGTTGTGAGGCCGGTTGGCCGTACTGCCAAATTCTCTAAAATGGCGTAGAGAAATTAACATTAATTTATCTGGAAACAGCTCTGGTGGACATTCCTGCAGTCAGCATGCCAATGGCATGCTCCCTCAACTTGAGACATCTGTGGCATTGTGTTTTGTGAAAGAAAAAAAAAACATTTTAGAGTGGCCTTTTGTCCCCAGCACAAGGTGCACCTGTGTAATTATAATTACTTTCAATCAGCTTCATGATATGCCACACTTGTCAGGTGGATTGATTTATCTTGGCAATGGAGAAATGCTCACTAACAGGGAAGTAAACAAATTTGTGCACCAACTTTGAGAGAAATAAGCTTTTTGTGCAACATTTCTGGTATATTTGATGAAACTCATGAAACATGGGACCAATACTTTACATGATGCGTTTTTATATTTTTTATTGTTCCACAGGGATGTTGGTCCACGCTGATGTGATGACATCGTGCAGTTTCTACAGTTCGGATGGCGGGACGCTACCGCCACCAGCCTGTACCGTTGACACCAGGTTGGATGGGTCCCTGGACTCATGCTGCTTATGCCAAATCTTGACTCTGCCATCAGCATGACGCAACAGGAACTGGGATTCCTTGGACCAGGCAATGTTTTCCCACTCCTCAATTGTGCAGTAATAGTGAACGCGTGCCTTTCTCTTCTTTTTAGCTGATAGG
The DNA here is from genome assembly GCF_045791955.1 of Oncorhynchus clarkii lewisi. Taxonomy (NCBI): domain Eukaryota; kingdom Metazoa; phylum Chordata; class Actinopteri; order Salmoniformes; family Salmonidae; genus Oncorhynchus; species Oncorhynchus clarkii. The sequence continues at coordinate 19,955,573 of NC_092153.1, forward strand.
AGTTTAACCCAGTGTGGTCGTCTGCTATAATAGCCCATCCGTGACAAGTATCAACAAGTTGTCTGTTCCGAGATCTCATTCTGCACACTACTGTTGTATTGCGTTGTTATCTGTCTGGTTGTGGCCCACCTGTTAGCTTGCGTGATTCTGGCCATTCTCCTTCGACCTCTCTCATCAACGAGCTGTTTTCGCCCACAGGACTGCCACTGACTGGATGTTTTTTTGTTTGTCGCACCATTCTGGGGAAACCCTAGACACTGTCGTGAGTGAAAAGCCCAGGAGTTCGGCCATTTCGGAGATACTGGAATCGCCGATCATACCACGCTCAAAGTCGCTTAGGTCATTAGTTTTGCCCAACGTTCAATCGAACAGTAACTGAATGCCTCAATGTCTGTCTGCCTGCTTTATATAGCAAGCTATAGCCACGTGACTCACTGTATAGTAGGAGCGATCCATTTTGTGAACAGGGTGGTGTACCTAATAAACTAACCAGTGAGTGTATATATTCATGAAAATAATGTCAGGTCACAAGTCGCTGCTCTTAAAGCTGGAATCTGCAGTTGAAACAATAACAAAGTGGACACCCCACCTCTGTTTAGGTAAAAGCTTAGGGATGGGCCAAGAGAAAATGTCTCTATGGCCATCCCTAAGCTTTTTACCAAAACATTTTGTTATTGTGGGGTGTAACCACTCTCAAACTCATAGACAGAGCTATGGATGCAAAGACTGACCATACATGATATCAAAATGATAGCTTTAACCATGTTTTGAGGCTTGTTTACGTTTATATTGTTTACAAAGTTTGGAGTAAAACAGGCTTATATTTGGGGTGCTAATGGGCTATAACAGTTTAACTAAGCTCATGAGAGCCTTCAGAAAGTATTCACACCCCTATTAGTTTTTCCACATTTTGCCTGAATTTAAAATGGATTAAATTTAGATTTTGTGTCACTGATCTACACAAAATAATGTCAACATGTTGTTCGAAATGCTTTTTTGAAATGAATAAAAAATGAATAGCTGAAATGTCTTGGGTCAATAGGTATTCAACCCCTGTGTTATGGCAAGCCTAAATAAGTTCAGGAGTTAATGTTCTTAACAAATCGCATAATAAGTTGCAGGGACTCATTCCGTGTTCAATAATAGTGGTCAACATGATTTTAGAATGATTCTCTCATCTCTGTACCTCGCATATACAATTATCTGTAAGCTTCCTCAAACGAGTAGTGAATTTCAAGCACAGATTCAACCACAAAGACCAGGGAGATTTTTCAATGCTTCGCAAAGGGCACCGATTTGGTAGATGTGTAAAAATAAGAAAGGCAGATACTGAATATCCCTCTGAGCAAGTTGAAGTTATTAATTACACTTTGGATGGTGTATCAATACACCCAGTCTCCACAAAGATACAGGTATCCTTCCTAACTGTCGATTTAAAGCAGCACCTCTCTGATTCAGAGGGGTTGGATTAAATGCGGAAGACACATTTCAGTTGAATGCATTTCAGTTGTACAACTGACTAGGTAAACCCCCTTTCCTTTCCCTTTTAACTCAGTTGCTAGAGAGGAAGGAAACTGCTCAGTGATTTCACTATGAGACCCATTTTGATTTTAAAACTGTTATAGAGTTTAATGGTTGTGATAGTGTATGAGGAAACAGGATGGATCAACAACATTGTATTTACTCCACAATACTAACCTAAATGACAGAGTGAAAATAAGGAAGACTGTACAGAATAAAAATATTCCAAAACATGCATCCTGTTTGCAACAAGGCACTTAAGTGACACTGCAAAAAATGTGGCAAAGAAATGTACTTTTTGTCCTGAATACAAAGTGTTATGTTTGTGGCAAATCCAACACAACAGATCACTGAGTACTACTCTTCATATATTTTTAAGCATGGTGGTGGCTACATCATGTTATGGGTATGGTTGTCATCAGCAAGGAATAGGGAGTGTTTTTAGGATAAAAAGAAACAGAAGAAAGCTAAGCACAGGCAAAATCCTATAGGAAAACCTGGATCAGCCTGCTTTCTAAGAGACACAGGGAGACAAATTCACCTTTCAGCAGGACAATAATCTAGAACACAAGGCAAAATCTACACTGTAGTTTCTTACCAAGATGACATTGAATGTTCCTGAGTGACCCAGTTTTTTCAGTGAAATCGGCTTGAAAATCTATGGGAAGACTTGACAATGGCTGTCTAGCAATGATCAATAATCAACTTGACAGAGCTTGAAGAATTTAAAAAAGAACAATGGGTAAATATTGTACCATCAAGGTGTTCAAAGCTTACACCAAAGTCTCCAAAGGTGCTTCTACAAAGAATTGACTCACGGGTGTAAATACTTATGTAAATTAGATATTTCTGTATTTTATTTTCAATACATTTCTAAAAACATGTTTTCACTTCGTCATTATGGGGTATTGTTCTTATTACCCATTGTTATTTTTTTAATTATTTTTTAAATTCTTCAAGCTCTGTCAAGTTGATGAGTGAGAACAAAATCAATTTTGAATTCAGGCTGTAACATAAAATGTAGAATAAGTCAAAGGGTATGAATAATTTCTGAAGGTGCCTTAAGTTTTATATATATATATACATATATATATATATATAATTAATTCATTTACACTGTAATTCCAAAAATAGATTAAGCAATTTATAGATTTAATGGACTTAATCAATATACCTGTTTGTTTAGTTGGTGTTGACTTATAGTCTAAATCTGTGCATAAGAAAATAAATTCAACTATATATTCAGTTTTACTCCCTTGAGGTGATGGATTCAAGCTCTTTTTGTCACATCTTCTCCCGCTTGCCCCCTCCGGCGCTCGACATCACCGGTCTATTAACCTACAGTCCTGACAACACCTCTTAACCACACCTGGCAACTATTATTACGCACACCTGCGCCCCATCATCAGTCACACCTGGACTTCATTACTACCTTGATTACTTACCATTTATATAGCACTCTGTTCCGTCAGTCATAAGTTAGTGTTGTTTATGTTTCCTTGTTAGATATGGCGCCTGGTTTGTATTCGTTCCATGTTCGTTATTATTAAACTCACACTGCACTTATTTTCTGACTCACTGCATCTACGTTACACTTTTGCAAAACAGATGTCAAACGTTGGTTTCACTTTTATTTTGAAGATGGCAAGGCCAAACGCATGAATATGAATCACGTTAATATATGTGGTCCTTGACGGAAACAAGATCAAAATGCTGTAGGCATCTTTTCCTGATTATAAAATGGATGTTTATTAGAGGTTGTGGGACTATGGACTACTCCATGATGATAACAATGCAATCAGAAGTGTTATGAATCTGGCACAAAGTTATTTATTCTCAATAAAATAGAATAACTTACTTTACCCAAAGGAGACTTCAGGTGTGAGAATTTGGATGAGATACCTAAAGTAAACCTAACAGTAACATTCACATAAGACAATAGCAATAACACTCAATACCTAGGTGACTGGTTGTCTGCATCCAGTGCAACAGCATCCATCATTTGTGGGTGACAAACTAACCTGTGACAGTCAATCTGGAGGTGCTCATGAAAATGCTTTACGAGTGATGGAGTGAAGCACCTGTAGAGCAAACTCCTGGTCAAGATGAATCACCTTCCAATGGGTCAACAGAGGCTCAACACACTGATGGAATTCATAAACCTGAAACTAAATTTAACCTCAAAGAGAGGTTATATTGCAGGTTGCTGTAACGAAACAATGGAATATTGGGGGAATATACTCACCATAACACATGGAATATTTGTGGTATTGCATGATTTGTATGTACTGGCTTCACAACAGAAAATACATATAGTACCAGTCAAAAGTTTGGACACGTACTCATTCAAGGGTTTTTATTTATTTTTACAATTTTCTACATGGTAGAATAATAGTGAAGACATCAAAACCATGACAACACATGTGGAATCATGTAGTAACCAAAAAAGTGTAAAACAAATCAAAATATATTTTATATTTGAGATTCTTCAAAGTAGCCACCCTTTGCCTTGATGACAGCTTTGCACACTCTTGGCCTTCTCTCAACCAGCTATCATGAGGTAGACACCTGGAATGCATTTCAATGAACAGGTGTGCCTTCTTTCCTTCTTAATGCGTTTGAGCCAATCAGTTGTGTTGTGACAAGGTAGGGGTAGTACAGAATATAGCCCTATTTGGTCAAAGACCAAGTCCATATTATGGTAAGAACAGCTCACATAAGCAATGAGAAACGACAGTCCACCATTCTTTAAGACATGAAGGTCAATCAATATGGAAAATGTCAATAACTTTGAAAGGTTCTTCAAATGCAGTCGCTAAAACCATCAAGCGCTATGATGAAAATGGCTCTCATGAGGACCGCCACAGGAAAGGAAGACCCAGAGTTACCTCTGCTGCAGAGGATAAGTTCAAGAGAGTTAACAGCCTCAGATTGCAGCCCAAATAAATTCTTCACAGAGTTCAAGTAACAGACACATCTCAACATTAACTGTTCCGAGGAGACTGCGTGAATCAGGCCTTCATGGTCGAATTGCTGCAAAGAAAACACTACTAAAGGACACCAATAATAATAAGATTTTATTTGAGACTTGCTTGGGCCAAGAAACACGAGCAATGAACATTCGTCCAGGTGGATATCGGTCCTTTGGTCTGGAGTCCAAATTTGAGATTTTTGGTTCCAACCACTGTCTTTGTGAGACGCATAGTAGGTGACCGGATGATCTTTGCATGTGTGGTTCCCACCGTTAAGCATGTAGGTGGGGGTGATTTTCTGGTGACACTTTCAGTGATTTATTTACAACCACAACATTCTGCAGCGATACGCCATCCCATCTGGTTGGTGCTTAGTCCCCCTATCATTTGTTTTTCAACATGACAATGACCCAACAGTGTAAGGGCTATTTGACCAAGAAGGAGAGTGATGGAGTGCTGCATCAGATGACCTGGCCTCCACAATCAACAAGACCTCAACTCAATTGAGATGGTTTGGGATGAGTTGAATCACAAAGTGAAGGAAAAGCAGCTAACAAGTGCTCAGCATATGTGGGAAGTCCTTCAAGACTGTTGGAAAAGCATTCTAGGTGAAGCTGGTTGAGAGAATGCCAAGACTGTGCAAAATTATCTTCAAGGCAAAGGGTGGCTACTTTGAAGAATCTCAAATACAATTTTTTGGTTACTACATGATTCCATATGTGTTATTTCTTAGTGTTGATGTCTTCACTATTATTCTACAATATATAAAAAAGTAAAAATAAAGAAAAACCCTTGAATTAGTAGGTGTGTTCAAACTTTTGACTGGTACTGTACATGTTACACTAATGAAAAACAAGAAATTACATCAGTAAAATGTAGGATTTTAAAAAATGATCTAATATTTTTTTTTTCGGTCTATAGTCAGGGGTTTATCAATTCTCAATCTAGGGACAGATAAATGTTTTACTCTGAAAAAGTGGACATCTGTTCATAATTATCCCAAAGTTGTAAAAAACCTTTGAGACATGGCATCTTACTTTAGGAGATAAATGACTGGACTAGATTAATGCTAGCCACAAATTACACCCTATTCTCTATGGGCCCTGGTGTAAAGTATTGCACTAGTTGGTAATAGAGTGCCATTTGGGACGAACACTAGATTAACTTTTTTACAAGACATCCATTTCCATCACTGCATGTCTCAATCTATAAAGCATAACTATTGGATTCCAAGTGCCGGCTTCTATTTTAATCAGTGTAAAACGACAGGGCATTGCACCAAGGGTTCTCCCGACCGACATTATTCTGATTAATACAGTCTCTTTTATCTTCTGGCTTCTTCTGGTGGCTTGATGTATTTAGTGTAGGCCCCAAAGCCTGTTAATGTTTTCCCATTGCCTAATGATATAGATCCTCTCTTGCTCCCATCCCCAATAACACAGTTGAATCAATCAAAACAGATGTGTTATTAAGTTTCGTTCTCTTTATTAGCTCCCTTGAGAAAAAGATAAGTTGAGACACTTTTTTATTTCCCATCGGATCACTTTAGAGGGGGAGAGAAAACAAACATTTACTTTCGTCAATTAGCTGGTTTTGATCAGCCAGGCTGTGTTGTTGATCCTCATAACTTGGAGCGTTTGGACATGACTCAGGATGTCTGAGAGCACAAAGCAATCGAGGCAAAGACACTATATAATGTGCGCCCGTTTTCCCGTGGTACATGTACACCACATGCAGGCACATGCTCCTATACGTCTCTAACTGCGTAGAGTACATGCTCCTTTTCTTTAAATAATCAAAGCCATAACTGCTCATCGAGTCGGTGACCGCGGTTACGGATTTTTCTTTTTAGGTGGTGTTTTTGTTTTGAGCATCTGCCCCACCAAAAGGTCTGTCTGTGCCCTGACCGTGCATGTCTGCAACAGCATGTATTTGTGATGCCCCCCCCCCCCCCCATTTAAACATGCCAATTAACACACGTGAAATGATCACTCAGATCAATCCCATCGAAACTCTGGCTCCGAAATGATCCTATTAAGCCAGTATTAGCAGTCGGGTGATTAGGATGTCTCTATGGTTTTGGACCCACCTCCTCTATCCCTTCCCAAAAATATAATAACTACCTTGTACATAATCCTTCCCAAAATATGAATACTTTTGCCATCCTGGCTAACACACTTGCAAAGTAAACAAATCAAACATGAGTTGAAGTCCCTCATCAACTAGAGTGTTTCAACCAGCACCCCCTAATATGCCTACGTTTGCACAAACATCATTAGGGCCGAAGCAGAGGTAGCCCTATTGTTTCTAATAATCTCTGTCTTTTTGCTGTTTCTTAAACCCAGGAGGTCTGTAGTCTGCAGTTAGTACCCCCTCTTCTCCTACTATCTCAATCCTTTTGGCTCTCTCCTTTTCCACACAGCCTCTCTGCTTAATAGCGCTGTCTGTCGCCAACACTTTTTCTGCTGCAGGGTGCAGTTGCCGCTGCTTTAATGATCCTGTTCGAGAAGGTACAGGAACGTCCGCTTTGCTTGTGTTCAGCACTGTGTTTCTCTGTGATCTTGTGCGTCTAACTGTGTACTTTTATCCCACCGGCCGAGGCTTAATCTTCTTCATTTACTGTACAAAGAGTACATAATTGCTTCCTGCTCACATGTGCCTCAATGTGCCTCTGCCGGAATTGTGCCTCTGCCGGAATTACTTTTGTACGTTGAGAGGAACATGGGGCTCCATTGCCCTTGCCAGAGGTTGTAAAGAAGCCATGAGGTGTTATGTCTCACTGAAGGGGCTTTTGGGCCTGGTGAATCAGCATTCGATGAGAGACTGACAGACTGACAGACAATGTCATTTTGGCTGCATTTACAGAGGCAGCCCAATTTTGATATTTTTTCCAGTAATTGGTCTTTTGACCAGTCACATCAGTCCTTTTCACAACTTTTTCAGAGCTGATCTGATTGGACAAAAGATCAATTTCTAAAAAAAAATCTGAACTCTGCCTTAGAGAGGCACATAGAATCGGTTTCTAAATCACTTACGCCTGCAGCAGCCCCTTCTGAAGTGCATGTTATCTTGTCCCCCGCGGGACAGTTGCGCTAACGTAGGCTAATGTGATTAGCATGAGGTTGTAAGTAACAAGAACATTTCCCAGGACATAGACATATCTGATATTGGCAGAAAGCTTCAATTCTTGTTAATCTAGCTGCTCTGTCCCATTTACAGTAGATATTACAGTGAAATAATACCATGCTATTGTTTGCGGAGAGTGCACATTTATGAACTTGAAAATGTATTAATAAACCAATTAGGCACATTTGGGCAGTCTTGATACAAATTGTTGAACAGAAATACAATGGTTCATTGGATCAGTCTAAAACTTTGCACATACACTGCTGCCATCTAGTGACCAAAATGTAAATTGCACCTGGGCATTTCAGGTACAACAATAAATAATAACTGCATGTTTCTTTCTTTGTATTATCTTTTACAAGATCTATTCTATATTCTCCTACATTTCCACAAACTTCAAAGTGTTTCCTTTCAAATGGTATCAATAATATGCATATCCTTGCTTCAGGTCCTGGGCTACAGGCAGTTAGATTTGGGTATGTCATTCTAGGCAAAAATTGAAAAAAGGGGCGGATCCTTAAGAGGTTTTAACACAAAACTATTTGCCTGAAAGTTTATTTGTTGAGAAGCCATAACAATCACATCTTCAATGTGTTCTAGTGTAATTGCATTCCACGCCAAGACGCTTGAAATAAGTAGCAAGACTCATTGTGAGAAACAGTGTAGAGAGCATTTGAGAGGAGGTTTTCAATCATGGCCGCTTTGTATTCAAACCACTCTCTAGGTGTTTTTGTTCACAGGCTTTAAATTGTAATCTCTTATTTTCTTTGCCAGCCTTTATCAGGTCACAATGAAAACCAGCGGTGACTATCTCTAAAGTGGGCATTCTGGGCTTTTGTATATGATATTAGAAACACACACACAGAGATATTGATAACTCCAGAAGAAGCCCAATCATGCTCGCATCAGACTTTCTGCTGACTGATGGCCAAAGATACTTATTTCGTTGACATACACTTCCACCAGCCTTGTTATAACATTTATGTCATCTATACTTCTCCTCTTTTATATGAAGAGCCAGACAAATGCATAGTGGGAGAAAGCTAAAGGCTCTATTTTAAACATATGTCACACTTGCAATGTGTTGAATTTCATTTATCTAGGCAAGTCAGTTAAGAACAAATTCTTATTTTCAATGACAGCCCCTGTTCAGGGGCAGAATGACAGATTTGTACCTTGTCAGCTCGGGGATTTGAACTTGCAACCTTCCGGTTACTAGTCCAACGCTCTAACCACTAGGCTACCCTGCCGCCCCATGCTCCATTAAGGTATATTTGAAGACATCTGATAGCATATCACTCCATTGTGTAGAGCCACATCCGTCTGTGTGGCAAAACAGTGCTATGTAAAGGAAAGTGTATTGTGTAAGACTTGCCCATTGCCTACATTACGGCAGCACTGGGTTGTTTGTCACTGCAGACACCAAGGAGGCAGGGGACGACCCTGACACAGCTGATCTCTCTAACACACAGATTTGAACAGCATCACCGTCAACAGTCTTATCAATAGTTTCTTACACCATAGAAAAACCTACATACTGCACCATCCTCTACTTTCTTTCCTGCCTGAAGCAAATGATCGTTGTGCTTGTTAGCGCCTGCTTGTTCATCACTGACTGCACCGAAATATGTACTTCCCCGTGTATGCATGAAGGAATGGCAAGAAGCAGCTTGGTTATAATTGGCCTCTGCGCCGAACTCCTTATTGCCTCTCGCAGCATGATAATTGAAGGTGGTGACAACGTAAAGTGTATGGTAGTGTGGTACTCAAAGTGGAAGGCAGAAAGTAGCATTATCCGGTACAGTTCATTTAGTCCCTTATCTACTGTGGAGGGAAATGTAGAATCTTCGGTGTGAGAAATGTGCTTTACAAATTCAATGACATATTGTTATTAAACGGAAAGACATTACAGTGGTCTTACTAGTTTGTGCAAGGCTAGACAGCGAAACAGTGACAATGTTCTGAAGACATGGTTAATCGTGGTCACGAATGGGTCGTCATAATTCCAACACAATTATACAGTAGTTGTAATTAGAGATACCTAATAATGCAAACCTTTGAGAGAGAGAAAAAAATCTGAAATGAAGGTCTATTGCATTAGTATTGTCTGTAACAATGGAATTACAACGTTGGAAATTGGGAGCGGCAGAATTACAAGGAAACAGGTGCGTGGGTGGATGCTTTGTCCACTTAGATGTCAACGTTAATCGATGAAACCACTTCAATGTTTTCCATTCTGCCCTAGCCTATATCTAGCTGTGTGGAAGTGACAGAAATATGAAATGCAGGGACATGTCCCCGTGATATCCATTTTTACAGACGGTGGAATCAGTTGAACAAGGTCCACATAGTACGTAGCTGGGTCAGAATAAGAAGAAAAACCCTAGCCGCTGGAGGTCACTGAAATGTCAAGCTAGGCTCCGAGACATGATATTTCAAAGCCTCCGTCACCCTGGGTCTCTCGTTTAAACGTGGGGCACGGCTGTGTCGGTCATCCTTCTCTCCCTGGCTCCCTTCCTCCATCTCTCTCTCGCAGTGTGAGTTTGACTTAACAAGGCCCACGTCTCACTTACAGACAAGTCTTAACTCCCCAACAAAAGAGGTTGGCATTTTAAGACTCATGAGGTCATTAAAAATCGTATTATACATATTGTATTTGTCTATTACGTATTTAGGTCAATTGAAAACAGAATGGTGAGTCTGCTGTTTCAGAAGCACTGTTTTCTTTTTGTCACAACTCTTTATTTGCATTTCACATGGGCAGAATATACAATCACTCTTCACAGAAGACCAATTAAGGTAGACCATCAAAAAAATTCCCCATAATTCCCCAATTCTGTTAAACACGTCTACCTGTTAGCTCAATGCCTTACACATTCAAGATAAACATCAAATCAGGAGGGAAAAAAAGCTCTATCATTATCACTATCGTTTAATTGAATCACTATCTTTTAATTTGAAGGATGAATTATGTCATACTTCTGACATGATCCTCTTTTACAAAGCCTTTCAATAATTAGAATGGCCAATTAATAAATCGAATCAAATCAAAATGAGAGTAAGTTATTAGATATGTTTCTGAAATCTATTGACATTTCAATAAATGCTGTATTTTAAAAACAAAGGTCTTCCCTTCAGTCTCTGTGCTGCCATTTCAGAAGAATAAATAAATAATCAATTCACCATAGACTCAGCTGGAAAAAAAGACAACGTAGATGCTGTAAAGCTACTGTTAAGCTAGTACTGAGTATGACTGGCAAAAGCCCATGGCACAAGAACCAAGAAAGAAACACTAGCCAACATAAATAAACACCCCCTCGTGTATTTCCTCCTGCAACTGTTGTCCTTTACACTTTTGTATGTACAGTTCCCTCCCAAATTAACTCCACAATGTCGCGTCAACAAGTAGTCATATAAACTCTAATTACCATTGTCAGTTTTAGGGGGTCAATAGAAACATTTTGACCAGTCACTCACTCCAATGTTTTATGTGGATCATGTTATACAATCCTAAACAGTTGTGTTTGTGCTCTCTCTGGTACTTTCGAGTGGCAATCCATCAGACAGGAAACATCAATCGAAAGAGAGAGAATATGATTTCATTAAGACATAACAGTAGGAGCAGTATTTGTACATGATGCATTGTTGAGCATATGTATCCATCAACTCTGACCCTCCACCGATAGCTAAGTGATCCATTCCACAACACGCCGTATGTGGTGAGCGTTCCAGATCGCGGATCGTTTTGCAATTGTTTCCACTTCCGTGAGTCAATGTGTTGCAAAGGACATATGCTGAGCATTATACTAACATCATAAATAGTGGCAGGTGAGCAACTACACTAAAAAGCACCTCTACACAGTTTAAGCAGGTAGCTACAATAACCAATACTTATATCCGACCTTCCCGCAATGACAGCCACATATCTCATGTCTATACAGAACATTTTATAATATGCATCCCTGCAATGAAATGTCCTTAATGTGAATTTATCAGTTATGTATAACTGAACTGCATAAGTTCTACAACTAAAAAGCTGAACTATAAGGACTGTTGAATGACTTCAAATATACTTTTTCTAGGCAAGTCAGTTAAGAACAAATTCTTATTTTCAATGACGGCCTAGGCGCAGTGGGTTAACTGCCTTGTTCAGGGGCAGAACGACAGATTTTTGCCTTGTCAGCTCAGGGATTCGATCTTGCAGCCTTTTAGGTTCCTAGTCCAACGCTCTAACCACTAGGCTACCTGCCTCCCTACTTGAAGAATGACACCTAAAAAGTTTTTGAAGTTGAAACCGGATGTTGATGCAGATTATTATCATTCTGTAAATGACTACAGCTAATAACAGGTTACTGAATATGTTGATTTATATAACGTCTAAATGGATAAGTTTAAAAACAAATCCCTTGTGTCTTTCAGCAATATTTGAAGTCCAAGAAAGTAATTGGGTATATACAGATGTAGGATCTTAATTTGATCAACCTGTTTTTGCAGGGAATTTCCTGCACAGTAGGAAAAGTAAACTTGCAGTGTATTCAAGGTTTTTAAAGGCTTCTAAAGTTGTAATTTCCACTTTAAAATGTTGGACTTGGTTTGCCCTTTCAAAAAAAATGTCAATTTCTTTTTCAAATGTTTTTTTATCAACCCCTACAAAAATGTCCATTAATTATAATCTACACAATAATTCAAATTTCTGTAGGATTTGCTGCTGTAGGAATATTTTCCTGCTGTGAGAAACTGGTCAAATTAAGATCATACATCTGTACTTACAAATGATATAAGACATGATATCCAGCATTTAGTACTTACTATAACAAGAACTTGTACCAGTAGCAAATGATGCAGACATCTAAGTATATCTCCACAATCCCTACAACTCGCTGTTCAATGTCCTCAGCTGTCAGTGCCATCTCTACACTCAGATCTATGATGAGTTAACACAATTCTCACACAGCTAAACGGCTGCTGAGTACTCACTGACTGTGATCCCGTCTGACTCCTAATCATCGGAACTATTGATCTGACGCGTTCGATCTACCTATAAACAGGAGAACACCGACGTTGATGAGGTCAGTGCCCACTGCCCCCAATAGGGACCCTACAGAGTAAGCAAAGGGTGATTGGAGGGCAAGGGATGAACGAAGAAGAAGGAGGCAATGGTAAAGCATTCAGTTCTCAAAAACTCAAAACACCAGGATTATAAAAGGGGATCCTTCCAAAGAGTCTTAAGCTCTTGAGTATCCGATCCAAAGATGAAGCTGTAGAGTCCACAGGTGGCTGCTGAGGGGAGAACGGCTCATAATAATGCCCGGAACGGAGCAAATGGAATGGCATCAAACACCTGGAAACCATAGAAACCATGTGCTTGATGTCTTTGATACCATTCCACTTGCTCTGCTCCAGTCATTACCACGAGCCTGTTCGCCCCAGTGCCACCAACCTCCTGTGATAGTCTCTTATGTATAGGATTCCTCTCCAAAGACGACACTAGAGTCTGATGTAGCCAATACACTACGTAGTGTTATGTACACTGTAGGCTTTATGTACTCTCAAAATACTCTAGTGTGATCTTCGGGTAGAGGAGGGGACAAATGGACGCCTCTAGGTCTATGCCAGAGAGAGGGAGACCAGCGTGAGGGAGACCAGCAGCAAAAGAAGAGAGGAAAATGAAGAGGTGGCGGCCGACGGGACAGGGCGGTTCTTCTTCCGGGGCCCATTACAGAGCGGTGTGTTACAACAGGAGATGCACACAGAGTTGATCCTTCCAGTGCAGAACTGCTGGTAGCCTGATGAGGATATGAGGCATGCCCCGGACGAGGCACAGGACTTGCGGTAAAATATGCCTGAAGAAGAAGAGAGAGAAGCAGTCAGGGATAGTGCAAAGCTATACAGGAAGTCCAGGTCAAGGTATGTGTGATAGTGAGACTGTTGGTGAAACTGAGCCAAGTCTCGGAGAAAACTGAGGTAGCACAAGCACTGGGGAAGGCAGGGTTAAAAGTCCTTCAACTGTCATTTTTGTTTTGTTTTCATTAATGTATGTCTGTTTTATGTGATGTCTGGCCTATGCCATGTCTCGCACCCTTTCACAGCGCATTTTCTTGCGCGTAAAGCAAATATCTGTGAAAATCAGACAAAGCATGATCTAATCTACCTTTTTTTCACAAATATACAGGAATAACAATTACACATCAAGAAAATGTGGTGATTTGAAAATATTAGCCTTAGGATCTTAGCTTAGTGAGAAATTCTCGAGACAGACAGTATATTGTAATTCAGTGCTATTTGCAATTTAACAGAACTTTATCCTGATCAATACTGGAATGGTTCATATTCCTGGGAGGTGATCCTCTAAGTGCCTAGAACCTTTGTAGAGCCGTTGTAAAAAACAAAACCTCGACAGAATATAATGCTCTCAAACTATGGAACAATTGCAACAAAACTATGCTTTGATTTATATGGTGGCGAGAGAATGCACATGAACAAGAGTGTTTCGATTTCATGGAAATGTTGTTGTGCCATTAAGCTTTACCACAGGAGGTGGTAAGAAAGCCTGCGTCTCCCTGCCTGATAAATGAACACCTTGCAGGGACTCAACAACTCCCACTTCTCCCTACTCCTTCCTAGGAAATAGACACTGGGCTTTTGGACACAAACAAATCCAAGGTGACCCTGGAGATGTGACTCTCGCTCCACTGAATCTATAAGCATTAGTAATTGTTATAAGCATATACGGATGCTTATAATGTCTTTATAGAAGGTTTATAATGTGTTCTTTGCTGAAATTTGTCAACAGACTGCAAAGAGCTGTCATAATGATGAGAAGGGGCGGCAGGTAGCCTAATGGTTAGAGCATTGGGCCAGTAACCGATAGATTGCTGCATCGAATCACCGAGCTGTCGTTTTGGCCCTGAACAAGGCATTTAACCCACTGTTCCCCGGTAGGCAGTCATTCACAAGTTCATAAGTGCTCCCGACCTGTCTTACATTGCATTGTAACTGTGGCAAAATGCGCTATACCTGTCGACGTTAAGTAAAGTGTTACGAAAAGTTGTAATTAAAGCGTAGAGAGGAAATAGATGAAAGGGGGAAGAGAACTGCTAGTCACATTAAAACTTCCATCCAAACTTTACTGCTCTAATTTACTCGTCTTTCTCTTGAAATAATGACAGATGAGCTGTCAGACAAAGTGGCAATTTGTAAATGCAATACAATATTCTTGTTTTGTCTCAAAGACGTCAGACAAGCCTTCAAGACAAAAGTAGACAATTTCAGCCTGTGTCGGCCCCTGATTACTGCTATTAAGTTTGGCATAACTAACAATACAACTTCAGCTTAATCAACCCTCTGCTTTGTTCCATACTTCATCACTCTGCACATTTAGAACTGACTGTCTAACAAACCAAGTCCCCAAACCTTTGTTGGGGGGAGGAATGGGTAGAGACCAAGCGACACCAAATCACGTGCAAAAGCCAACTTTTCTTGAGGATTATGTTACAGAGGTCTTCACATATCATACACACATTATGCAAGTACTGCTTTCCACGAAAATGTTGTGGTAATTCGCAAATTCATTATTTGTGATAAATTGCGGTTGCTGCACATAAAGATAATTAGTTAGGCTCCTGGTCTCAGGCTGACATTATATGAAATGATCAAATTAAGGAACACATTCATTACCCAACATTGCTAGAAGGTTTTATGTTAGAATAAAAGTATGCATGAATTTTCATTTTATCTGCTTACAGGAGCACATAAGAATCCCTTTGCCAACATCGCATTAGAATCAAATGACTCAGAAGACCTTTCTAAAGAGTGCAGAGGCTGGAAAAGATTTGTGAATATACTGTAAGCATGTGCATTTCACACAAAAGTGCATCCTTATCTCAAGGTTATTCAAACCATTACACAGCATTACACATAGTGTACATTTGTTCATGACATTATTGTCATAGATCATTGACTTTGAGTGATGTTGCTTGTCCACCATCACGTTCAGAGACATAGTTTGGGCATAAAACACTCGCTAAAGACAATCTAGCTACATGTATGATTTCTTGGTACATGTTTTTAATACTCTTGTAAATGAAAGCATACATTTGATCACAAGTGACATACTGTACATGTAATAACACTGGATGTGGTAGGAACAATAGGCCTAGTGTATTTGAAGGGCGTTATCTCATTAAGCAATAAGGCACGAAGGGGTGTGCTGTATGGCCAATATACCACACCTAAGGGCTGTTCTTAAGCACGATGCAACGTGGAGTGCCTGGATACAGCCCTTAGCTTTGGTGGTATATTGGCCATATACCACAAACCTCCTGAGGTGTCTTGTTGCTATTATAAACTGGTTACCAACGTAATTACAGCAGTACAAATAAATGTTTTGCCATACCCGTGGTATACGGTCTGACATGCCACAGCTTTCAGCCAATCAGAATTCAGGGCTCATATTACCCAGTTTATAATGAAAAAAAATATTAATGGATCAACTGAGTACAGCAACCAGCAACCAAGGGCGTTAACCTTCCTTTGGGAAAATCCCATTAAAAGAATATGAGCCATAAACCATGAATTAACTATGGTAATAGCCTCTTCATCTATGGAGATTCTTTGATAGTTCCCAATTGATTTAGTGGGCATACGTATAGGCCTAGTGATGATCTCATTTGTTTACGTTACAAGGAGACCCTATAGGTCAGTTCCACTGAATTCAGAGATAAAGAGGAAGTACACGAAAGAGGAAAATATACCTTATTTAGGTCACATGTTAAAAGTGTCACAGTCCGGTGTGGGTTGTTTTGCATTGCAAGGTAGGTGTCAGAGAAGGCAGTGTGGCCTGGGGTGGTCTAGCTGCAGAACACATCTCTATTGTGTTCGGCGTGGGTTCTAATCCGACCCACGCCCTTCTGACACAAAACAGATCCCCCAAACTTCCTGTCTTTCTCTCACTAGTCTCTCTCGTCAAACTAAAGCTCACACTCTGCTGTGGCGGAGATACAGCATCTGCGAGAAGGGACTACTCTCCCACTATCTCGATCCAATGAAGAACAAATGAGGAAAGGAATGGGACTGCCCAGGAGACTCTGTTTTCTTACCATCCTTCTTCACCAGTACCTCTTTCTGACACATGTCCTGCACGTTGACCGTGCAGTTGACAATGAACTCCGGCGTGGAGCATTCATTGTTTTTCACCTCCTCACACTGGTAACATTGGATCTGGAGAGCATAGCCTGTACAAGAGAGAGAGAGAGAGAGAGAGAGACAGGAAGAACCGCAAGGGTTAAAACAAAAAATGTTTTAAAGCCCACAAGAACAGTTCACCAGTATCTGGTATATACTGTAGTAATCTCATTAGTCTATGAATGTTGGTTAATAGAGACTACAGGCAAATTCTTTCAAGCGTGTTTAGCTGTGCTTGATTGAGCTTGCCTGGCACATCATAACCAATGGAGTGGTCAAGAAAAGTGCAAAGCAACTCTGCCCAACCGGCACTCCAGGCAGGCTTGATCTAAACGCTGAACGTTTTTTGAAAGATTAGGCCTAAAACCTTACTTGAAAGATTTGAAAATGTTATTTTGTGCAGTTCAGTCATTAGTATTATCCCTTGTTCATTTAGGGCCTTTCAGCCCGACATATTTTCCTCCCAACTAATCAAGAGTAAGTGTTTTTGTGATCTATTGCCATTACCACAGACCAGGAACTGTATCCTCGAGGAGAGACAAATGCATCTTTGAAACGAAAATGTCTCTTTGCTGGCATTTTGAAAGTCAACTTGGTACCTATTTGCAATGATCAGAGGACAAGGAGGTGGACTCTGAAAAAAAGACTGGATCTCCTCGATGAATAACAAATGTGAAGATTATCTCAACGAGCATTTCATGTTGGAGAGTCGATGTTGACGCTATCCTTGCACATGCGGACATGTTACAAATACCAGACAATAGGACTTTGAGCTAATATGATGACATTTCTGTACCACACCACAGAAAGCACTGACAAGTCACACAAAACACATACTTCTCTGACTACATACACGTTTGTCAAGACAGCAAAGAAACACACTAGAGAGGAGTTGTTTAATGCACAAACAGATCTGGAGTCAGGATAAAGGGATTTTGACTGAAAATAATGAACAAATAAGTTTCAACAATATAAATCCATACTCTCATTTACTTGCCAACTAAACTTAATATAGAGCCATCAGACACAATTGTGTGTGGAGGCTGGACATACTGTATCTGTGCAGGGAAAATGGCCCCTCAACTTTACCCACTAGAATAATAATTGCCATTCTGACTACTACAGGTCGAAACAATCAAGCCAGAGTGTTTCAGACAAAGTGCTTTATCCACACACTCAATGAAGCTGTTGCTCCAGCACTGACTTCAAATGAGATGAATTCATTCTAACATGACTGATTGGAATTAAATGGAAATTGAGATTAACAAAGAATGACAGATGGTTGGCTATTCATGCAAAGTTGTTTCACAGGGATGAAAAATTTAACAGAGGATTCCCGGATGGAGAGCACAATCTGATTCAGGGTTTGCAAATGGGGGTTTAGCCGAAACATGCATGACCGTGCAATGATAAACAATAATTCAACATTTTCTCAAGCGCCACAGTTTCAGGTCATTTGTTCTCCATGACAGATAGTACTGTGTTCTAATTATTGAACTGGAGACAGTCATTCATTTCCCAGTCTGACAGCGCCATCAAGCACAAATTCAATTGAAAAGGATCCCCCCCAAAAATCAGAGCGTAATTACGTTAAAACCAGATAAATGCCTCAAAACCCCATCCATCAACCGAGCAATAGTCTCTTAAAGTGCCTAAACACATCCTAGACTGTAATGTATTTGTCCTCTATAAACCACTGGATATTGACACTATATATAATGAACATTTAGGCAAGCATAAAGTTATGTACATATTGTCTATACTGTTCATTTTGTTCCGCAATACCCTTTTCACTGAGGTAAAAAACCTCATCAAATGACTTAGAAGTCATTTCTGCTAACAATGAAGATGATGTTTTAAGGAGTGGGTATGTTAACCAAACGCAGCGCATCCAACTCAGAACGGACAGAACATTTGTATGTTATTTACACCAGAGGCATTTTTGGTGAGATCAAAGTTCTTACACGCCACTGTTCATGTGCCATGTGCAATGGGTTCAAGTGGAAATATGGACTGGAAAAGCTCTCCGCGGCTGACTGTCACATCATTCTGATGATATGATCCGTGGACGTATGTTGGAATGACAATGCGGACTACTCCATTGACATGGATTATCATTGTCATTTTACCTGATTCTTTTTTTTTTAGCAACTACATTGCCACCATTTGTATACATTATTAGCATATCATTGCTATAAGGTGACCCGTGTGGATTGAGAAATCAGTTTATTTGCCGTCATCTATCTTCAATTGTGTATTTTCCTTCCACAGTCATCTGAAGAGAGACAGCTTTGTTATTCTCTGCATATTTAGTGATATTTAATATTCATCACAGGTGTTCAAGGCGTGGTAGATCAGCTCATTTGACACCCACTAAAAAAAATGGTGATTTAGTTTACTACATTCACCAGAGCTGACAACTGTTGATCAGTCATGTTCCTTATCATTTGAGCTTGATGGAATGCCTACACCTGTAAAATAAAATGTTGAATTGCATTTGTGTTGGCAATTAGAGAGCGATTAATTAGCTATTGATAAATGAGTGGCCTACACATGTCCCTCTGCTTTATAAAATGAGTGAATACATTCGTCACCTGTAATGGTGTCTAGCAATTAATCGGAATACTTAATAGCCTAATTAGCATACCATGTAGGGCAATTGTAAGATCACAAAGATGCTCTAAATATGGAATAATGTTCAATGTTTCAGCATGTCACGCTCTATTATTTCACATTTACATTTTTAAACAACATCATTAAATTGAATAAAAGATATGTAAAATAGAAGTCTAAATCACATTTTGAAAATATCTGCCTTTGCACAGGTGATATGCGCAATAGTTTTACAGACGTAATTATGACCTAAGGTGACATATTTTCTGTAGCTGGAGCGCAGGTGCCTATAGAAATGTCAAATTCAAGAATCTGTGCCACAATTTCTTATTCCAAGACAGTTATAAATGCATTTACTGAGATGATTTGATCTGCAACGGTAACCTCTTGCGCGCCTCCCTGTTGGCATTACTAGACCTCTCCTGGACTTCTGAAAAATATGTAATTGTTTTCATCTGACAACAAAAAGCTGCCCAAAATAATTTAACCGTAATCCAAACTTGAATTAGATTGGAATAGCTGGAAACGTTGACACATCACGAGGAAATACTCTCAGCACCCGAATACAACGCAGAAAGCCAACACATGTAAGATTACGCAGTCTCCAAAGTTTAGCATACCTGTTTTGAGGAAAATTCCAAGCAAAGTTGCATAAATGAGAAGCAACATCCTCTCCCAAATGACACTTTAGAGGAACACATCAGACCAGGTGAACTTAAAACGAAAGCAAAACCCTTAGATGGATCCGTGGCATCAAAGTGTTAGAGCACATTCTGCAGCGAGGAATGTGATGCGCAGCGCTAAACGAGGGCGAGCTCTGCGGTTCGAGAGACCACGTTGCAGAATTCCAGTGAAATTGGATAAAGATAAATCATTAAACGTACCACGTGATGAAAGCTCGTGATATGGAAGCAATTCATCAATCACTCATATCCTACACACGCAGATCCGTGACTGTTAAATTGCGTCCAAATATGAAAAAGTCACCTTTGGATAGGCTTTTGGGCATGGAATGCACCGTTGGCAGCCATGCACATTTAACCAGATTTAGAAAGGCTACTATTCCTTAAATACATTTGTTGAGATCATCTCGTGGTTCTTCTGTCTGTTATGGATCTTGTACGTTTCGTGTTAGAGAGAGAGAGAGAGAGAGAGAGAGAGAGGGAGGTGGGAGAGAGAGCGAGAGAGAATGTTTGGAAGTCACTCTAGGGTGGCTGAATTAATTACTTTTATTTATAGTCACATAATTACCCATCTAGAGACTAATTGTTATAAATCCCCCTGCTTTATAAGGACTGTCTCGGAGAGTAAAGCTCAGTGAAAACGGGCTATACGTTTAACACGTTTTATAGTTGAAGAATATGACATGAGCTTTATGGCAAGCATTTGAAGACAGGATCAAGACGTGGATCAAACCTTCCCTTGCCATTAACAATTCCCTGCTGTAGCCTACATACAGACATTTCAGGTACACATTTATGAGCGCAATGGCAAAAATCAGTGAAGATCTCACTGTTCCTTGTGACTATAGTACCTTGCATTTGACTACAGTATATGATATTGAACGCACACCTGTATGACAGCACGCACGCACACGCACACGCACACACAAACTTCAACCTCCAACAGTTACGGAAGCTGCACCAAATTGAAAATAGGAAATCATTTATTTGTATTTTTATTGGAAATGATTACATAAAATATATAATTAAAAGTCTAATGTAACAGCCAAAATTGCACACGTAATTACCAAAGTAACACTGCTGGTAACAGGTTCTCTTACAAAGGAACAATCAAGCAGAGAAGATGTGAAGTAGGACAATTAAACAACACTATACAGTTCCATGTACAAAAAGTGGGATATAAATACTCGTCAGCTAGAAAAAAATACACATTATGGTCTTAGCAAGACTCTCCTTACATATTGTTAACAGTTTCATGGAAAATTGTTCAAACAATGAAACGTACACAATCTGTTTTGATTAGCACCAGAATCAAATTACGCACGTTTGGCATGATGATTTATTCCTATTGCGTTTCAAATGTGTTATTGGATAAAGTGATAAAGGGTTGCAGTTGTAGCTTTTATTCGACAAAATAAAACATTTTTTATCGACAAACCCTAAGGAAGTCACAAAACGAGGAAACGGTCAAGAAAAGTTGAGATGTTCTCAATCAGAAGACATATAGACAAGGTTGAATGATTGGGAAACGTAACACAATGATTTACATTTAAAATTGCATATACCAGTCAGCAATGCTCCATTCTGATATTAACTTAATTGCAGTATTTAACACACAAACAAAATATACAAAGAAAGGAGTGTTTTATGATTCTACAAGAGACACAATTTCAACAGTTCTGTTATCCTGGAGTTCATGAAGGTTTAACTTTTTAAAAAAAATTATGTTTTCCATTAAAAAAATGACAGCATTTTCCGTGAGTTGTAACCTTATATTCAAGGTAACTAGGTATAAGCGTTGCATTTTCCCTGAGCTACTAGCATAGACCTTGCTCCGTAAATGTGATATTGAAGCCAACAGAAGTTTCTGATTCATAAGTACCATTCAGACACTAGTTTAGTTCTGTTTACATTAAATACTGAGTGACCCAAGTACAATGGTGATGGTACGGGATACTTCAGGATTTTTTTCTACTTCCCCAGAGTCAGATGAATTCGTGGATACCCTTTTTATGTCTCTGCCTGCAGTTTGAAGGACGCTGCTAAATGTTCTCATAATGACTGGAAGTCTATGGTAACTGCTAGCATGCTAGTAGATACCATAGACGTACAGCCATTGCGCTAACGCTAGTTAGCATTGGCTCACACAACTAACTCTAACTTCCTTCATACTTGATGCAGAGACATAATAATGGCCTCCATGAGTTCATCTGACTGGGGATGAAGATAAACGGATTTGTTGCCAAATATCCCAAAGTATCCCTTTAAGCCACTACACAGCAGTTGAAGTTCAGCTTGACAGTTTTGACTTGCTGGTAGAAATTATTGATTGTGTATTGATCATGTATTTCTCATCTGTAATACAACTCAAAGTCAATACTGACTCCAGTACATTCAATATGCAGGATATTATTCTTTAAGATTCCACAGTACTGGTGGTTCAATTAAATGTGCATATGCATGTATTTAGGTCACTTAATATAAAGTATAAATCACACCACTTCAAAAATAAAATACATTATTTGTTCTTGTTCTAATGTGTGTCACATTCTAGTTCACCATGCAACTTTCAAGATACCACAGCAGTCTGGAAATCGTACACGTTTGAGCCAATGGCTTTAGGAGCTATGATTGCATGGTATGGCTTGCAGTGTATTGCAAGATGGTAGTTGTGGTGTGTAGGCCTGCCATTATGACATACAACACTGTGGCAGTAAAACATTGTTCCAATTCAAATTTGAGAAATAATGATCAGTGAGAAAACCATCTATCCACATCCAACAACCGTAATAGTTTTTTGCACATTTGATGATTCTTAAGGTATTGCTTCACACTACTAGGCATCCTCAGTTGCTCCTGATGATATTACTGATTGGTTTGATTTGGTGGTATTTACTCTGGTTGTGTCTTCAAGTTGAATTTCACTTTTTAAATTCCTTAAAAACTTTGTACAGTATTTTTTACAGTGCAATGATAAAAAACATTCCCCCTTCGGGAAAAAATACATTACGCTAGAAGACCATTTCTAATATTGCTTTCCACACCTTGAACGGTGGTAAGGTTGTAGCCTATAGTTTAATTGTCCAGGTTAGAGGTCATGCAAACTGTACAGTCTGGGTTCACGTCCTTATCTCATGACATCACCTATGACATCACTTCCTTCCTTGTGACCTAAGTGCTTCGGTTGGTGGGAGTAGCAGAGGACTCCACAGAATCATCCCCGGCCTCCACTTTCTTACTCTACACATCGTTGGAGCCTTGACTGGTGCATGAGGAGAAGCTGTCGTAGAGCGAATCGCTGAGAGAACCCACACGCTCCGCCCCGGGCTTGTTGGAGTAGTAGCTGGACGACGAGGGCTCGTTGTCAACCCTGCTGCAGCAGTCCTCTTCTCTCTCCCCTGCGGAACAGGAGCAGTCACCGCTACTGGGCCTTAGCTCTGTCTCCGGGTACAGCCCCAGCCCACTGCTGTTCAACTTGTTCAGGGAATCCAAGGACACGTCTCTGGAGCCGACCTGGACCCCCCCTCCGCAGCCGCCTGTTGTCATGTCCACTTGATTCCCTTTCTACAGCAACAACAAGACAAACAAGAGTGGGGAAAATTAGACGAGGGGTGTTTTTGTCATCTGCCCACACTGCAGCACATTATTATCACACTTTAAAGGGCCAATCTGGTATTCAAACAACAATAAAGATTTCCCAGATTGCCTCTTTCTCCATACCATATCATATAAGTAATCTGTCACTAAGGTCTCTCAATTAAGAATATCCAGAAGCAACAAAAACAAAGGCTGTCATGCTGAATTTACACTGAGTGTACAACAAATTAGGAACACCTTCCTAATATTGAGTTGCACCCCCTTTTGCCCTCAGAACAGCCACAATCCGTTGGGGCATGGACTCTACAAGGTGTCGAATGTGTACCACAGAGATGCTGGCCCATGTTGACTCACGAGGTCAGTCTATGTCATGGAACTGTTTTGCACACTCAGGGTACATCTACTTCAGCGTGAAGCAACACCACAAAGCAATTTGACTACCGCCATTCCTGAGTGTCGCATTGATTTATTGAGAGCTTTGTTCATTCTCCTCCCATGCTTAAGGCCCAATAAGTCCGCCTGGGGGAATCTGCCGTGAGATATCAACCTCTCCACAGGGAGAGAGGGAGAGGGAGGGAGAGTGATTCTCCTTCGTAGTTGTTTTAACACAACATATTATAATGTTGTCAGCAGCCCATGTTGTTAAAAAAGAAACGAGTCAAACAGTGGCCGGCTTATTCTCGCTATAAATTAACCAATGGCTTAACCTCAAATATACTGTAGAGCAAACATCTATTGTATATAATTTTGCATATTGATATATTGTATATTGTTATATTGTTTTTGGTATGCACAGAGAATCTCACTTAGAGAATCTCAGTGAATCTCACTTAAAGGTATAATGTGGGATCTGGGCATCTGGTCAATGGAGATTTCAATCCATTGTGTGTTGAAGAATATACCACAACAAGAGTGTGGCTGCCATTTTTCTAAGAAATACATCTCAGATTGCAGCATTAATGTTGCAGTTTCAGGATGAATCACTAGAGCCCTCTAGGTCCTGTTGTTTATGTGCTTTAGAGAAATATTTTTGGCATGTACACTTTAATCGTGTTTGGTTGCTGAACTCATTGCCTTCTTTCATGGAAAACGCCTCCAAGCCATTCCACCAACCTTGAGTAAATTGGCAACACAACAATAGGAGAAGTCCCCAGTGAGATAAATATATATATAAAAAGCTCTGCATCTCCAATCTAGCATAATCACAGAAATCACACATCATGCAATTTTCCCACATACTGTCATAAATCTAACCACAGTGAATACAAAACACATCTTCAGTAGAAAAATAATGTATGTTGTGTAATTCAGCCTTGGTCAATAACTACTAGAATATCTTAACGGAAATATTTATGCAGAAATGCACTAAGGAATCTTGAAATAATTTGAGGAATTGTTAGAAGGAGCCTGTGCTCTCTGGCCGCATTTTATCTGTGGTAAAGGTAAACACAAATCTCTGGATAACTGGATTTTCCTCCAGCCAATCTACCGAAGGGGCCAAGCCATCCACACATTTCCCGGGTGGAGAGTATACAGAGGTATTACCATATTATCAGGGGTATAGACCGCCTTCGGGGTTGCACTAAGTCCTCATCATTAAGTGTTCATTGCCAGGTGCCTCTTAGAAATGGCTTTCCTCCCAGGAACTCCAACCACTCCGCTAACAATCTGGTGTTTTACAGTAATGCATTCTAAACACAGGCACTGCGGGTTAGATATTCTTCATGTACTAAATCAGCACAGAGAAAATCAGACTTCTGAAAAATACCACTTTTGAGGTACAATGACTAATAATGGTAATTCAAGGGTTGGTGATAAAAACAAATGTGATTCAAATCTGCACACTGACACATATCTCCATTCTAGCAAAGTTACAGGAAAATCAAAAGTGCCATATCGAAAATGCTTTTTAGTCCAAGACTAGGCTCAATCTGGGTCCGGGAAACAAACCCTATAGTATGTGCCAGTGTAGTGTAGTCTACAGGTGCATGGATGTGGGAGACCATGAGAACAGAGCAGAGGGTGTATGACTTGATTGTGATCAGTGATTGGAATTGGGGTGGCCTTTCGTTCAGTGCCTATGACAGTGAGGAACAGCAATCATGGTCCTGCTCTTCTCCAAACAGCACTGAGCTCTCTATCTCGGCAGGAGGGATTCTTATCTGTGATTGAATTTGATTTGGTGAAACACAATTACCACTCTTGTCTGTGGGTCGAAACCAACCTCCGTGCAGACCTTGACCATCCGCTGGCACCTAAGGAGCCAGTTGAAGTGTATCCTTTACAACGGAACACACAGGAAAACATCGCTTCAGGGGCACTTCAGGTGGAAAAAGAGCTTGTCAGCGGCTAATTGGTTATCATCTAGCAACACTGAGGTATTTCAGTTCAATGGGAATGTCTTGGGTAACTGGGATTCTGCAAGAAAATATACGTTGGAAACATTCTTACTTCTAAAGGTGTCAAGAGTCAGTCAGTCGATAAGGAGGCCAACGAGAGAATGGCTGTTCTTCTCCCTGACTGGGATTCTGGACAATTGTTGTGTGTCTGAAATATTTATTGTTCATATACCACTAATGGTATACTGTTGTGTATGTACGTAAACTCAGCAAAAAAATAAACGTCCTCTCACTGTCAACTGTGCTAATTTTCAGCAAACTTAACATGTGTAAATATTTGTATGAACATAACAAGATTCAACAACTGAGACATAAATTGAACAAGTTCCACAGACATGTGACTAACAGAAATGGAATGATGTGTCCCTGAACAAAGGGGGGGGGGGGGGTCAAAAGTAACAGTACGTATCTGGTGTGTCACCAGATACACCAGATACTGATACTGGCCACCAGATACACCAGATACTGATACTGGCCACCAGATACACCAGATACAGTTACGTCCCTGTAACGCACAGCGTCGAGATTGCCTGCAATGACAACAAGCTCAGTCCGATGATGCTGTGACACACCGTCCCAGACCATGACGCACCCTCCACCTCCAAATCGATCCTGCTCCAGAGTACAGGCCTCGGTGTAATGCTCATTCCTTCGATGATAAATGCGAAACCGACCATCACCCCTGGTGAGACAAAACCATGACTCGTCAGTGAAGAGCACTTTTTGCCAGTCCTGTCTGGTTCAGCGATGGTGGGTTTGTGCCCAACGTTGTTGCCTGTGATGTGTGATGAGGACCTGCCTTACAACAGGCCTACAAGCCCTCAGTCCAGCCTCTCTCAGCCTATTGTGGACAGTCTGAGCACTGATGGAGGGATTGTGCATTCCTGGTGTAACTCGGGCAGTTGTTGTTGCCATCCTGTACCTGTTCCGCAGGTGTGATGTTCGGATGTACCGATCCTGTGCAGGTGTTGTTACACGTGGTCTGCCACTGCGAGGACGATCAGCTGTCCATCCTGTCGTCTCACGGTAAGGCCATTGCAATTTATTGCCCTGGCCACATCTGCAGTCCTCATGCCTCCTTGCAGCATGCCTAAGGCACGCTCACACAGATGAGCAGGGACCCTGGGCATCTTTCTTTTGGTGTTTTTCAGAGTCAGTAGAAAGGCCTCTTTAGTGTCCTAAGTTTTCATAACTGTGACCTTAATTGCCTACCGTCTGTAAGCTGTTAGTGTCTTAAAGACCGTTCCACAGGTGCATGTTCATTAATTGTTTATGTTTCATTGAATAAGCATGGGAAACAGTGTTTAAACCCTTTACAATGAAGATCTGTAAAGTTATTTGGATTTTTACGAATGATCTTTGAAAGACAGGGTCCTGAAAAAGGGACCTTTCTTTTTTTGCTGAGTTTATGTATGTATGTATGTATGTATGTATGTATGTATGTATGTATGTATGTACAGGCAGTAGCAGCTGGCATGCAATTGAAATATATATATATATATATATTGATTCACACTTACATGTCTGTACTTACATGGCTGTATATTGCCTCTACACTTACATGTCTGTACTTCTATTTCCAATTGCATGTCTAAGACCAAAAACATCCCTCTCTCTCCCCATAACATTAGTGCTCCAGGTAACAAGCTGTTACAAGCAGTTGGGGAGAAGGTGTGAACACAGATATTATATAGTTATGAGGCATATGGCTGTGTAACCTGGCCCTCTCTGTTTTGGCTCCTTAGATCCTGCCATGTCCGGCCCCAGCACAGCATCTACTGCTGTTTTCCCCCTGTCAGAGAGGCCTGCAGCAATCTCTATTACCCATCAGGAGAGAGAAAAAGAGAGTTAGCGAGAGAAGGGAGAGCAAGAAGGGAGTGAGAGAGAGAACAAGGGAGAAAGAAAGAAAGAGAGAAAGGGGGAGAGAATAAAAGAAAGAGGGGGGAAGAAAGAGAGGACGAGAGCCAAACTGAGAAAGATATAGAAAGAAAAAGGGGGTGGGGTTTTAAGGAGGCAGAGGGAAGAGGGGGTGTAGCCAGGCAGGCAGCGTGGCTGTCAGGCAGTGTCAGGATGATGAATGGGGGCCAGGCTGGGCCATGAGGTCTCTGATGAGAGCTGCCGAGCTTTACATCACTCTCCTGAGTGTTTGTGAAAGGTTATTAAAGGCACTTAAATCACCCAATCTCACACTGCATCCCCGCTCCCCGTCTGCACATTCCACACACTTCGCACTTCCAAAACGAATCTTCCATAACGATATTATGAACTTACCTGACTGTGAATGGTTAAATATACAGTGTGGTCCCAACACCATATTTTACAGTAGGTATGGGTTTCCTTTCCACTCATACATTGTCATTTTGGTGCCACACCCACCACTGGTGTGCGTGGCCAAAGACCTCTATTTTCATGTAATCTGACCAAAGCACCAGTTCCAATAGAATCCAAGTGCCAATGCCATTTAGCACTGCTGGGTGATTTGAAAAGTCCTAGTCAATCGATCAATAATATAATAATACTCTTAGCAAAAAAAATGATCTTTAATTTACAATCTGTAGAAACTAAGAGAATAGAAAGGTTCAGAGCTTTTGTGAAACATCATCGCACATTTAAATAATAATAATATTGCAAATAAAATATACTGTGTCCTTAAAATGTACAGTATGTATAAGCTAGAAGTAGAAGCCTAAGTGTTGTTGTCCATTAGTTTACTCCAATTAGGGAAGGGGATGTAGGGTAAGGGGAAAATAATAAAGGAAAATAAATAACAAATATATATACATACAGTACCAGTCAAAAGTTTGGACACACCTACTCATACAAGGTTTTTTTATTTGACTATTTACTACATTGTAGAATAATAGTGAAGACATCAAAACTATGATATAACACATGTAGTAACCAAAAAAGTGTTAAAATTAAAATGTATTTTATATTTGAGAATCTTCACAGTAGCCACACTTTGCCTTGATGACAGCGTTGCACAGTCTTTGCATTCTCTCTACCAGCTTCATCAGGTAGTCACCTGGAATGATTTCAATTAACAGGTGTGACATCTTAAAAGTTAATTTGTGGAATTGATTTTCTTCTCAATGCGTTTGAGACAATCAGTTGTGTTGTGACAAGGTAGGGGTAAAAGACCAAGTCCATATTATGGCAAGAACAGCTCAAATAGTCAAAGAGAAATGACAGTCCATCATTACCTTAAGACATGAAGGTCAGTCAATCCGGAAAATGGCAAGAACTTTGAAAGTTTCTTCAAGTGCAGTCGCAAAATCCATCAAGAGCTATGATGAAACTGGCTCTCATGAGGACCGCCACAGGAAAGGAAGACCCAGAGTTACCTCTGCTGGAGAGGATAAGTTCAGTACAGTTAACTGCACCTCAGATTGCAGCCCAAATAAATGCTTCACAGAGTTCAAGTAACAGACAAATCTCAACAACAAATGTTCAGAGGAGACTGCGTGAATCAGGCCTTCAGGGTCGAATTGCTGCAAAGAAACCACTTCTAAAGGACACCAATAATAAGAAGAGACATGCTTGGGCCAAAATATATGAGCAATGGACATTAGACCAGTGGACATCTGTCCTTTGGTCTGATAAGTTCAAATTTGAGATTTTTTGTTCCAACCGCTGTGTCTTTGTGAGACGTAGAGTCGGTGAATGAATGATCTCTGCATGTGTGGTTCCCACCGTGAAGCATGGAGCATGGAGGTGTGATGGTGTGGGGGTGCTTTGCTGTTCACAGTGTCTGTGATTTATTTAGAATTCAAGGCACACTTAACCAGCATAGGCTACCAAAACATTCTGCAGCGATACGCCATCCCATCTGGTTTTCACTTAGTGGGACGATCATTTGTTTTTCAACAGGACAATGACCCAACAAACCTCCAGGCTGTGTAAGGGCTATTTGACCGTGAAGGAGAGTGATGGAGTGGTGCATCAGATTACCTCCACAACCACCCAACATCAACCCAATTGAGATGGTTTGGGATGAGTCAGACTGCAGAGTGAAGGAAAAGCAGCCAACAATGCTCAGCATTTGTAGGAAGTCCTTCAAGATTGTTGAAAAGCATTTGAGTTGAAGCTGGTTGAGAGAAAGCCAAGAGTGTGCAAAGTTGTCATCAAGACAAAGGGTGGCTACCTCATAGAATCTAAAATCAAAAATATTTTGATTTGTTTAACACTTTTTAGGTTACTACATGATTCCATGTGTTATTTCATAGTTTTGATACTATTCTACAGTGTAGAAAATAGTAAAAATACAGAAAAACCCTTGAATGAGTAGGTGTGTCCAAACTTCTGAATGGTACTGTATATTTTTACAAAAGAAAATATATGGGAGATTGGAAATGATGCAAACAATTAAATTGATGGAAGCCAAAATCTATCTGCAATATTAAAGCTGATCTACCCCCTAATTGTTTTAATTAATAATGCCATTACGCCAACTCCAGACTTTTACATTTGTTGGATGAAATGAAAATAGAGCTCTTTGGACACGCATACCAGTAGTGGAATGCATGAGAATGCATGAGCAGAAAAGTACCCCAGACCTACTGTAAAACATGTTGATGGATCTTTGACGTTATGGTGCTATTTTGCTTAAACTGGCCCTGGGGCCCTTGTTAAGGTCAACGGCATCATGAACTTTACCCAGGACCGGGACATTTTACGCCAGAAACCTCGTTGCCTCGGCCAGGAGGCTGAAACGTGACCATATGTGGATCATCCAGCGAGACAATAACCCCAAGCACATATCAAAATCCACAAAGAAATGGTTAATTGGCCACAAAATCTCCATTTTGCAATGGCCATCTCAGTCTACGGACATGAAACCCATTGAAAACCTTTGGTTTGAATTGAAGAGGGATATCCTTTGTCTAAGCACAGACTAAGGATATCAAGGACCTGAAAGAAATCTGTGTGGAGGAACGGTCTTAGATACCTCCCAATGTGTTCTCCAACTCTTAAAACATTTTAGAAAAATGCTCAATACCATTATCCTAGAAATTAGAGTTATTAGGACCCCTACCTTTTTGTGAAAAAATGCATATTACTCGTTTAAAAAAAATCTCATTCTCTGACCAATTGTATTAGTATAAAATAATATAATTTTCAAACAATTTTGAGCATAAAATATACTGTAGCTCTGTATTTATATTATTTATTTATACAGTCATTTTTGCTCATCTTTATCAAGGGAGTCAATAATTTCAGACCCCACTGTGGGAGTATTGTCACGGTTGGACATGAGGGTAACTGTGTCCCTTTAAGGTCAAATCCATGTTAACAAGAAGTAAACAGGTTGAAAAGGAGTAAATGGGTTGAAAGTGGGTCCATCATCTTGGTTGGTTCATAGATATTAAATGTGGTTCTCTCTTCTGTAATTCTGCGTACCTTTAACTTGAACATTTCATTATTACCGGATTCGTTTAGAAAAGTGAAGGGCTATTCAACCAAACAATGTCAATAGTCCCCATAGGCCTTTAGTGTGTTGGTTAGATGTCTTTTCAAAGTTTCTTTATTTTATTTATGAAGATGTTTTCTTGTGGAGGTCTTTCCAAGACCCATTCTTGGACAGCAAAAGATGGTAGGATTAAATCCATAGTGTTGCTCTGTCTTTGGGTGTATTTTGTCGTCGTTGTTTGGGTGATCTCTGTGCAGGTTGGATGCACATGATCTCTGTCCGACACGAGGCACTTCTGTAGGGAGTCTCATCGCAATCCGAGCCATGCTTTCAAACCCCCGGCGCACCAGCGCAGAAGCCAACCACACATAAACCTTGTTTTAAAAAAAAAACTCAGTTACAACCCCACGTCCACAACCAGCAACCACACTTTACCTTATTTCACACTGACATAAAAATGGTCAAATCCTGGCCATTTTAGCACAAACATCTTTGTAGAGTGGGAGTGGAAGACTCATATCCAAAAATGTTTTATTAAGTGTAGACTAACGGCTGAGGAGACAAAAAGCTGCATACTCTATTTTATTCCCAGTTATTCAATGAATAGATGAACCAATGTTTCTGTATGCAGTGCCTTTGTCAGGGTCAAAGCATATACCAAGGGCATTCGTTTTCCACATTCAATTTTGAGCAGACAATTGTTCAGTAAATGCAGAATGGAATAGATCTGTACTTATTGAAATGTTTGACCCCAAAAAGAGACTGGCAAGGATGATGTTGCAAATTTAATTAAAAAAGGCATACACCCTGAGCCCTGCAACGTTGTATTTGCTTTAGCAGAGTAGCTGGACGTTTCAGTACTGCTCCTCTTTCATAGTGCAAGACATCTACAGGCCAACAGTAAGAACCACAGTTCAAGAACATTACAAATATTCATTTATTTTTCCTCTCTCCCTGAACTTGTGTTGAGTCTAGAGGTCGACCGATTATGATTTTTCAACGCCGATACCGATACAGATTATTGGAGGACCAAAAAATTGGAGGACCAATTTTTATATATATATATTTGTAATAATGACAATTACAACAATACTGAATGAACAATGAACACTTATTTTAACTTAATATAATACATAAATAAAATCTATTTAGTCTCAAATAAATAATGAAACATGCTCAATTTGGTTTAAATAACGCAAAAACACAGTGTTGGAGACGAAAATAAAAGTGCAATATGTGCCATGTAAAAAAGCTAACGTTTAAGTTCCTTGCACAGAACATATGAAAGCTGGTGGTTCAATATTCCCAGTTCTTCAATATTCTCAGTTATAAAGTTTTAGGTTGTAGTTATTATAGGAATCATGACGAGTCGACAATTTTTCTCTATACCATTTGTATTTCATATACCTTTGACTATTGGATGTTCTTATAGACACTTTAGTATTGCCAGCCTAATCTCGGGAGATGATAGGCTTGAAGTCATAAACAGTGCTGTGAAGCAAGCATTGCTAAGAGCTGCTGGCAAATGCAGTAAAGTTTGAATGAATGCTTACGAGTATGCTGCCGCCTACCACCGCTCAGTCAGACTTCTCTATCAAATCATAGACTTAATTATAATATAATAAACACAGAAATACGGTCATTAATATGGTCAAATCCAGAAACTATCATTTCGAAAACAAAACGTTTATTCTTTCAGTGAAATACGGAACCGTTCTGTATTTTATCAGACGGGCAGCAACCCTAAGTCTAAATATTTCTATTACATTGCACAACCTTCAATGTAATGTCATAATTATGTAAAATTCTGGCAAATTAGTTCGCAACGAGCCAGGCGGCCAAAACTGTTGCATATACCCTGACTCTGCGTCCAATGAATGCAAGAGAAGTGACATAATTTCCCTAGTTAATATTGCCTGCTAACATGCATTTCTTTTAACCAAATATGCAGGTTTAAAAATATATACTTCTGTATATTGATTTTAAGAAAGGCATTGATGTTCATGGTGAGGTAAATTCATGCAACAATTGTACTTTTTTCACGAATGCGCTTTTGTTAAATCATCCCTCGCTTGGCGAAGTAGGAATGCAGGACAAGCTAGTTAACCTAGTAACATCATCAACCATGTGTGGTTAACTAGTGATTACGTGAAGATTGATTGATTTTTATAAGATACATTTAATGATAGCTAGCAACTTACCTCGGCTCCTTGCTGCAATCGCGTAACAGGTGGTCAGCCTGCCACACAGTTTCCTCATGGAATGCAATGTAATCTGCCATGATCGGCGTCCAAAAATGCAGATTACCGATTGTTATGAAAACTTGAAATCGGCCCTAATTAATCGGTTAATCGGTCAACCTCTAGTTGAGTCAAATCCTTTTGCAGATGATGAATTTTTCTGTAAGGTCGTGTGTGTGTGTGTGTGTGTGTGTGTTACGTTATTCTATTGTACTGAGCTGAGGGGAAGTGGAGGCTGAGGGGGATGAGGGCCATTTCATGGTCACTGCTCCTCATTTGTCATTCAGTGAAGTTAAATACTGGTAGGTAAATACCCCCTGACATGAGAGGGCAAGCCGATCGAAAGTAATTAGGCAACTTTCATATTTTTATTTTATGAAAACGTCCGAACAATCCAACTACAGCGCTGTATAGGAGGGTGAAAGACATCAAGCTTAGTGGACTTTGTCCGCACTTTATAAAAGCTGGAGAAGCTGGAAAAGGACAAATGTTGCTTTACAGCGATTTTGTTTTCACATGAGTTGGAGTGCAAGTTACCATGGAAACAGCCTGCTTTGAGCTAATGCATGATCTCACTTAACATTTAGAGGGAGAGTTTGACTACATCCTTGATGACATTAGTGTCAAACTGTATTGTAAACATCAGACTTTTTCTAGGTACGAGGAAGTGGTCCATACAATAGATCATCCTGAAGCAACATCAACAGACCATGATCATCTAGTTGATGAGCTACAAAAGGATATGTCAAAGGTAATATACTGAACAAAAATATAAATGCAACATGTAAACTGTTGGTCCCATGTTTCATAAGCTGAAATAGAAAATCACAGAAATGTTCCATACGCACAAAAAGCTTATTTCTCTACAATTTTGCCAACAAATTTGTTTACCTGTTAGTGAGCATTTCTCCTTTGCCAAGATAATCCATCCACCTGACAGGTGTGGCATATCAATAAGATGATTAATCAGCATGATCATCACACAGGTGCACCTTATGCTGGGGGCAATAAAAGGCCACTAAAATGTGCAGTTTTGTCATACAACACAATACCACAAATGTCTCAAGTTTTGAGGGAGCATGCTGTGAAGGAATGTCCACCAGAGCTGTTGCCAGGGAATTGAATTTTAATTTCTCTACCATAAGCCGCCTCCAACGTTGTTTTGAGAATTTGGCAGGGCGTGCTGAGGAGTATTTCTGTCTGTAATAAAGGCCTTTTGTGAGGGAAAACTCATTCTGATTGGCAGGGCCTGGCTCCCAAGTGGGTGGGCCTATGCTCTCCCAGGGCCACCCCGTGGCTGCGCCCTTGCTCAGTCATGTGAAATCCATTGATTAGGGGCTAATTAACTTATTTAAATTGACTGATTTCCTTATATGAACTGTAACTCCGTAAAATCTTTGAAATTGTTGCATGTTGTGTTTAGATTTTTGTTCAGTGTATGTCATAGGTCAACAGGAAGTACTTACGCTTAGTCTGTCTCCTGCTTTTCCCTCTAGCGATGACTGGTTGTGCAACAAGTTGTATTGGGAGAAACTCCTCCTGTGGTCATCTTTCTCTATGTGAGAGAACATGTCATGTTGATAGTAGTCCATGATTGACGGGAACTTTCCCACACTGCTCCTCTTCATTGTCTTCTCTTCATAGTCAACTGCGGAGAGCCATTTTCAATCAATATATCTATCAATCAATCAAGATGAACTGTCTAAAATCAAATGATGTAGGCCTACAGTACATCTAAATAACATCAATATTGTGTCTGTGGATGTGCGATGCAGGCGAGATTCTGACCTTGGTTGCTCGTCTTTGCTCTGTTGGTAAGAGTGCTTTGGGTGGAGCCTAGCGTGTTCCCTTCAGACTCTGTCTCGGTGTCACTGCTGCTGCCTGAGTATGTGCACACTCTCGCGGCTCTGTCCTGTTCACGAAAGAGAGGGACATCTGAACAGAATGAGAAGATAGATAAATCCCTTTAAAGACTCCTTCCCAGGAGTCAGATGAACTTGTGGATACCATTTTTATGTCTCAGCATCCAGTACGAAGGAAGTTAGTAGTTTCGCAAGAAAATGCTAATTAGCGTTAGCACAATGACTGGACGTCTATGGTAGACGTCTAGTCATTGTACTAACGCTAGTTAGCAATTGCTTCCTTAAATGGATACTTTGAGATTTTAGCAATTAGACCCTGTATGCAAGAAGATATCCATAGACTTCCAGCCATTGCGCTAATACTAGTTAGCATTGGCTTGCGAAACTACCTCTAACTTCATTGATACTGGACACAGCGACATAAAAATGGTATCCACGAGTTCATCTGACTCTGGGGAAATAGATCAAATCCCTTTAATATCACTGTATCCTCAACAGATTACGGAGATACTCTTTCACAATGATAATGCTTCTTGGAGATGTGATATTGTATAGGGATTGTACAGAAGCCACAATTACTATGCTATTGCAGTCTATTTTGCTCCCAAAACACCACCCCTTTGACATAGGCCTAATAGTGCATGGGAAGTTCCTTACACTGGATGAGTTGAGGTCCTTGGTGTTCCTCTTCTTGTCCACTTGTTCCTCGTGGGCCTCTGTAGTGACTGTGTGGCTGGTGCTGCATAAGTCTATCTGACTCAGTCGCTTCCTTCTGATCACATCTATCATTCAAAAGTAAAGAGAAACAAATCATGAGACACAGACAACAACCAAACCCACACACTCACACCAGAAAGAGAACCTACGCATTGCGTACATAGAGGGCGGGGGAAAAAAAGAGTCAAAGCTATTAGGTCCCGGAGTTTCAGTAAGACTCATATCTACATCCCAAATGGCACCCTATTCCCTTTAGAGTGCACTACTTTCGACCATGGCCATAGGTTGCCATTTGGGATGCATCAATAGCTAACGCTATGCCAATATAGTTGTTAACCTGTGAAAGCACACGCTGTACAACATGAGCATGATGCTACAATTTCTTTAAGTGTGAGGAGAGTTGGCATTTAATCTATTAATAGTCAATGGCATCCTCCCTACGGAGACTACACCGCTACATCTCTGACTTGAAGCAGCCCCGAAATACCATCTTCAAACTGTCACCCCCAAATACAAAGCATCCAATGATTGTCACAGCTGAGTCCGTGTGAATTTTAATGACTACCTACCCCTTCCTTCTCTCTTTTTTTTCTCTCTACAACTTCCTACCTTCTCCTGACAATATAATTAACTGGGCCTCGTTGGCGGCGGCACCGCGGGAACATCAGCAGAATAATTTGTACTGTGCCGAGGACAAAATAGTCCTTTCATCTACTTGACAACCTGTGAGGGAATCCGTGGTGGAGATTAGGATCCTTCTCTATTCCTTATAATGACAGCTGCTGGTCATGCCTACCTTAACTGCAGTACCTAGGTCACACAGATCGGCACTAATTCCCTGATTGCATAAATCACTGGGATCACTCATCCCTTTACTGTACGAGTACATTGTTAGTGTTACTTCCCTCAGCCTATGTGATCCCTCTCTCTCTCCTTCCCACCCACCGTCATACTGTTGTGTTGCTGCAGTGAAGGGCAGAAGGTGGTTTATGATCTATGTCGCTAATTGTTGCTAGTGAGTTTGCATGTCTAATTGTCTTAGCGACTTATCCTTGGGATATGGTCTGTGGGTCGTATTATCCGGAGGGTTTTGTGAAGGTGGGTGGGGGGGACAGTGTCCTTTGTTAAGCAGAGCTACAGAATATAACTCAGAATACCAAATCAAGCCTGATAGGCTTGTCCATCTAGTCCAGCATTCAAAATGCATAGGAGATTGATTAACAAAAGGTAGAAGGTTTTCCTTTTCACTGAATACCTTCAAGTGGAGAATGGATCCTCTGTTGAGATTGAGAGGGTAGAACATGTATAGTGAATTCTTGAGAGTGACTTAAGGGTCATACTTTTTTATTGAACCTTTATTTAACTAGGCAAGTCAGTTAAGAACAAATTCTTATTTACAACGACGGCCTAGGAACAGTGGGTTAACTACCTTGTTCGGGGGCAGAACGATAGATTTTTACCTTGTCAGCTCGGGGATTCGATCTAGTAACCTTTCGGTTACTGGCCCAATGCTCTAAACACTAGGCTACCTGCCGCCCCATAATGATGTGAATTGAAGTAAAACACTGCCACCCTCATTGCACAATCAAATTGAGCCAGCGAGAATCAGAATTTTATCCTCTCTCATTTTATACACAGTTTATAGATGGGTTTACACCAAATAGGCTTTCATGATAGTGGCCAAACATCCTCTGAGCCAGCCCAGCCATTCTAGCGTTTATATGCAGCTGCGGATCATTGGTTTACCTATAACATAAAACCATTGGCATGAACCAGAGACAACACGGAGCCTGTAACAGTGGTTGTGTCCCTATCATTGACTTTTCTCCTTGAAGTGTGCACTTGAACAATCCACCTCACATGATGGGACTGGACTGGTATAAGAACATTGGTGTGAACAGCCAATGCTTATGGCAATCCAATGCTTCTTAATTCATAAAGGGGAGTGTGGAAGTGCACGCTTTGGGAGATGGGTATAGAATGGGGACGTAACGGGGATGTTGATATGAGGTGAACCCCCAGTCTTACCTGAGGTGGATGGTCTGGGGAGGCAGCTCAAGGCTTCCTGTCCACAACCTCTTCCAGTAACTGAAGGGTCAGACAGGGAGTGGCCCAGGGCACTGGTGGGTGGTGCATGCGGGTGGGTCTCAGACAGGGAAGACACTTTCACATGGGATGGGGAATGAGCAGCAGAGGCCGAGACGAGGTCCTGGTCAGGATCAGTGGGACTGTGAACGCTCGCCATCATCCGGTCGGGGCTGGACTCAGATCTGGGAATGTGGCGCCCGTTGATCCGGGTGACGGAGTCAGGGAGGGGGAAGGTGCCAATCCCGCTGTCCAGGGTTCTCATCTGGCTGCTGGAGTCTGGGGGGGGGGGGGGGGGGGGGACGACGACACAGGAGAAGCAGCGTGTGATGATGGGTGGGGGTGGGGGAGCAATGGAAAAGGAGGAGGAGCCACTGGATTGGATTCACAAGCAACTGAAGGGGTTATGGGTAAAAAGGGCATCTTGGGTAGGTTCAATAAGATTGGAGGACGAATGGAGGCAAAAGCAAGAGAGACAGGAGCATTACTTCACCTATGGAGCACCTGGGTACAATCCAAAGCCAAATCATTACGAGAAACTGTAGAAATGTAACACAGGAAAAAGATCTGAACTTTTCGTATGACTTTGTCCAGTAATACGATCTGTTGTGTCTGTAATTCATCAGGTTTATTCCTATATACAAATCTATATACAAATCTATATACAAATCTGTATCACTTCTTCATAATATTAATAAAGGTATCTGACTAATCTTGAAAAGGATCTAAAATGAGCGGCCGCTTGTAAGTCCTAGCTCTCCCTGCGTTCCCAGTCTAATTTCACCCATTTGGAACCCAGCGTGACTTTAGAGTGACAATTTATTTGTGATTTGTCTCCCTACCTCCTGTATCAGCATTATGTTGACTTACACACATTCGCCGAACTTGATATGTTCCACACTGTTCAGTGATCTAAGAGCATTGTAGCAACAGATGGACATAGCTTAAAATACACCATTTTGCAAAGCCTCTCCGAGCGAGACAGATGGATGGCTGTTCGGCATGATCCAATTCCATGTAACTGTGAATGATGTTGGCTAATCATTCTGTGCTCATGACTTAATTGCAACAATTTGGGTAAGAAAAAGAAAGAGAGTGTTGAAGTAGTTCTAACATGAATTCAGTTTAAAGACAAAAGAGGGGGAAGGTCTTATGGCTGATATGACTGCAGCTTTGACATTCTGCTGTTCTCATTGTAGGTTGCACAGTATGTTGCTGCATTGCAAAAGTAGAAAATATCAATCTAGCGTTATATATTCATTGTAGACTAGTTGAGGATGGAAAAACCTTGGAAATGATTGATCCTTTCGAGTAAGCAGTTGTTTTGGAAGATATTTTTCCCCGTAGAACAATCTGTAAGTTCTGATTTCTTTCTTGCCTTTCATGGACAAGCATGGGACCTATTTTTTTTGTTGAGTTGGGTCGATTTCTGCTAGCTGTGCCCTTAACCCTGGAGCTTGGTCTTGTAACGCCCAGACCATAAACATCCACTTCTTCTATATGCCCTAACACATCCATCCATCGAATGAATAAATGGATGATTGAATTCATGAATGAACTGTTTCCCCTGAAGGGGATCAAGGCATGTAAGAGGTAGCCCTCGTAACTTCCATGGATATGCTTTAGTACAAACACCCATAAACATAGGGCTCGCCCAACATCATCTAACAGCTGCATCAAACCCTCATCATTAGAATCAAACCCTCGTAATTAAAACCAAAGCTCCAAATTGCCTCTTTATCAGAGGCAATGCACTGCTGTTGTAAAATACATGATTAACCTAATAAAGCAATATTTACAGTCCCCTCTAAATGTGCAGCCAGACATTCAATTAAACCAACAGTGAGTCAAAACAAGAATTCATTCAATTATGCATTAGAAAGGTCCCACTGGATGACTGGGAGTAAACAGAGTCGACATAATCATGCTATTAGGGCACAGTTAGAGTCATATTGTAGGCATACGTGTCTTCTTCTGCCTCTCTTGCACCTCCTACTCCGCAGTAATGTGTGACAAAGAGTTGTAGCTGAGGTGGTCATAAACCACCTCGATGGACAGATGGCCTGTTATGTTGCTCAGATTAATCTGCAATGAGTCATCACGGGGGCGGTAGTGGCAAGCCCCTAAAACAGCAGCTGATCAATTACTACAGAGTTCTGCATTATGCAGCAAGTGCAAACCAGTTCAGAATGTCTCACGTTCTTGATCCTACATTCAAGGGAAAAGACAGAGAAGATAAAGAGGGGGATATAATAGAGAAAGGGAAACAAAAGAGAAAGAGAGGAAGGAAAGAGAAAGAGGGAGACACCCATACCTCACAAAGCGTAATAACCAAAGGAGTTGATTTGGCAGTTGTTTTCAATATGCCCTTTGCACTCACACTATAACCAGGTCTAATATGGACCTCGAAGCCAGTTCCACCGATTATTATTCTAATCAGGGACTGGTTTAGACCTGGGACACCAGGTTGGCGCATATTAATTATGAGGTAGAACAGAAAACCAGCAGTGCTCCGGACCTCGAACGGTATGATTTTAATGGCCCTAGGGTAATGCTATCTAAAATCAAAGGGAAAAGTATCAGGGAGGGGCTGAAATTGTGTTTACCGTGATCCCAATCACTTCTACATTAAACCTCCTGGAGATAGAGAGCAAGTTCTGCAGACCTAATGACATGTTATGATGAGGACACATGTAAAACCCAGACATGAACCACCATCGCAACTGCATGGGAATTGCAACCAGAGGTCGTGACTATCGTCACATGACTAAGACCTCAAACCGTTAAAAATCAACAAATCAAAGGTCAAACGTGAGCTGTTTATTATCTATTATCTATGCATAGTACCTTTACCTACATGTAGACATTACCTCAATTACCTTGACTAACCTGTAACCCTGCACATTGACTCGGTATTGGTACCCGTATATAGCCTCGTTATTGTTGCTCTTCATTGAAAAAAATATATAGTTTACTTAGTAAATATTTCATTTTTCTTTAAACTGCAGTGTTGGTTAAGGCCTTGTAAGTAAGCATTTCATTGTAAGGTGACAAATAAAATGTGATTTGATTTGAACCATGACAAAGCCACACCTCATAGACTCATGAGTCCATCCGCATCCTTTTCTAGTTTCTGGTTTTAATCCCTGCTACAATATCACATTATGTCAAAACAAAATGCAATTTTTGTACCTAGTTTCTTGTGTGTTCAGAGAAAATAAGTAATTGAGATCAGGCAAATGTGTGACATATTCTACCCATAAAAGCCCAGGGTAAAATGATATGCTAGGCTGGACTTCAGGACCTATAAGTGGACTCTGCTTAAATCTTTATGAGAGCTTTAATTCATACTGAGGGGAGGTTGGATAGATGTGCTTAGCTGGCAGAATTAAATATGCCATTCAGTTAATTAGAATACAGAAACGATTAACAATCTTATTTTTGGCTCTGTTCCACGATATGGGGCCTAGTTGAATCAGGGAAATGTTCATACATCCTGGGAATTTTCCAACGTCAAAACAATTTCTGACAATATTTGTGTGGTCGACCCCATCAATACAGAGGCTAGCATGTAAAAATTACTTAGAGCCAAAAATAGCAGCTTTTATAAGTAACTGTATATAGGCCTATGTTTTCCATGTTGGATGCAAATTATGTCCAAAATGACCTAAGTCTAAGTCCATAATGTCGATCCTTTAGATAAATCTTGATTTAAATAGTCATCGTGATAGTCAACATAAATGAGTTATATATTGAGTGAAATACTGCTTACCAGCAGCAATATTATCTGTATAGACCTATTATATGCATGGAAATAAATAAACAAAATTAAGCAAAGGAGATCATAATCCTGTGTGGAAATAAGGACAAACTTCAAATATAAAGAAAAGACCACTAGAATTCAAGTCGAGGCATCACAAACACCTTTTGCACAGGTTGTACATGACTGTTTTGCTGCTCTCCTTGTTTACGTAATGCCAAAGCCAGACTAACCGAGAGAAGACCCCATTCCTGAATGGACAACAGTCTTCTCTTAAAAGATAGACTGAGTGGCAACATTAACTGCCTAAAGATTTCCAACAGAGCGATAGGCACCTAGCATTATGCAGCTCTAATAAACATTGATTACCCTGTCCTAGTCCCGTTCCCTAAGAATGCCTTCCACCTGCCAAAGAATGACAAACTGCCCAGCATGTAAAGATCGCCTTGTCATTGAAATAGTAAGTGGGTGTTGTTGCATATAATTTTCTCATCACACATTGTACGCTACCAAAGCTCTCAGAACAGCAGCTGCCCCGACAACCCTCAATGTCTTAGCCACGTAAACAACAATGTCCCCCGGCAACGCTAAAAGGATTTTTGAACGCCGGAGACAGTAACCATTTTGTTGATGACCTCAACATGCAGTGGGAGAGCGGCGTGATAATGAAGACTCACTCTGCCAGTGAGAAGACGAATCAGTCCTGCAAAGATGCAGGAAATATTTGTGTAGGCTCTAAGCCTACAGTTTTTCACTGGTATGAGAATGTGTTACATATGCAAGTCCCACATGCATTTCCCATTA
The DNA here is from genome assembly GCF_045791955.1 of Oncorhynchus clarkii lewisi. Taxonomy (NCBI): domain Eukaryota; kingdom Metazoa; phylum Chordata; class Actinopteri; order Salmoniformes; family Salmonidae; genus Oncorhynchus; species Oncorhynchus clarkii. Next base: position 19,998,545 of record NC_092153.1, read on the forward strand.
GGTGATGAATGGCAACAGTTATTTCTGTACAGAAGCCTAAAATAAGAGACCGTTTGTATAATCTATTACAGAAATACTTCACACAGACAGCAAACGTCGGAGATGTATGGCTGGTGACTACTGAAACTGTCTATGTTGGAAAAATGTACTTTAAATGACGCTGATTAGCGCTAAAATGTTATATGTTTTCAGACGATAGCTACAGTACAGTAGGCCCACGGCCACAGTAAAAACCTCACCTATCATGTGGTCCTGACATGAAGTCTCAGGGGTGGGGTCCTCCTCATTCTCTCCTTGCAAGCTGATCTTCTGCGTCACAATGATGGTCTGGTGGGGGGAGAAAATGAAGGATGAAGTCCGTATGCATTTAACTTGAGTTCTCACAACATACATATATATATATATATATATATATATATATATAATATACGTTCTAAATCATGTTGATGACACATTTGTTTAGGCATAATGAGAGAACATTGAAATAAAGTGTTATTAAATGTGCCTCACAACATCATCGATGGTCGATTATTTGTTGAAAAAAATGGTTGGGGAGACTGGAGAACAAAGTAACCCTTTCAGGCTTTTGCTTATTATGAAAAATATTAGTGGATTTAAATTAAATAATATGATTATGCAAACAACATACATATCTCAGCTACCATTACACACTAACTAGGGTTCTAGAACAGACCAGTTGTTTACAATTCAACCAAAAGTGGCGGGAGTGAAATGTTACAATTGACCCAGTAGGTGGGGTTAAATGTAACAGGCTACGGGGTTAAATGTAACACAGTCTCCAATGTTAAAAATGAAGGGTAAATGAAGGGTTTTGAAACTGATATTTGGATGATCTTTTAGGCATGTCATATTGACCAAAAACTCTAAATGTATCAAAATGAATATATTATATTAGCATTCAAAAGTGTCAATTGTACTTTTTTTTGTATTATCTTAGTTTTACTGCAAAACATGATGTAAAGAAGTCATATTTTATTTAATTATGTTAACGTGGGGCGACGCACAATTGGCCTAGCGTTGTCCGGGTTAGGGAGGGCTTGGCCGGTAGGGATATCCTTGTCTCATCGCGCACCAGCGACTCCTGTGGCGGGCCGGGCGCAGTGCACGCTAACCAAGGTTGCCAGGTGCACGGGGTTTCCTCTGACACATTGGTGCGGCTGGCTTCCGGGTTGGATGAGCTCTGTGTTAAGAAGCAGTGCGGCTTGGTTGGGTTGTGTTTTGGAGGACGCATGACTTTCGACCTTTGTCTCTCCCGAGCCCGTACGGAAGTTGTAGCGATGAGACAAGATAGTAGCTACTAAAAAACAATTGGATACCACGAAATTGGGGAGAAAAAGGGGTAAAATTAAAAAATGTAAAATAGTTTTAAAAATGATTTTAATGTGTCTAAATACCATATAAGGTACTGCGCTACAACTACTCCCCCCACATAGGAGCCTATACTAATCGGAATCTTGTGGGAAAATACAAATAATTATTGTCATCAACTATACCAATCAAAAGACCTCATCTTAGTGATAAATATGCTATGTTTAGATACATGGAGAATGTTCCACAGGTCAAAACACAAAAAAAGAGAAGAGGGGGTATATTTATTTAAGGGCCTCAAAACCATTTTTTTTCTCTCAAAAAAACAGAAAATAATTGACGAATTTAGGCATTTAGAGACACTACCCAAGCATGAGCACATTGTACAACAGCTTTCTAAGTGGTTTCGTGTTACGTTTTTCCTTGGTCTCCCCTACATCATTGTAATGTGCATCGCATTGTATTCATAATTGCTTTGCCGCTTTGTGTGTGTATTCAATCTTTTGTATGGTGGCCTTAACATTCCTTGAATATCATCTACACCGATAATAACAGAACAAACTGCTAGTTCAAGGACATGTCTGGTATGATTCATAAACCCCAAACAAGCAAAGTACACTTTTCTACAATGTGATAATACTTCATATACTTCTACAAAGCCAGACATCCAAAATGTCAAACGCAGAAAAGCTAACACAGATTTAGTAGCTGGCATATTCAGATAGAACATTATGGATATATATTCTGTGTTCGTCAAGATTCACATCACACTCTGCTCACCCATTTGTCCCTTTAGCGCATAACAAAACAATAGTGGAAGGCGATTCATCAATTCTTTAAGCGATGACTCAAAACTGAATCGACAAACATCTTGGATTTACAGAAGTTACTGTTACATTTTCAGAGCCTCTTTCATAATAGGTAGTTCTTTCAGGGGAAGCAACACGGTAAATGATCTAATATGGAGGAGGGATAACAGAATGTGATGTTGAAAAAGTGTTCTCCAAAGGTATAAAGGGGATTTGCAGGTCATAAACATGTATTTTCTTTTGTTGTATTTCTGTAGAGGGAAGATAGAGATGAAGCTGGAAGGATAGTATTAAACAGGCCTTTGTTGAATTGAGTGTCTGCGATAAGAGCCTCCTATTTGCTATCAAAATTCCCCATCAGCTGGATTGAATTTCCTGCATATTGCATGTGGACTCTCTTTTTTCTTTCTCCCCCTCCCTTCCTTGCTCTCTCTCTCTCTCTCTCTGTCCCTAACAAAAGTACAAAGAATATATTCTACAAGGTCAGAATGACGTGGCATTCCAAGTCTTACAGAAACCATTTTTCTATGCAAAGCTTAGTATGTGGTTCAACATTGGTAGCATATCTCCCAAATAAAATCACATTTTATTAGTCACATGTACCGAATACAACAGCTGTAGACCTTACAGTGAAATGCTTACTTACGAGCCCCTAACCAACAGTGCAGTTTCAAAAATACAGATAAGAATAAGAGATAAAAGTAACAAGTAATTCAAGAGCAGAAGTAAAAAATAAAAAATAAACAATATATACAGGGGGTGCCAGTACAGAGCCAATGTGTTGGGGCACCGGTTAGTTGAGGTAGTATGTGCATGTAGGTAGAGTGACTATGCATAGATGACAACAGAGAGTGGCAGTGGTGTGAAGAGGGGGGAGCTTGGCCCCAGTGATGTACTGGGCCGTTCGCACTACTCTCTGTAGTGCCTTACGGTTGGAGGCTGAGCAGTTGTAAAACCAGGCAGTGACGCAACCAGTCTGTCGATGGTGCAGCTGTAGAACCTTTTAAGGATCGGAGGACCCATGCTAAATATTTTCAGTCTCCTGAGGGGGACTGTCCTGGTGTGCTTGGACCATGTTAGTTTGTTGGTGATGTGGACACGAAGGAACTTGAAGCTCTCAACCTGCTCCACTGCAGCCCTGTTGATGAGAATGTGCTTGGTCCTGTTTTACCTGTAGTCCACAATCATCTCCTTTGTCTTGATCACATTGAGGGAGATGTTGTTGTCCTGGCACCACACGGCCAGGTCTCTGACCTCCTCCCTATAGGCTGTCTCGTTGTTGTCGGTGTTCAGGCCTACTACCACTGTTGTGTCATCGGAAAATGTAATGATGGTGTAGAAGTCATGCCTGGTCGTGCAGTCATGAGTGAACAGGGAGTACAGGAGGGGCTGAGCACGCACCTCTGAGGTGCCCCTGTGTTGAGGATCAGCGTGGCGGATGTGTTGTTACCTACCCTTACCATCTGGGGGCGGCCAGTCAGGAAGTCCAGGATCCAGTTGCAGAGGGAGGTGTTTAGTCCCAGTGTCCTTAGCTTATTGATGAGCTTTGAAGGCACTATGGTGTTGAACACTGAGCTGTAGTCAATGAATAGTATTCTCACATCCTGTAGGTGTTCCTTTTGTCCAGGTGCAAAAGGGCAGTGTGGAGTGCAATAGAGACTGCGTCATCTGTGGATCTGTTGGGGCGGTATGCAAATTGGAGTGGGTATAGGCTTCCTGGGATGATGGTGTTGATGTGAGCCATGACCAGCCTTTCAAAGCACTTCATGGCTACAGACATGAGTGCTACGGGTCAGTAGTCATTTAGGCAGGTTACCTTAGTGTTCTTGGGCACAGGCACTATGGTGGACTGCTTAAAACATGTTGGTATTGCAGACTCGGACAGGGAGAGGTTGAAAATGTCAGTGAAGACACATGCTAGTTGGTCAGCGTAGGCTCGCAGTACACGTCCTGGTAATCCGTCTGGCCCTGCGGCCTTGTGAATGTTGACCCGTCTAAAGGTCTTACTCACATCGGCTGCGGAGAGCGTGATCACACAGTCTTCTGGTACAGCTGATGCTCTCATGCATGTTTCAGTGTTATTTGCCTCGAAGCGAGCATAGAAGTAGTTTAGCATGTCCGGTAGGCTCGTGTCATTGGGCAGCTCTTGGCTGTACTTCCCTTTGTAGTCTGTAATGGTTTGCAGGCCTTGCCACATCTGACGAGGGTCAGAGCTGGTGTAGTACGAGTCGACCTTAGTCCTGTATTGATGCTTTGCCTGTTTGATTGTTCGTCGGAGGGCATAGTGGGATTTCCTATAAGCTTCCGGGTTAGAGTCCCGCTCCTTGAAAGCGGCAGCTCTAGCCTTTAGCTCAGTGTGGATGCTGCCTGTAATCCATGACTTCTGCTTGGGGTATGTACGTACGGTCACTGTGGGGATTTCATCATCGATGCACTTATTGATGAAGCCAATGACAGATGTGGTGTCCTCCCCAATGCCATTGGAGGAATCCCAGAACATATTCCAGTCTGTGCTAGCAAAACAGTCCTGTAGCTTAGCTGCTTTAGTGTGCTCTCATATTTGTGTGTGTGTGTGTGTGTGTGTGTGTGTGTGTGTGTGTGTGTGTGTGTGTGTGTGTGTCTGTGTGAAGGTTGGCAGAATTTGCAGGTGTGTACACAAACTAGACATTCGACATGGAAAAAGTTATGGCAACAGTAAATGATATGGAGTATATGTACAATCCAATAAACTACTGACCAGCATGAGAGCATGGAGGAAGTGGATACTGAGGTTAGAGGAAATAGTGAGAAAATGGTGAGATTATGAGGAAAGATGGACAGATAATAGAGAGAGGGCGCAGTAGAGTGAGAGATCCATGCAATATCCTAGAAGCCTAGCAACGTTTCATTACAGGACCCCTAGCTCACTCACAGCTGTATCGGAGCAGATCTCCATATCTCCCCTCATATCGCTGTTTGTCTTGGGGATGGAGATGCCAGGGAGAGATTCAGCGATGGAGTCGCCCTTCCTCACACTCCTGTATAGGAAACATGATTTGATTCATTTTCTGTCTGTCTGCTTAACCGATTTCATATGAACTGTGCAGGTGGAAAGAGATCCCGGCTGATAAATTCCATTGTTCTCATTCAATATGGCCTTCATATACACTGAACAAAAATATAAACGCAACAGGTAAAATGTTGGTCCCAAGTTTCATGAGCTGAAATAAAAAATCCCAGAAATGCACAAATTTGTTTGCATCCCTGTTAGTGAGCATTTCTCCTTTACAAAGCTAGTTAATCCACCTGACAGGTGTGGCATATCAAGAAGCTGATTAAACAGCATGAGCATTACACAGGTGTTGGGGACAATAAAAGGCCACTAACATTCCACAGATGTCTCAAGTTTTGAGGGAGCATGCAATTGGCATGTTGACTGCAGGAATGTCCACCAGAGCTGTTGCCAGAGAATTGAATGTTAATTTCTCTACCGCCTCCAACGTCACTTTAGAGAAACTAATTCTGATTGGCTGGGCCTGGGCCAGTGGGTGGGCCTATATTCCCCTACCGTAGGATCTGAAATAACCTCTTTTTAACGGCTCTTCCCGACTCCAGTCTCATCGAGTGATAAATGTTTCTAACTACTCTTGATCAAATCTGTCAGCTGAGATTTTAGGTATTATATACATTTATGGGAGGAGTGGTAATTCTACACTCTTCCAGCCAAGATGGCTCAGGGCTGACCGTGTCTCTAGATTCCAGGCTAGGAAGTGCTTATGTTCACTCAAGTAGAACCATAACTCAAAGAGGCAGCTGGTGTTGCTGTTGTTTAGCTGTGTGTGTTTTTGTCTCTACATGCATGCATAATGTAGCAAGACTTGTATTTTACAGCCGCATGAACACTTGGAGAAATGTTAAAAGGACAATCCGCAATCATTTCAGCATCACAGGAGACAATATCTAATGAGTGTTATTTTTCCTGATCAATTCACTGTAATTTTTGGGAGGTTTTTACCCATGTCTAATTATGCAAACGTACTTGAAATATATTTTTTTACGAAAGTTACTACGGTAATACAAACCTGGCAAGAAGCTCTTTCACGAACTGGTCTTTCCCAATGTAGGTTGTAGAACACTGGATCTGATTGGCTATTTGTCCCATATGAATATTGCAATGATCCATGATTGAGCTCAGCTTGTTCTCTGACAGCGTCAGCTCTGGACTCTTTTCGAACTGGCTGTCGTTTTTCTTCTTGTCCTTCTTTTTGTCCGATTTCATCTGTTTGCCTCCTAGCACAGATCCAATCTTCAGCTCTTTTTTCTCAGCTTTCTCTTTCGGGGAGGTGGCGTCTGATTTCTTCCCATTCAAGGCTGGCAGCTTGCTTTTACGCAGGCCGAACCAGTTGGCCAAAGACGGGCCGGTCTTCTGCTTGGTTTCCGATGCTATTACCTTCTCTTGACCCTGACCTTTCTGGATATTCTCCTCAATCCCCATCATGACCTTCTCCTCGATGGTGCAGACTGTGGGGCTCACTAGTTGCTCTCCCTTATCGACCGCCCCTTGGGAACAGCCTGCCTGGACTTTGACGCTCTTCGCGAGGTCTAGTTTGCCGAGGCTGAGCACTTTCCCAGCCTTTGTTGTAGCCTCCGGGCTATAGACAGGAGAGGCCGGCGACTCAAACTGAGGATGAGATGCAACCTTCTTGGGATTTCGGGAGTTCTTCAAGCCGATCCGGTCGGCGAGGGGCAAGCTACGCACTTCTTTCTGATGTGGAGCCATGACGCTCTCCCCCTTTGCAGTGCTCTGTGTCCCTTCACCAGTGGAGCTCGATATGGAGGCTCTCTCCGGAAGACCCTGGTGGCTGTTAGAGCCTGTCATACCTCCGTAGTGGCTCAGCCTATGGCTGAGGACCGGACTTTCCCCAGATCCGCTACTGGGTTTAATCTGTATGCCCTCAACAAATGAGCTCTGCCTTGTTAACGAGTTCCCCCTCTCTCCAGAGTTGGTGATGATCTGCGTTCGAATCTTCACATGTCCGTCCAACACGCTGATGTTGGGTTTTTCCATGTAGTGGGTGCTGAAACTCTGGCTGCGAGCTTTCGCCCCGTTCATCCCCAGGACAGGCTTTAGGTGAGGTTTGGTCGTGACAGATATGGACCTCTTGAACAGTCTACGGTCACATTCCGACTTGTCACCAACCCCCTGCTCTGCCAACTCAGAGGTGTGTCCCTCCTCTTCCAGAATTATGCACTGGACCTCACCCTTAGTCTCCGTGATGGAAGTCATGGCTAATGAATCAACATACACTGCCTGAAAACTGTCACATGCGAAACCATTTGAAGTCACTGTCTCTTTGGAGAACAAGTTGATGTGTTCCTTCTCTTGCTTTCCTGGTATTGTGGTGGAGCCTTTCTGCAGTGAGGGGGGCGATTTTACAAACGCTTTGAAGCCCATAGGAATGCGTGTCTTTAACGCTTTTTCAGTGAAATTTTGAGGGCTATTTCCAGAGACGGGTAGATTTGCCTGGGGAGGTTGACTCATACTACTGTGAGGTTCTGTTGGACACTGAGGGTGGCCCTGCAGAGTTACAGGGAAACTACTAGAGGTCTTATGCAACATAGGATGCCTATTGTCATTGGTACCTTTCTGACTTGTAAATGTGCTTTGAAGCGAAGAGCCACTTTGAGAGTTGTATGAGGGAGGAGGGACATTCTTTGAGCTTTTAGGTGCATTTTCATGCACATGCCCTGAGGCTGAGGAGGGGAGGTAGAGTTTTGTGGGGACCCATTTCGAAGTGCCTTTAGAGGGGGTCTTATTTGAAGCAGGGTGCTGCTGGCTCGATTTGTCCAACAGTTTCTGAGGTGCGATTGCGGTACCGTAGCCTGCGTCGAGGTCTATGGTATCTTGGCCCTTATAGGGTGGTGGTGATGTTAATGAATGTTGCATATTTGGTACAGGCGGGGGGTGGTAACTCGGGGGTGGCCCCCTCACAGTTGTAGGCATGGATGGTTGAGCCCCTGGTTTAAGTGCTTGAGGTGACCCATCATAGTTTGGTCTTATAAGTAAGGAGGTGGTGCGGCCAGGGGGCGGGGGAGGAGACGGGGACCTGAGTTCGGTTTTGCTGCTGGCTTCACAGTGTCTGTCTCTGGTAGGCTGTTCCCTGTAGTCCATGTGGTCCAAATGCCTTCTTGGGAGGTGTGGGGTGCCGGTTGGAACACTAGATGAGGAGCCCTTTGTCCAGTCATTCTTGCAAAGAAGCTTGTTGTTCACTGCCTTGGGGCTTGTAGTGCAGCCTGGAGCTTTGATGAACCTGGACATCTTGACTGGAGGAGAAGAAGGGGACTTTGACTCCTGAGCTGTGAATCCGGAGGTTGGTCCACTGTTGCTTGTTTCTGTGGTGGAGCCCTTAGAAACCTTCAGTGGAGATCCTTTCCCCCGGCTGCTGGGGATCTTTGAACTGATGGCCTTGGGGCTGGTGGAAGCATTGTTCATGGGAGGGACAGAGTGGCCTTTGTTGGATCGATTGGAAGGCGGCTTTATCAATTTCCTCAGTGGCGTTACGTACGTTTGCAGCCTCTCTGGGCTTCCCTCCCTGCTATTGCAGCATTTGCTGCCTACCTTATGATGAATGGGCCTATCATGAGGCGACAGTGCTGCATACTCAGCAACCCCGTTCTCCTTCCTCCCAGGAATCTCTTTCCGAGCCCCAGCACCAACAGAGGACTGCTGAGCACTGAGTTCAATGGGCTGTCCGTCAGCATCGAATATGGCCATGATACTCTCCTCAGACTGCGTTTTAGCCCCCTTGTTTTCCTTGATTGGGCTGAAGGGCCTGGGCCTTCCATCAGCAGACTGAGTTCGGCCAGGTTCCCTCCTCAACCACTGTACTGGAAGCAGCTTGTCAGCATCTCTTGAGAGCCTCTTGATGTCCTTCTGTAGTTGCTCAGCTGTCCGGCTAACAGGCCGGTGGTCACTGACCTCAGAGTGCAGATCCTCAGGGTCAGTGTCTGAGAGGTGGAGGGGGAATTCAGCCTCTGTGGGGCTAATGTCAAAGTGCAACAGGGAGGGATTTAGAACAGCCGAGGTCCGCCCCCCGGAGAGGAAACTGTTGATGAAGCTTTTGAGTTTTTCTGGCCGCTCCTTGGAATTATAGCCGGGTGGGTGCTTCGTACCCATGCTGCAGTTACTATCCCCTACTATGCCACTGTCCTTCAACCCATCCCAGCTACACACACTGTCCGAGACGCTGTGCGACAGCTTCCTGAAGTACATCCAGCCTCCGTCCTTACTGGGGACGCGGTCTCGTCTGCAGTACGCCGAATGTAGCGACTCGTCGTCCGCATCATCAGAGTCGTACACAAAGCTTTTGCCCCCCACCCCTGAGACAGTGGTCCTTCCCACATAAGTGGCCTTGGAGATTCCCTTGCTCCCACTCTTAATCCCCAGAGAGTAGATACCCTCATTAGAGTTCATGCAGTCCTTGTCGCCTGACTTGGAGACCCAGGAGGATGAGGAGCCTTTTGGTTTTCTCCTCTGGAGCTTCCGCAGGCCTTCTAGAATGTGGCTCTCTTTCCTCCTCGTGGGGAGCTGCTCCTCCAGGGGGGCGCAGATGTTCCCGGGGGCCGAGGAACCCAGGCTCAGCCTCTTCTCCCACGTCAGAGAGGACTGCAGGAGGAATACAGAAAGACAGAAGTTATTACAGAACTCAGAGAGGACAGTGGGAGATTGAGAGACAGACACACAGATACGTCATTTGAGAATTCAGCTAACTTGAGCTGTGCAACAGCAATCTGAGCATGAATATAAGGGTGTTCAATCACCTTTAGTTCTTCTCAGAGGATTTGTGACCATAGCCCACTCTCATTCTCTACAACAGAGTTGGTTGTTGAGTCATATGATTATTTTGTTAAGCTGTTATTCAGTCTGCAATTTGTTTTACTCCCTTTCAAATGGTCTAATGGAGAAACTAAGCACTTTGGGTTATGGCTCAAGCTAAATATTTAATGCTTTGATAAAAAAACACAAACTATTAAATAACACATATCCTGTAGTAACCAAAAAAGTGTTAACCAAAATATATTTTATATTTGAGAGTCTTCAAAGCATCCACCCTTTTCCTCAATGACAGCTTTGCACACTCTTGGCATTCTCTCAACCAGCTTCATGAGGTAGTCACCTGGAATGCATTTCAATTAACAGGTGTGTCTTCTTAAAAGTTAATTTGTGGAATTTCTATCTGTCACGGATTCCTCCGGAACTTTCATTACGCACACCTGGCCCCTATTCCCAGTGATTAGTAATTGTATAAGTGTGCCCTTGGTTTACCAGTGTCCTGTTGATTATTGTTACAATGTCTGTTGGTGCGTGTGAGTACCTGTGCTGTGTGTTTTGGCTTTCGTGCCATTGTGGATTGCGCAGATGATTACGGGTCTCGTCCCATGTGTTAATCATTGCGCGCATGTGTTATTTATTCGAGGTACTCCTCGCTCTTTTGTTTGAGTTTCAACCCTGTGTTTTTGTTACGTGTTTGTTTGGTCTTCGTCCCAGTGCCTTTACACGGCACGCTATAGTGTGTGTGGAATTTAAAAAACTATTACACATTCCTGCATCTGTCTCCCAAATAATTCATACCAGCGTGACACTTTCCTTCTTAATGTGTTTGAGCCAATCAGTTGTGTTGTGACAAGGTATATTTGGTAAAAGACCAAGTCCATATTATGGCAAGAACAGCTCAAATAAGCAAAGAGAAACGACAGTCTATCATTACTTTAAGACATGAAAGTCAGTCAGTATGGAACATTTTAAGAACTTTGAATGTTTTTTCAAGTGCAGTCGCAAAAGCCACCAAGCGCTACGATGAAACTGGCTCTCATGAGGACCGCCACAGGAATGGAAGAAACAAAGTTACCTCTGCTGCAGAGGATAAGTTCATTAGACTTACCAGCCTCAGAAATGCTTCACAAATAAATGCTTCACAGAGATCAAGTAACAGACACATCTCAACATCGACTGTTCAGAGGAGAATGTATGAATCAGGCCTTCATGTTCGAATTGCTGCAAAGAAAACACTGCTAAAAGACACCAATAAGAAGAGAATACTTGCTTGGGCCAAGAAACACGAGCAATGGACATTAGACCGGTGGAAATCTGTCCTTTGGTCTGGAGTCCAAACGCTGTGTGGATGAACGGATGATCTCCGCATTTGTATTTCCCACCGTAAAGCAAGGATGAGGAGGTGTTATAGTGTGGGGGTGTTTTGCTGGTGACACTGTCATTGATTTATTTAGAATTCAAAGCACACGTAACAAGCATGGCTACCACAGCATTCTGCAGTGATACACCATCCCATCTGGTTTGGGCTAAGTGGGACTGTCATGTGTTTTTCAACAGGACAATGACCCAACAGACCTCCAGGTTGTGTAAGGGCTATTTTACCAAAAAGTAGAGTAATGTAGTGCTGCATCAGATGACCTAGCCTCCACAAACCCCAACCTCAACCAAATTGAGATGGATTGGGATGAGTCGGACTGCAGAGTGAAGGAAAAGCAGCCAATAAGTGCTCAGTATATGTGGGAACTCCTTCAAGACTATTGAAACGACATTCCAGGTGAAGCTGGTTGAGAGAATGCCAAGACTGTGCAAAGCTATTAAAGCATTAGACCTCCAAACTGGTTCTCTAGTAAATTGGTTGGAATGTCTCATCCTATGTTCAAGAATGGCATTTTCCCCTTTATTCAGATTACACCTGCTCACTTTCGGTTGTTTGAAAAGGAAATAATCTCCAAAATATCGTTATTTTTTTAAACAAGCCTTAGAAAGTGTGTTGCAATTTCAGTTTAATCCACCTGAAAAGACAGAACAAATAATACAACAAATACTGTGGTTAAACTCAAATATACTAATTGATAAAAAAACAAACATATTTTTCGACGAGATATTAAAAATTAAAAAAGGTATACTTTTTGTGAATGATATCATAAATAGGACTGGTGGAGTTATGTCACACATGCAGCTAACACAGACATATGGAAATGTCTGCTCTACCCAAAATTACAACCAACTAATTGCAGCATTACCACAAAAATGGAAGAGGCCAGTAGAAAGGGGGAAAAAGTAAGGAACTTGTATGTCGGCTCTGTATTAAAGAACATAAATGGTTAAATAAAAACATATACCAATTTCATTTAAGGACCAAAAAGCTGACAGCTGTGTCATATAAATAGCAAAATAATTGGGAAGAGATTTTCGATGTACCCATTCCATGGCACATGGTTTATGAATTGATACGCAAAACAACGCCCGATTCAAAACTTCAAATTTTTCAATGTAAATTACTATACAAAATTCTTGCAACCAATAGAATGTTATATATATGGGTGATACAATCTTCCCAGCTCTGCAGATTTTGCTGTAAGGAGGCAGTCATTAGATCATTTATTTTGGTATTGGGCATGTGTAGCTCGTTTTTGGTCACAAGTTCAGGAATGGCTGAAGAATTTCAACATTTGCCTAGAACTAACACTACAGATAGCAATACTGGGTGATTTGAAAAGCCATAGTCAATCAATCAATAATATAATAATTATCTTAGAATTTTTATTTATTTTTAATTTACAATCTGTAGAAGCTATGAGAATAGAAAGGTTCAGTACTTTTGTCAAGCATCATAGCACAGTTGAAAAATGTATGGCAAATAGAAATCCAAAATGGATGGTGTTCAGAGATAGATGGGAGGGGTTGAATGGAGCTGAAGGGTGGGACTAATAACGAGATAACCAATGTAAAACATACGGGTCTATAAAATGTATATAGGTTCAGAAATGTTGTGAAATAGCACAGTTAAATGAAACTGGATGGACATCAAAAATAGAGGAAGGACTAAAAACAAACAAAATATAACCATTGTAAAATAGATTGTGTCTGTAAAATGTGTATAAGATGTATATACTGAAGGTAGAAGCCTAAGTCATATTGTTTATTAGTTTACTCCAATTGGGGGAAGGGTGGTAGGGTTTGAGGGGAATAATAAAGGTATATTAAAAAATATATATATGTATGTCTATATAGGTATGTGTATGGATATATGTGTATATGTATGCATATGTGTATGTATATGGATATTACAAAAATATATATATGGGGGATTGGAAGTGATGCATACAATTACATTGATGGAAGCAACAATCTTTCCGCAATATTAAGCTGATCCACCCCTCATATTAAAATTTTTATTTTATTTTAATTAAACCACTTTAAAAAAATTAAAGATAGTGTGCAAAGCTGTCATCAAGGCAAAGGGTGGCTACTTTCTAGAATCTAAAATCAAAAATATATTTAGGTTTGTTTAACACTTTTTTCGATACTACATGATTCCATGTGTTATTTCATAGTTTTGATGTCTTCACTATGTAGAAAATAGTACAAATAAAGAAAAGCCTTGTATGAGTAGGTGATCTAAAACTTTTGACTGGTAGTGTTCAGCTATGTGTTACTTCAATTTTTTTTTAAAGCTGATTGAAACACCACATTGATAATGTTCATAAATGAGAGAGACAGAGACAAAGAAAAATTGAGAGAGACCGAGACAAACACACAGAGAGAGAGTGAGGAGAGGTTGGTCTGGTCATCGTACCATTTTCCCACAGGAGCGTCCGTCGTTCCAGGTATAAGAGCCACTGGAGTATTCACTGCAGGCGCTAGACAGGGACAGCTCACTGCTGCTACAGCTGCTGCGTGGGTAGACTGGCGCTTGCACCGTCAGACTCAGCTGGCTCAGACACTTGGCCACAGGAAGTCCCGCCTTTCCGTTCAGTTGGACATCCTGCAGGATGGATTCCAAAGACACCATTAGTCATGATTTAGTACCACATACATTCATGAGTTGGGATAATGGGGATTAAGGTAGAGAAGGTAAAGGCAATTATGATAGATGCAGGAAAACACTACAAAAACACTGATTAACAAGCCTTATTTCAGCTTTTCAGTCTAGAAATTATAGAGTTGGGTCTGGACCCATACAGCGTGTTATATTGTATTTTAACTGAAAGGCTTTCCCCATCACCCTCCAGTGTTTGTGTCAGACACATGGCTGATGCCAGGGGAGGAGCATGGTTTGGGTTATGAGCTAGGGGTGACAGCTGATGGGCTCCAGTGAAAGCTAATTACCCAGGGAGATAAGGGAACAGCTGGAGGACAGGTGGCAGGGGTGAACGGGGGTGAGCGGGTTGGCGAGTGTCACAGAGAGCTTCACAGGGTCATATAAGATGGTAATTATGTCAGAAGGTAAGAATATGGCTGGGAATCTATGACTATGCAATATTGAATCACTGGTGCATTTTACAAGGCTATCCAAACACACATCGCTTTTTTCTTTGCACATTAATGCAAAAAAAAGTATATTTTGCATACCTGTTGACTGTTTTAAGTTAGACTACCAGTGGCTGATATTTTATGTGTGAGACTTTCAGGGTTTTTTTCTTGTAAAGTGTTACGATAGCTTCTGCCTCAAACTCTATAATTAGCCAGTGAGATGCAAATGATCCATCATACTTTCAGAAGCAATCTCCCCAACAGATGTTTTCTGCATCAGTCCTATTCCACAATTCTGTCCAAACAAATGTCGATTCAGAATTCTAATCAACTGTTCAGTCAGAGAGATAATAGGAAGCAAACTAATTGGCCCAGGAAATCTGTATATCACATTTTCGCGGCTTCTTTCCCCAAACTCATTATCTGTCGCAAACACATAAATACATTATCAGATTTCAACATTATTACACTATAAATTTTTCACAAAATTTTTTGCCACATTTCTATACTATATATGAAGGTTTATCAGGTTGGGTCCTAACGGAGTAAAAGGACACAAGACCAGAGTGAATTCATTTTAAGACCTTAATACATAATGTATAACATGACTAATCTACTACACTATCCCGCAGACTCATTTTTACTGAAGACGAGCCTCAATCGATGGTCGTCTGGTAATATGACAAGGATTTATACCTTTAAGAATGTGATACTGCCAACTCGGCTTGCCGAGAACAGCGGATCAAACCCCCATAATAGTTAGATCTGGTATTTTAATCCTCCCTAATGATTTCTCTGGGCTATACGTCAGTTCTGATGCCTGGACAATACATATGGGTGAGGCTGGGGGGAAAAGAACATGCCATTGGTTTGTTTTCCATCAATCGTACATGAGGTGGAGAGTCAGTGTTCCTGGATAGCAGGAAGCTTTTGCTCCTCTCCGGCTCCAGGAGGAGATCAGAGGCAGACAAATCCATGATCCGAGAGTGGAGTTTCTGAAAGGACAAGAAAGCACAAGGTCTTACTGAATGTCTCTACTACATACAGAAATATATCAACTACATAGAGAAGGCATTTAACACATTCACCTGAACAGAATAATGTGACAATCAAATAACTATATTATATTGCATGCTATTTTGCATTTCTCATCGGTGTTCTGTATCAATCAAATCTTTCCAGTAGTAGATTAATGAATATACAATAGAAAGTCTACCATCAAATATTAATAATTTTCATTCAAATCTCACAACGAAAACCCCCTAAAAAATCACATTTGAGCAGGTCTCAAAAAGGCTTTGGTTCAGCGGCACTTTCCCAGGGCTTGAAAGTAAACCTCTTTCTCCCCCCACTGAGATCTATGCAGGGCACTCTTCAATTGTATTGGAATAAATGCCATTAATGTCATCTGTTAAGAATAATTCATGTGAATGGGAAATAATTGCATTGGGGAGCGAGGGATTCCTTCGATTTTTGTATTCATATTCAAACACTATTTTGTGATCCATTATTTTCTTTGGTTTCCGTTCACAGGGGAAGGATACAAAACCAACTACATTTTCACATATTAATCCTCCAACCTAATTACTGCCCGGTTCCCTGTGCTCGGATCTACTTAACGGCAAATGTGCTGCAACAAAAACACTCCATTTATGCCACATTCCCCTCGAAAGGCAACTTTAATACTCGTCGAGGGAGGATATTTTCTGCTGCGCTCATATCTATTTTAATTTCTCCATCTCGAGAATGAAATACAATTGCTAGATTCATGTACTCTGCACTAACTTTCCTTCCCGTGCTGTGTACGCCCACTCTAGATGTACATGACCGCCAGAAGAATTTCACATTGCCGGCGTTGCAGCGATGAGATTCACCTCGTGGAACTTTTAGTGTACAGTATATTAGCTTAATTCAATCTATAGTCTTTAACATAAATAAAGTATATCTGAATAAAAAAGACAGGGAGAGAGTATACAATATGACAGGCCTAACCTAATATGTGTTTACTCCATTTCTTAGTACAACCATAGAAATCCAATTTCTACCTCACATCATCTCTGCTCTACATTTCAGACTACCCAGAAGGCTCCTTGAGTATAAAGCTACTCCTCTACTAAATCACAGAGGACACATGTTTATTAAACAATAGTTTCACACCTCATAAACTCCCTGCGACACAGCTGTGTCATTCAGGAAGCCCTGGTCTCAAACTCCTTGCCCAAGGCCAAACCATAGTATCACAATATCCATTATTTCATACAAACATCCATGTTACCACCTGTTTAAGTGTGAGGTTCCAATGCGAGATTTTGACATTCTAGAGTTTGTATGTGCTGTCTACCGTTACACTGAGTATCAGGGACAGAGCTACAGTAAGGAGGTGACCTTCCGAAAATAGCCTTTGGAATGAAGACACCGGCTCACTACTGATCCAACAAAGAAACAGAGAGACAGACAATAAGTCGAAAAGCTTGTAATAAAATCAGTCTCAGTGCTAGTGATCAACACACCGGCCGAGCCCTGGGGTCCTGGAGGCTTCGAGCTAACAAGCCTTCCTGCAAACGCAGTGTGAAAGCCATAGAGATAGATACACTATTGCATTGTATTTATATCTATGGTGGAAACCATATTCCTGGAAGCCATATTCATTTTACTTGGGGTGACAGCCCCTTGTAACCAGTTTTTTTAATCTCCAAGAAAAAATGGCTTCATGATGAGAGGGATAACAATCCTAGTCCTTTGTTTCATAAACCCAGCCCTGGGCATTGAAAATGGCCACTTGAGCATTATGTTCAAAACATCCATGGACTACTGTCAGAGGATCAATAGTCACAATCTCACTGAAAGCAACTAACCAAAACCACCGGAAAGATACCTATACTGCCCTACCAAGCAAAAAGTCAGTAACTGCTCATAGCGTGGAACTGAGAAAAATTGCTTTTATCTACCTTGGTTTCACAGTAACTTTATACAGTTACTGCTAACATCACCCCCATTTTCTCCAAAACCCAACAGAGGCAGAATACTTGTCCACATGTATTTAATGTAGCAAAAATGGCATTAACTCATTTTCGACCAAATGAGCTGTTACTGCCTTTTTGCTTGGTAGGGCAGTACAGACCAGGTATCTACAGGTCTACTTCCTTATAAGGCTCAATCTGTCATATAACATTTGTGATGACTGCTGCACTAGTGTAATACACGTCATGCAATGTGAAGTGAGGCTTCAGTAGTAGAACGCCAGCTAATACATGTATCTTCAACATATGCTGTCCCTTAGGCTAAAGAAACACTTCCAAGGACATACGAGCACATTCGTTTTGGTTGACTTGACATCGAGTCTCAACGCATCGCATTCGTATCGATCAAGTTTGAAAAGCTGCAAAGGCTTGCTTGTGTGTGAGCCACTCTCTGCGAAACACAGAGAATGGATAGAAATAGTTCCAAGTTAATTGAAGATGCATTTATCTGTGCAAATTAGAGAAAATTGGAACTAGTTTAAAGGGAACATGAACGTAAATTGGAGATCTGAATTAAATCACATTTAGATGATCCCTTTATCTCCCGAGAGTGCCAAATGAATCCTCCCTCTTGTTTTTCTTTCCGTAATCTCAGCCCCATTTAGACTGAGTTTAAAGGGGACTCTATCCTGCAGACCATCTAAACGATGAAGGGCTATAATGGCAACATTCCAATGGATTAAATCATATTGATTTCCAATGGGTTTTTTGTCAAAGTAATTGGTTTGTATTTTGATGTGCACGTGTGTGTGTGGGTTGGTTCTTCTAACCTTGCGGGGATCTAAAATCCCAGTAAGTTCCCACAAGGATAGTAAAACGAGGAAAGTTCTCCCTCGTGGGTACATTACCCACGTCCCCATGAGGACAAAGGTTATTTTAAGCTTAGGTTTAGCGTTAGGGTTACAATTAGCGTAAGGGTTAAGGGAAAATAGGATTCAGAATGGAAATACATTTTAGGTCCCCATGAGGTTTGAAGAATAAAAACTGTGTTTGTGTGTGAAATTTCCATCGAGTTGAAATTGCTCGACCCATCGTGCAGTGCTGTATATCTGCAGCAACTGGAGAAAACATAGTTTCAATTGTTTCAATTAATATACTCAATTTTGACAGTATATATTTTATTCTCATAAATGGTGACCATGTAATGCTCTCATTACATCTCGTCTTGTTCTCTAGTACTGTACAGCATATTGTGTGCTAGCAGGGACCTGGAGGGACATGGCATCAATACTCTTTCACAGCAGATAGGCTAGTTTGACTATTTTCTGGAAATGATGAACCTTGAGGTCATCTCGGTGGAATGCTCCGTAATTTTATAACTTGGCCCAAGTCAATTTGGTCCAGAGTGGTTGTGATCGATGGGGATGTGGAAAAGGATTTGACGCAGTGTGCTCTCTTGTTCTCCGTTGTGAGTTAACTTTTGAAATATAGAAATAATGATAGAGTTGTTTCAACTGGATTCAATGGGAATGAAGTGCAGCACATAAACGGCATGTTGAGCCTCTAATCAATTTGATTTAATCATTATTTTGCACAGTTCATGCACATTTGATGCTGAATAGTTTTAAATTAGTTTGTTAGCCATAATCAAATGTTTATATAAAATATATTCCTGTTTATTGCTTACACATTTAGGCAAAGACTTAATATTGAGAATTAAAGGTAAGTGACAGTAATTAAATGAAAAAAAGGTTTTAAAACACGTTCTGCTTATTTGTAGTTGAATTTGAATATCATATTCATGTCATGTACATAACTGTGAATTAACGGAGGCAAAATATACCTACTACAGCTTGTTCTAAACCAAGTATTTTCTTTAATACCGCTTAACTTGCCATTATGACCTAAAGTTGACATGTGGATGAGAATTCTTCCCCTGTAGCTGACTCAGTCCAGGTTGTCCTTTACAGTGGACTTAACATGCCAGATGGCGTCTCTCTCACCATAAAGCCAGTAATAGAAATGTAGTCCTCTCTGAAGCCATATCGCTCCTCTCCAGGGTATAGGCTGTCCACACAGGGGGATGGGAGTGGCTGAGTGTCAGGAGAAGAGAAGGGGGGCTGATGCTATCGTAGGGGTGCAGGATTACACCTCCTCAGCACAGTCATCAATGATTCAGTCAATAGTGTCACAAGGTCTCCGATGGGGAAGGGTGGGGAGAGGGGGGGGGGGGGACGGGACATGGGGGCGGACAGCTCCCCCATCTCTGTGTCTCTTAGGGCTAACCTCACTGTACCTGACCGGGTGGAAGTGTGATCTAGCCAAGGACGGAGGCGCACTGAGGGAGCTCACCTTCTCTAAAACAACCTATTTCCTTAACTAGGTTTAATTCTGCACTCACGGCTTGGTCTTCCCTTAGTCAGAGGATACAGGTAACGTATAGCAGGGAATTGGCTAAGCTAAGACAAAACATGGCTCTCGTACTCCACTGAGAAATGAACCAGAATAGGAATACTGTGCAGGCAGTCCAGTTAACAAAACTCCAGCAAAGGCAACCCTTTGAGGGGAACCATAGTGCAAAAGCCCATCAAAATTCAGAAGGCAAAAATGACTGAATGGTACTGTGTAGCTACTAAGTCCTGCCGGAGGGGCCTGGGAAGTTTCCACGGCAACCAGGACCTACTTTTACGGATAATTGACAACTCAATTACCACTCGCCTGTCACTTTTGATAAGGCTGTATAAGTGGAAGGAGGGAATTATTATTCGCTACTTACACACCTTACTAAGCACCTGGCCGAACTGCAGCAAACAGAGCTTTGCAGCGTGTGAAATGCCACATTACATGAGGCGACAGCAGGTCAAGCATATTCCCAGTATTCCTAATCACAATCTCAATAGAGAGCAGTGATTCGTTATCAGGGAAATTCAAGATGGCCCCAGGGGCCAACAACACATTTAATTACCGACTCCCAGAACAGTAGAAATGAAATGCCAATGCGGGTGATAAAAAACGGCCAAACACCTGCCACCCTCTGACTGAAAGGAAATATTAATATGTCAAGCTCTACTGTCACTAATTACTATTTGATGGTAGGTTATGGTATAAAGGTAATTCATGCAAACCACTAACTTGCCTAGTGAAATAAAAGGTGAATCTAAATAAACATGAATAAAAACAGAAGGTTACCTGCAGCCATTTTAGAGGGCAAAATATTAGGCTACTTCAAGAGAAATGATCCACAATAACTAGCAGGGGAACTGATTTCAAACCCATGTTTTAATTGCCTCAATCAATCAATCAATCAATCAATCAATCAATCAATCATATACTCTTTCAGCACTTGTATTACTGGTCATCGTTGTCACAGCCACCTTTATAGAGCAACTAATCCCAGGAATAGAAACAAGGTTTACAACCTGAAACATATCGACAAAACCACAACCATGACAGAATCATGAGCTTTTCAATAAAATGACTGACCGTTTGAGGAAACCATGTAAAAATACAAAAGAGCATCCTATAACGTATGATTTAGCTATCGCTTACACAAGTGTCAATTATTTTCTTGTTGTTTAAAATGCGCTGGCAGACACCGGTTGGACATAAAGTTGGACATAAATCTTTAAAATCTCTCCGCCTCCTTCACAATAAAATCTCACTTTCTCACCGCTGGGAAAAAAAATGTCTTGCTACAAATCCTCATTCCCGACATACTCCCTTGTGAAAAGCCAGGGTATATGTCCCAAATGGTACCCTATTTTCTACATAGTGCACTTCTTTTGACCGTTCTGGTAAAAAGCAGTGCACTATATAGGGAATAGGATGCCATTTGAGGCAGGGACAGAGGTTCCTGCTACACAAGCAAATAGATTTACGGTATATTGCTCTCGTCAATGTCTTGTTGATCACGTTGTATACTGAACACAAATGCTTTACTGAACAGACTGAATATGCAAACATTTACTCTTGTAGGATATAACCAGAACATACATATTGGTTTATTAAATCAAAATATGATTAAATAGTTACAAATAGATAATAAACAATTACACATTTCACTTTAACCCTGCCCTGGTTTAGTTGGGACAAAAATAGTGCATCCACAGCTTCGCTCAATCTGTTGAGACGATTGGACCCTTCACTGGACAATGTGAACTGTGACTTTCAATTATCCATATGTCCATATCAGTTGCTAGCAGAGGGTGACTGACAGAGGGCATACTCTCCCCTGAACTTGGGGTAGATAAAGGATTGTGGTCAGCTCGCTTTGCAATTTTCATTTATAATCCTTTCGAATTTTGTCAACACCTGAACAAGCCGTGATGGTCTATTGATCGAAACATTGCTTAAACGAGATCCATTAAAATGGTTTGTGGACTATTCAACAATACCAGTGTGCTGGAGGCTGATTTTGTCAACAATTTAAACAATTTTAAAAAGTTATTCTTCAACTATAACGTTCTTTGTTTCTGTACCTGGATGTGTTGACTTGCATAGTATCTGCACTCAGCTCTCCCCTGAGCTCCTCTCGTCCATCCTTTCTGAGCCACATGTTCTCATTAAGACCAGTAGGCGTCTCATTATTCGTCTGTAGGCCCTCTGTACCCCCATCCCCCTGAGCTCCCTCTCACACCTCACATCTCCCTGCTTTACCCTGTGGCAGTCTGAGAGCCTCCACCCACCACTCTGAGAGGAGGTAAGGTAACGAGAGCTGGACGGCCATAGCTGCAAATCAGATTAAGGAAAATCCATGCGGCCATTTTATAGCAGACATGGTTGTCAATATTTCTCTCTCTGTCTCTCTCTGCAGTGACTGGAGTAAATGATTTCTGAGTTACAGTAAGTGTGCATTCCTACCCACGGCAGACTACATACACACGCGCGCGCACTCACACACACACACACACACATACCCTCCCCTCTCTCTAGCATCTATGTCTGTGTTACGTGCCACAGGGTCTGGTGCGCTAGAAGTAATTTGGTTGAGAGGTTTACCGTCCCCCGAGAGAACCCAGGATGGATGACGCGAGTCTCGGTACTTTCTCAAATGATCTTATCTGAGCCCCGTAGCTCCGTGGAGGCTGGATGGTTCATGAGCACATAGTTTTTTAGCAATGATGATATCACAGACCCTGGACTCAGGATCACATCGCCATCACAAAAAGATGGATGATCTAATATTGCTGCTCTTCAGATGTTTGAAGTGAGAAAATATGCTACTGGAACAGTCGTCCTTACACCCACACTGTTGTCTTCAAAAATATTGAATACAAGAAACTAATAGCAGTGAAATGCTATTTTAACTCCATCACCCCTGAGTAATGGTCAATAGTTGCTCTGTGAGGTTCTATTGTGGTTCTGGGACAATGAGGTGATATAGTGGTTCTGGGGTAATGGAGTTCTATTGTGGTTCTGGGGTAATGAAGTTCTATTGTGGTTCTGGGACAATGATGTTCTATTGTGGTTCTGGGACAATGAGGTTCTACAGTGGTTCCGGGACAATGAGGTTCTATAGTGGTTCTGGGACAATGAGGTTCTATAGTGGTTCTGGGACAATGAGGTTCTATAGTGGTTCTGGGACAATGAGGTTCTATAGTGGTTCCTGGACAATGAGGTTCTATAGTGGTTCCTGGACAATGAGGTTCTATAGTGGTTCCTGGACAATGAGGTTCTATAGTGGTTCCTGGACAATGAGGTTCTGTAGTGGTTCTGGGACAATGAGGTTCTATAGTGGTTCTGGGACAATGAGGTTCTATAGTGGTTCTGGGACAATGAGGTTCTATAGTGGTTCCTGGACATTGAGGTTCTATAGTGGTTCCGGGACAATGAGGTTCTATAGTGGTTCCGGGACAATGAGGTTCTACAGTGGTTCTGGGACAATGCGTTTCTATAGTGGTTCCGGGACAATGAGGTTCTATAGTGGTTCTGGGACAATGAGGTTCTACAGTGGTTCTGGCACAATTAGGTTATATAGTGGTTCCGGGACAATGAGGTTCTATAGTGGTTACGGGACAATGAGCTTCTATAGTGGTTCCGGGATAATGAGGTTCTATAGTGGTTCTGGGACAATGAGGTTCTATAGTGGTTCTGGGACAATGAGGTTCTATAGTGGTTCTGGGACAATGAGGTTTTATAGTGGTTCTGGGACAATGAGGTTTTATAGTGGTTCTGGGACTAGATGAGTGGACAGGTCCCTACCTGCAGGAGCAGGTCTGATGCGGGTCGGACTCGCTGCTGGAAGAGGACACTCATGGTCCGGTTTTGTTGCTCCAGGTCAAACACTCTGGTCCGCAACTTCAGACACTCCTCCCTTAGATCCTGCATGGGGAAAAACAACAGAGAGAGAGTTATTACAGACAGAGGTGTGAACCTTCAGTGATGTGTGACTGTCCTAATATGAACACCATAAAAGGTGATTAGTTAACACGAGATAATGAGGTGTCTAAAAAAAAAAAGTGAATGGTAAGATTAAGTTTTGAGCTACTGTATTGCATACATGTCTAACAACATCATTGGATCTAATAATAGTATAATTCTGAGACATTTTGATAACACAGTTGCTATGGAAACCAGACTCCTACCTTTTGGGTGAGTAGTGCCTGCACAACTTGATTGGCAACCTAAAACAGAGTGAAAAAAAGAAACAAGATTTATCCAAACTTTTTATGCAAGCTGTTTAGTGACTGACCATAATATGGTGGCAGTTATGGGTGAGAAAAAATGAGTGTGAAAGAAAGAAAATGTCTCCAGTTGACCCACGACCTCAACTCTAAACTGCCCCTGCCCTGTGCATGCCGACGCTGCACTCTCTCACTTCCCCTATTCCTCCAACGACATTTAATACACAAGTTCCACCGACCGCCTATCAAAATGATTACAGGCTTTAGTGAACACGACGTCCCAATACATTACAGCATTGTCCCCCCGTATGCCTTTCCTTGGAGGAGTGTGTTGATTCCTAAGGGGCCCAATCATCATAAATCTGACGCAGGGTGGCAGAGAAGGCAAGTAGCGGCCCGGCGAAGCAGAACAGATTGGAGCCAGACGCACTGCATGTCTTCATGATGTTTAATTGTCTTCTGTTGATCCTGTATTGACAGCAGTGTCAGGGCTGATATAGTGGCTTGGAGAGTAGGGGGTTGTGTCCTGAATGGCACCCTATCCCTTATATACTGCACTACTTGACCCTATGGGCCCTGGTCAAAAGGAGCGCACTACATAGGAAATAGGGTGTCATTTGCGACACAGCGGTCAGTCGGAGAGAAGAAGTGGCGGGGTAAAGTACTGTTGTGCCTGGGCTTTGGCCGCAGAACGCCTCACACCCCTACCACTCTTTCGAGTTTAGACCGCAAAGCCCCATCGACTCCGACTCTGATTACAGCCCATTGATTACTTGTTAATTCACTGTAAGCACGCACTGGCTTTTTCCACAGAGGTGTCCTCTCTCCCTCTATTGAATAAGGGGAGATGGAGTAAATATGACGAAGTGATGGAGCCCTGTGGGGAGGGATACAGAGCTGCTCCTGTAAAACTGAAGGGCACTAACTCAAATAATATTTAATGATCTTCAAGTTAGAATCTAAATGACAACAACTGATAAATAAAACAACTCATAAAGGTTTTATAGAGCATTCATAGTTCAAGTCATACTACATGAGGTACGGCATAACAGTCCCTTACATTGCCAAATGTGGCATAACTCACATTTACTAAGTGGGAAAAAATACATATATATATATATATATATATAAAAAAAGATCATTTTAAAAACTAACGTGAGTGGCCAGCATAAATAGCATACCAAACAGCCACCACTCTGCTTATGTAGAGATAATAATCCACAATCTTTTTATTTAAAAAATGTATCACTACTAAACAAGCCCAGAGTTCTCTACAGTTTCCAAACGCCCTGAGCCCATCGGCAGAGTTGTTAGAGCTGTGGAGATTACCCGCATCACAACATGCTCATTAGTGAGCTAGCTCCCAATCTTGAGCGACTACAGAGGGCAACACAACACCAGACAACAGAGCAGCACAGCCCTGGCTTTTTGAGGTCACGGAAGTGGAAAAGGCATTTGGTCTGGGCTCACCCCAGGCATTAGCCTCCAAGGCTCCAGAACGGTGTGGAGTTTCATGCAATATGCTTGGAGCATTGCAATGCAATTGTTGGACAGTTAAAAACACAGCTAAAGTATTGTTAACTCTCCTTTTATCTCTCTCTTTCCTCCCTCTTTCCTCTCTCTTTCCTCCCTCTTTCTTTCTCCTTTTCTTTCTTTCATTCTCTTGCTTTCTCTGTCCCACCATCAATCTACGTTTCCCTCCTCCCCACCCCCACTCCCTCTGGCACCAGAGCCCAGATCTCAGGTCATATGAGCCCCAGTAGCTGGCACCACAGTGTATTAGACCAGTCTGTCCCTTCTGGCACCCGCGGGCCTCCAGCCTTCCCTCAGGGTGACTCAGCGTGCGGTCCTAGCCAACAAGCTCATTAATTGCTGTCATCCTGCTCCCTCAGGCCACCATTTACCCAGCTTCTCCCACAACACAGTTCGCCTTCGGAACGCCAAGTACCTCTTCCTCCATAATCACATTTCCTTCTGGAGAGGAATTACTTTGGAATTGCATTGATGGAATTTGAGAGCATGAAAATTGTAAATTGAGAAAAATCTCAAAAGAAAGTCGGTAAAGGTAGAGAAGGATACTGGAAAATAGTGCAGTATTTGTAACATGTTTGATCAGTAAGATCTTAAAGAAAGTCGCTAAAGTTAAATAGGAAAGTATACAACTCATAATAAGTCACGGAATAGGACAGAACAGGGAAGAAATAACACTCGTTCCTGAGATGTAGGCTATCATTAGTGTGGTGAAAAATAGATTTGCCTCACTGAGGTTGAGGGCTGAGTGAATAGAGTGAGGCGTGGACTACTCACCTCATCCAGACAGTGCTCATACTGCTCCCTCTGGCTCTCATTCTCCATGGCCAATGCTGAGTTTTCCTCCTGTACAGCAAAATAAAACACACTTAGTGATAACTGAAATCCACTGAGAGCTTGTCGTTAAAAGCAAGTTTGTATGCATCAGATTGGTTTATGAGTCATTTACCAGTAATGAAGGAAGAGTTAAAGTAATTAAAGTAGTATATAAAGAAATACCAGGCGGTGCCTGCTAGTCAATTTAAAACAATCACAGGTGGTTATAGAACAACCAACATATAATTATCTACCCTGATTGACATACACTGAACAAAAATGTAAACGCAAAATGCAACAAATTTTGCAGTCCACATAAGGCAATCAGTTTATTGAAAAACATTCATTAGGCACTAATCTATGGATTTCACGTGACTGGGAATACAGATATGCATCTGTTGGTCACAGATACCTTTAAAAAAAAAAGTAGGGGCGTGGATCAGAAAACCAGTCGGTATTGTATCTGCTGTGACCACCATTTTCCTCTTGACGAGAGATAAAGCTCCTTCGCATAGAATTGATCAGGCTATTGATTATGGGACACTGGGACATTTTCAGTTGTACAGATCCTTGCAACATGGGGCCATGCATTATCATGCTGAAACAGGAGGTGAAGGCGGCAGATGAATGGCACGACAATGGGCCTCAGGATCTCGTCACGGTTGCTCTGTGCATTCAAAGTGCCATTGATCAAATGCAATTGTGCTCGTTGTCCGTAGCTTATGCCTGACCACACCATAACCCCACCGCCACCATGGGGCACTCTGTTCACAACATTGACATCAGCAAACCGCTCACCCACACAACGCCATACATGTGGTCTGCAGATGTAAGGCCGGTTGGACAGCTCTGGTGGACATTCCTGCAGCCTTTTATTGTCCCAAGCACAAGGTGCACGTGTGCAATGATAATGCTGTTTAATCAGCTTCTTGATGTGCCACACCTGACAGGTGGATGGATTATCTTGGCAAAGGAGAAATGCTCACTATGTAAACTAATTTGTACATTTTAGAGAAATAAGCTTTTTGTGCGTATAGAAAATATCAGGGATCTTTTATTTCAGCTCATGGAACATGGGACCAACACTTTACATGTTGAATTTATATTTTTGTTCAGTGTAGATGTGAAATGATACTGAACATGTGGCCAATGAAAATAATGCCAAAGGCATTTGTAGTCTCTCCAATCTGTTTTCATATGAAAAACTATTGATGAAACAAATCAAATGTGCTTTGTAGTGCAAGACTACACTGCCAGGGAACAAGATAAAAACAAGAGAGGATTCTCCGGAGGTGGAAAAGGTCAGGTGTCAACCATAAGACCGGGGCCAACTAATAAAAACCTGCAGAAGTATCTCACAGTGAAAGGTCAAGGGGATTGAAGTTATGATCCTGAACTTTAAAAGGTACAAGTAAGAAGTTAGGTAGAATGGGCTAGAAGGGGCTAATGTGAATATGTCCTTGTTTTAGGGTGGGAGGGGGGGATATTGCTTCACCTTTTAAGGGAGAGGGGCTATTGATCTCCTCTGTTTCTAGTTTGTCAAATGGTCCGGGCAGGCCATATTAGAAGCTGTCAACATTCGCTCCGGCTAGCTCACCTCACTCGCCACGTGCCCTTTAGTACAAACAGCCAGCCTTCGATTAAAATCCAGGCTAAATAATTGCACCTAACATATTCCCCTGCCTTAATTGAAATGGCACGGAGCTATAACAAATGAGCAACTTTGAGACGTACATGAAAAGCCCTTTTACCCACCAAAAATTCACTTGCACTATTACGTATTAATATTAGTAAAGTAAAAGCTCCTAGTGAAGGTGAACAATTACCCAAAGGTTGCATATAAGCATGTTTTCTGATGTTCTTATCGTATTCTTTGTGTTGGTAGTAACTGGTCGAATCATCATTTCTCTGTGGAACAAGCGGTCGGAGAGAAAGAGGAAGTGACGTGCTGTATTGACAATATCGTTGATTTGGGAAGTGATGTGGGAAAATATGTCTACTTCCGTCAAACTGAGCCTCTCAGTACCTGACAAACACACATTACAAATGCACCCACGACGACTGCTGAACCTTTTCTGTTTGCATTAAAAGCATTTGAGATACTTTCATTGTCGTGCTCTTTGGCCATCTCGCATTGCAGAACGTCACGGAGAATGTCTGACATTGCAGACAATCTAACAATACAAATATTATTTGAGCCTGGGAGGGGAAAAAAAAAGAGTAGACTAGTTGAAAAACAATATTTTCTACAGCCACGGTGCATAGTCAATATTACTGTGAATGAATGCAGTGCTCGGCTGCGATGCGTTATCAACAAATGCTAAACTAAATAAATGTCCCATGTCAGAAAAAACATTGGGGATGATTGATTGATTGATTGGGGATGAAAAGAGCAACTAAATCACGTAATAACATGTATTCATATTAGCACATCCTGTCAATGTATTGCTCCTACAGCTGCTGTAATTAAAGCATACAACTGCTATTGCCATAGATTTTGAAACATATCAATTATGCATGCCATTATAAATGGCTTTGTATAGAATAGAATACATGCATGATCATCCATGATTAGAGTTCCCATGATTAGAGAAGTATTTTTTTCTAGAATCATGGATGTATTTTTCTTGTAAACTTCAATGGAAGGTAACTAGCTAGAGAACAGAGTTGTAGACAGCAGGAGTTTTTGCTTCTGGCTCACAGTAGGTTTGAATTGGGGTGAGGAGGGCGGAGAAGGGAGGAGGGATTGTATGGACAGGGCTAGAGCTGGCTGCACCACAGTCAGTTCTCACTCGGCCCGTAATTGAACAGGAGTTAGAGCCAGCCCTGCACTGAGACCAGAGTGCCAGCTGTCCTTCTGTGACGCCTGTACACCAGGCCTCCTTTCCCTGGCACCCGGCTGCCAACTGTGCCAACCAAGCTGCATGGGCACAACGCTGGGCAATGGGCATGCATACTTGCTCAAACTGCAGACAGTCACCCAAGACCCAGTCACTTGCCTGCTCTGTCTTCCCATGGAGTCTCTACAACACTTACTTGTGTGGAAAGCTAGAAGCATTGAGAGTTGAGCTGGAATGGATGAGTTAGGTACAGGTATATAATTTGCAGCGGTAACTTGTATTCCATCCTATGTCCGCTCAAGATTAATCCCAACTCATTTTGTCCTTCCACCGAATGTCTAATCAGTCAACGATACTACTTCCATTAGCGTTTTTTTGGGGGGGTGGGGTGGGGGCATAAAAAAATATATAAATTAGAGTAGCAGCGTTAACTGATCATTCAAGCATCTGTGAAAAGAATCCACGTTTTTTCCCCTCCAAAATTTTTCTCAAAAGGATTCAATCTAAGTAAGCACCATTTATAAAGGCATAGCATACCCACCGTGGTAATGAACGATATCAGTTGGGCTGGGCTGGTGGGGGGGAAATAGAAATGGGCGCCCTTACTTAGTGTCATCACCATTTACACATAACAAAAGGCCAGTGATGTATTGCCTCGCTGTTGTTTTAGCCGGTTCTCTTCTGGAGGAGCATCCATCACGGATGCAGCGGGACGGAAGGAAAAGGCAGATACATTTAGAATGTAGCTTTTTGGGGTAATACGGGTCGCTTCCTCTGACAAATCACAAGACAGGCCAGCCATTATTTTTCTTTGACTGCAGGGAAGATAACTTATACAGTGATAGAGGAGCCATAAAGCAACAAGCAATTACACTGCATTTTGTTGTAATTAGCCTTAACTGCAATTTCTGTCTGCGTGGAGTTAGTGTCACCGTTAATAATGTCTGTAGAATGTGCCGGTTTCTTGGGTACTTTATTATCTCTGGCAGCGTTTTCTCATGTCTGAGCTGTCCATAGTGGCTTAGGAGAAGACCTGGGTTCAAGTAGTATTATTCGTTTTTTTTAATCCTTTCTCTACACTTGATTGAGCTTGGTTGAGCTTGTTTCGCTGCAATGGGACCAATGGAGTAGTCCCAAAAGCGCAAAACCAAACCTTTCCCATCGGGCACTCCGGTAGGGGCTCTATAGCGTAATTAGGTGGGTCTCTGAGATTAATTTGATTAAGTCTTAAAGACTTAGCCCCTTCAATTGCTGAGGAGATCTGAAAGCCTGGTGTGTCAGTTTAGTGGGTATACTGTATGGTCGGAAACAATCAGAATCAGAAGGATTACTCAAAATGGATTTCTGACTCAACTGTTGCTAATGCTAAGAACAGAACACACAGTGGAACAGCGCTATGAAAGTGAACAAAGACAGTTGTAAAGGCCCCAAGTCCCGAAACCTGAGCCCTCCGTGGAGCGCTTTGCTCTTCAAACAGCAGAGCACACAATACTTTGATAAGGCCGTTATGCTCCAGACTGCAAACATAAGAAGGAGAGCCTGGACGCAGAGGGAGAAGCGGACGAGGGAGGAGAAGAGAAGAGAGGCGGAGCCATGTTTTGAACTGTACCTCTAGGGTGCGCAGACGCTCCAGAAGGAGCTTTGTTTGGTCCTGAAACTCTTCAGCTCGGCTGATGTCTGCCAGCAAAGGGTCTCCAGAAGACGGCTGTGGGCCGCTACCGCTGCTGTTCTGCTCCAGGCTGTCACGAGTCTTCTGCACCTCCTCCGAGAGCTTATCCTGATAGACAGACGAGAGGAGAGAGAGAGGAGAGAGAGACAGTGAGAGAGAGAGAGAGAGCAAAAGAGAAATAGAGAGAAAGGCAGAGAAAGGCAGAGAAAGAAAGAAAGAAAGAAAGAAAGAAAGAAAGAAAGAAAGAAAGAAAGAAAGAGAGAAAGACAAAGGCGGGAGAAGAAGGAGAGAGAGAGGAAGAAGGAGAGAAAAAGAAACAGAGAGAAGAGAGAGAGGGAAAGAGGGGGGAAAAAAACAATTCAACACCCAAAACATCCCCTAATCGCGTTTCACTTGTATTTCCAAAGAGTGGCAGTGACCTTGAGACCTCTCCATCTTGTCCGCCGATAGAGGACCCCACACCCCTCTTTCTCCCCCCCTTCACACCCTGCCTCAGTCTCCAGCTGTGACACTGATGCACAGAGGCGGAAATTAAAAGCGAACACAATAAAATGATGGGGTCCATGATATCCCCAGGCCCGCTGGGCATGGCTCACCAAGACAGTCACAGACGAGACAGCATCCTGACATTGACTAGCTAATTAGGTACTGTACATTCAACACAGGATATAGAGTACTGCTAAAGGAGGATATGGCAAGTGTCGCCTGTCAATTATTCAAAGTATTTTCACACTAACCTAGAAGTCAAGGAGGGATTTTCTTTCCCTCTGATGTTACTATTCAAATAAATGATATCATGCTACGTTGGTCTTAAATCAGTACACCACGTTGTTTTGTATGTGATATTGAGACATATGAAAACCATAGCATAGCCTGTTGTTAAATCGAATATACTGTATTTACAACAAACACCATTTTCCTTACAATTTAATACAAAAACCCTACCAGTGGGGATTTATGATGGATTTCCTGCATCCAAAACAAAGTGATATGCCGATAATATGGAACGCTTAATCCTCACTGGACTAAACCTGGCATTTATCTTTATGCATTGAATGTTCTTTATAAAAAAAACACACACACTGCTCCTGGGGTGATATAGTTGCCATGAATCCTAAATGTAGGTACATTTCAATAGGAGAGATTGGGACACCTTTAAATACTCAACATGCATGGCTTAGTCTGATCGAGGAGGTCACCGCCCTTTCATTTGCAACATCCATTTCACAAACGCTCTTATCTTCATCCTATTCCAAATCTGATCAAGGACCAGGAGAGGGATGAAACTACAATTGAGCTGGGAGTTAGATGTCGTGTAAACCTCACCACATGCCTATAGCCAGCCAATGAGCTTTGCAATGCAAGTAAATGGACCCCCCCCAATTTTTCACCTTAAAATCTCACCAGAGCCTTTTGTTGTTATCGCCTGATGTACACCTGTGCACCTTTGTTCAATGTTTCATTCAATCCTTCTCTTCCCTCCTTGACAGTTAATTGTCAAGTCTGACGATTGGCTTTCACGGTAGCGCGGCGGACGCAGAGAGCCATGGCTGGAGACATTGATAGATGAGGTTGAGTCCTTGCTAGCGCCGCCATATCCAAATGTATCCAAATCAAGTCGTCCCTCCCTCCTGAACATGAATTGGAAATGCTGTCCTTGGCAACCACTAGCATTATGTTTTGCTTTGAACTTTTAAAGGACTATTCCAATCTTGGCTAAAACATGCCGGTGGTTCCCAATCTTGACTTTGTTTGATTAGTTTGTTTTGCAGGCACTTTGAAACCAGGGTCGTATTCATTTGGACACTCTGTAGTGGTGCATAATGAATATGACCCATATCTCTCCCCCAGTAATGGTACCATTAATTGAGAGCTTGTTCTTATTACCACAGCCCTGTTATGTCTGATTGCTTGCTGAGCATCTGGTCACAGTAGGTACAGTCATCTCGGCAACCTAACATGTGTCTCTCTCCACATGTGTATGTTTGCTGCATCCATTCAAACAAGCTCGAGCGAAATCGATCTCCCACACTGGCACACGTTAGAGCGAAATCGATCCCCCACACTGGCACACGTTGACAGATTCTAATTCCATGTTTAATTAATCCACTCAGGTTGATTCATTCTGGGGCTGCTATTATTCTGTATAATACTCATCATTTGAATAATCACAGGGTATCTGACTATGTGGAAATATGGTCCACCGCTGAGAGAGAGAGACTTTCGCGATAAAAGACACCCTATTCCTGTTATGCCTAGTGCTATATACTCTATGGGCCCTGGTCAAAAATGGTGCTCTGTATAAGGAATAGGGGATTCAGCCATAGGGTTATACTCCCTACGTTCACCCACAATAAATCTAGCTAATGCATGTATTAGGCTTAATGAAATGTATACCGCCATACCTCCATTTCCCATTATGACGCACATTTTTTACACTTCCTGCCTGTTTTTTTTTACACTTTACCATTTATGATCGGTTTCTAAAGGCATAGCATGCCCACCATACTAATGGATGGCGTTATCTTTTATAACCACGTAGCGTAGTCATCACTGGAAGTCCAGAAGTCCGAAGAACGTTTTGCATTTGAGAGATACGTACAATGCACTTAGGTGAATTCGCTTACTTATTGTTAACGCATTTGGAAATGAAAAAGTGGAAGCTAAATTACATTTCAAATGTGGCATGAATCATACTAGTACAAGACATGACCTCCATGAACTGTAATGGTATGACCTTTATCAACCTCCCCTAACAGTAACACAACCGAACTGCTTCTAGCTCGCACAGTTCCACTTTTTTTCCTACTATGCTGTTTGAAAGGTCACTTGGGCATAATTAAATGAGCGTAATTTCACATGAATAATTAAAGGACCTTCTGTGTCAATAGTTCTGTGAGATACCTTGAGTATCTAAGGAACAACACAAACAAAAATCCACACAAGAATATACAGTAGCTTTTTCTTTGCAACTCTGCCTAGAAGGCCAGCATCCCGGAGTGCATTGCATTGCAGTGCATTGTACGTATCTCTCAAACGCCTCTTCACTGTTTCTCAAACTAGTCACACTAATGTACTGTACTTGTCCTCTTGCACACCAGGGTCTCCCACTCCTCTTTCTATTCTGGTTTGCGCTGTTCTGTGGAGGGAGTAGTACACAGCATTGTACAAGATCTTCAGTTTCTTGGCAATTTCTCGCATGAAATAGCCTTCATTTGTCAGAACAAGAATAGACTGACGAGTTTCAGGAGAAACCTGTAATCGAGCCTGTAATCGGACCCACAAATGCTCATGCTCCAGATACTCAACTAATCTAAAGAAGGCCAGTTTAGTTGGCACAGTTTTCAGCTGTACCAACATAATTGCAAAAAGGTTTTCTAATGATCAATTAGTCTTTTAAAATGATAAACTTGGATTAGCTAACACAACGTGCCATTGGAACACAGAAGTAATGGTTGCTGATAATGGGCCTCTTCCATAAAAAAAATCTGCCATTTCCAGCTACAATAGTCGTTTACAACATTAACAATGTCTACAGTGTATTTCTGATCATTTTTATGTTATTTTAATGGACAGAAAATGTGTGTTTCTTTCAAAAACAAGGACATTTCTAAGTGAACCCAAACTTTTGAACGGTAATGTATATTTAACACACAGTTGAAGACGGAAGATTACATACACCTTAGCCAAATACATTGAAACTTTGTTTTTCACAATTCCTGACATTTAATCCTGGTAAGAATTCCCTATTTTAGGTCAGTTAGAATCACCACTTTATTTTAAGAATGTGAAATATCAGAATAATAGTAGAGAGAATAATTTACTTCAGCTTTTATTTCTTTAATCACATTCCCAGTGGGTCAGAAGTTTACATACACTCAATTAGTATTTGGTAGCATTGCCTTTAAATTGTTTAACTTCGGTAGCCTTCCACAAGCTTCCCACAATAAGTTGGGTGAATTTTGGCCCATTCCTCCTGACAGAGCTGGTGTAACTGTGTCAGGTTTGTAGGCCTCCTTGCTCGCACACGCTTTTTCAGTTCTGTCCACAAATTTTCTATAGGATTGAAGTCAGGGCTTTGTGATGGCCACTCCAATACCTTGACTGTATTGTCCTTAAGCTATTTTGCCACACCTTTGGAAGTATGCTTGGGTCGTTGTCCATTTGGAAGACCCATCTGGACCAAGCTTTAACTTCCTGACTGATGTCTTGAGATGTTGCTTCAATGTATCCACATCATTTTACTCCCTCGTGATGCCATCTATTTTGTGAAGTGTACCAGTCCCTCCTTCAGCAAAGCACCACCACAACATGACGCTGCCACCCCCATGCTTCATGGTTGGGATAGTGTTCTTTGGCTTGCAAGCCTCCCCCTTTTTCCTCCAAACATAATGATGGTCATTATGGCCAAACAGTTCTGTTTTTATTTCATCAGACCAGAGGACATTTCTCCAAAAAGTATGATCATTGTCCCCATGTGCAGTTGCAAACCGTAGTCTGGCTTTTTATGTCAGTTTTGGAGCAGTGGCTTCTTCCTTGCTGAGCGGCCTTTCAGGTTATGTTGATATTGGACTCGTTTTACTGTGGATATAGATCATTTTGCACCTGTTTCCTCCAGCATCTTCACAAGGTCCTTTGCTGTTGATCTGGGATTGATTTGCACTTTTCACACTAAAGTACATTCATCTCTAGGAGACAGAACGCGTCTTCTTCCTGAGCGGTATGACGGCCGCGTGGTTCCATGGTGTTTAAACTTGCGTACTTATGTTTGTACAGATGAACGTGGTACCTTCAGGTGTTTGGAAAATGTTCCCAATGATGAACCAGACTTGTGGAGGTCTACAATGTTTTTTTTCTGAGGTCTTGGCTGATTTCTTTTGATTTTCCCATGATGTCAAGCAAAGGGGCACTGAGTTTGAAGGTAGGCCTTGAAATACATCCACAAGTACACCTCCAATTGACTCAAATTATGTAAATTAGCCTATCAGAAGCTTCTAAAGCCATGACATCATTTTCTGGAATTTTCCAAGCTGTTTAAAGGCACAGACAACTTAGTGTATGTAAACTTCTGACCCACTGGAATTGTGAGACAGTGAATTATAAGTGAAATAATCTGTCGGTAAACAATGTTAGGAAAAATGACTTGTGTCATGCATGCAAGTAGATGTCCTAACCGACATGCCAAACTATAGTTTGTTTACAAGAAATTTGTGGAGTGGTTGAAAAACAAGTTTCAATGACTCCAACCTAAGTATATGTAAACTTCCGACTTCAACTGTACATATGGGGGAACGGTAAAGATTCAGACAATTAAATTGATGGAAGCCACAATCTATCTGCATATATATAATAGTAAGGCCACTCCTAATTGATGGTGAATAACAACAACTTATCCTAATGCATGGTCTATGTGTTACCAAACAAAGTATTTCTCCTACACAAGCCTCTACGTTTGGCTTTATAAAGAGCAGGAAGGAGAGCCCATGTTGGAGGAGTGCTAAGCAGTGCGGTGTTACCTTGTAGGCCTTCATGATGTCCACAGTGTCCACGGCTTTTTGCTCCAGCACCCCCTGGTTCTGCAGCAGCGTCCGCACTGTCTCTTCCATCCTGCACATGCACACACACACACACACAAACAGAGGGGGAAGAAGAAGGGGGAGATTGGTTTAGGGCCAGCGACACAAGAGGGGACGGGTGGGTTTTGGATCATACCCCAGTCCCTTTCCACTACAGTACGTGGTACACCACACGATGTGGTGCTGATTGGGTACATATGGCGCTGGGGAGGTTCACAAGTGCATCCACTGAAGCAGAGTGTTGACTGACTGCCTCTGCCTCAATGCCTCTATGGGACTTGTGATACGGTTGTGCCTCAATTTTTGTGCCAAATCATGATTTCTCTCAATGCAAACCAGAGACTTTTACCCCACAGCCTACATCATTATGCTACTCCTCACCCCTGATTCCCATATGAATCCCTACAATGGCGTTACCTCTTGTTCTACATTCTCCCCTGGCCTATTCCAGGTAAAAAACACATCCAGTGAGAGTTGACCCTTTAGGGAGATTGTCTAGGATAGGGCTCCCTCCGTTGACCCGGCTGGAAATAGGCCTACAAGTCAGAGTACAAAGAGATGGCGCGATGTAACCACTGTGACATTTCAGGAGACGAATACCATTGTGGAGCAGGGAGAGAAGGCCAGACTTTGATAAACGAAGACGAATTCCAAATCATCACAGCCGACACAGCCAGCGACATGTGCCAACGACACGTGCCAGCATCATACAGTATCAATGGATACAGCCAGGGACAAAGCCATGGCCTTAGCCAGGGGACATAACCATCGATTGACAGATGGGTGAGTCATTTGCAATTTTAAATGAAATGTTGAAATGCCATTTCTAAGATAGTGGGCAAAGAGACAGCAAAACGACAGATACCTTGATGTTGCAGTAAACAGCATTTAGGCAACCTACTTGTCTCTCACTGAATTCCCTGTCAGTGTCAGTCACCTTTAAGTGGTGACACTTCTGATCATCCATTCAACAGTGACAGTTGACACTGTTAATTGTTCAGGCTTAACACACTCTGGGGAAGACAACTCAGCCACGTTTGTTTTGTTTGTTGTTTGTTCTTACATCTGAGCTCAGTGAGATTTTGCCCGTTTTCCCATTGCGGTTTTCACAGTTGAACTGTTGCACGAAGGCAAAGCCATGGCTTTAGTGTAGGCAGGGCTGTGCTCTGCCATCGGTAGCGGCCACACCATCTGGCAGACTGAGTTGGAAGCAGGAGAAAAGCTGGCTATAAATCAGGCCTAGCTAGCTGACTGACTGTCTGACTGATTGACAGGCTGAGTGAGTGGTCAGGTCTATGGCAGATTGCTGTAGCCCACCGCTTAGGACACTGTCCGTAATCGCTGTGGTCAGGGATAGGGGGTGTGGGACTGGGACATTGTAATCAGGTCAAGGACTTTGTGACTGAATGACATGCTAGATTAATATGGTATTGGAAGTAACTAACATGGTGTATGTAACTGACTCAGAGTTTATTGACTTAACATTAGTTGGGAAACAAATATGGCTGAGCTGAAATACACTGGGATTCAGTCATCCTCTTCACAAACATACCGGTGTGTCTACAGTATGACCAGGGTCATGAATTATTTACTGGTCAGATCATGTCGTAAGGAATAACTCCTGATCCTTACTTTGATTCACTAGATGAATAGGAGAGCAAAGGCATTATTTACCCAATATTTACATTGATACCATATTATAATTGTTATAAAAAAATATTTTTGAAATCCTGCTTTATCAAAACAACTTTATTTCACTATTTCATTCCCTCAAGATCTTTTCTTCCCTCAAAAAACACATTCAAATCAAATTCTCCACATTCTCCGCCACATTACCAGACAGACAGAACATCACTGTGTAGAGAGGCAGTGGTCTGACCCCGGTGACCTCCACATGGCTAAATGACAGGATGATGGGGGCCTTTGATGTTCCTCTCCTCTGGCTGGCCTGTGTTGTGGATGAGGACTAGGGGCTCTAGGCTGGAGGTCTGGTGGCTTCGGCTAGCCAGGACTTGAAAGGGTCTCTGTGTGTTTTTTAATAGGGGCTGATTCAGGGCAGATCATGAGAGCACATGGTGTGCCTCAAAGTCCCAACCAGCAATGCTGGACAAGCCCAGGCTCAATCCCAAATATACAGCCTGGCCAAGAAAGATGGGCAGAAACAGTCCCCTGCAGTACATACGCACTTACACACACGCGCACAAAGACTTCCAGTGCCGATTGAGGGGAATGACTTCAACATGCGGTGGATTCCCCAGACTGTTTGAAGTCACAGGGTCCTGTATGTGCACCGTATAAGCAGAGAGAGAGCAGAGGGGGATAAAGGGACCATGGATATGGATGGAAGCCACTGTAGAGTTACAAGGTGCCTGACTCCATACTGTGTGTCACGCCCTGGCCATAGAGAGGCTTTTATTCTCTATTTTGGTTAGGCCAGGGTCTGACTAGGGTGGGCATTCTAGTTTCTTTATTTCTATGTTTTCTATTTCTTTGTGTTTGGCCGGGTGTGGTTCTCAATCAGAGGCAGCTGTCTATCGTTGTCTCTGATTGAGAACCATACTTTGGTAGCCCTTTTCCCACCTGTCTTTGTGGGAAGTTGACTTTGTTTAGGGCACATAGTCTTTAGCTTCACGGTTTGTTTTTGTAGTGTTTATTGTTTTGTTCGGCGTCATTTGTATTAATAAAATAACATGTACGCTCACAACGCTGCACCTTGGTTCTCTTCCTTCAACAGCCGTGACACTGTGACTGTCAAAATGCTATTCTATGAATAAGGAATGTCCAGGACTAGCTGTAATGCTCTGCTGAATAGCTTTTCTAATAGTTCGCTAAATAGTTAACCCGTAGCTACCCTGAATATCTGCATACTGTATCTTTTGACTCATCACATACACTGCTGCTACAGTTTACTGTATGTCACTTTATCACCTATCTATAACAAGGCACCTTTCCCAAGGACATGAAACAAGCTAAAGTTATACCTCTGTATAAGGAGATAAAGTCTGACCCTGGGAATTATAGGCTTGTATCTAACCTCTGTGTAACATCAAAGATCCTGGAGAGAAATGTACATGAGCAAATGTATGAATATGTTTTAACAAACAGGGTCTAATGTATGATTTTCAGTCGGGTTTTAGAAAAACATACTCCACTGATTCATGTCTACTTTACTTGACTGACTTCATCAGGAAAGAGATTGATGAGGTAAATCTGTGTGGAATGGTACTGCTTGACCTACAGAAGGCCTTTGATACAGTTAACCACTCTCTCCTAATCTCCAAACTGGAGGCACTGGGGTTAGGCAGTATCCCTCTAGGCTGGGTAAAGTCCTATTTATCAGGAAGGGAGCAAGTAGTAGAGGTTAATGGTTCACTGTCTCAGTTAAAATCAATGAGTTGTGGCGTTCCGCAGGGGAGCGTGCTTGGGCCTCTGCTGTTTTTATTGTATATTAACGATATGAAAGATGCTTGTTCTTGCTGTCTTTTTCTTTATGCGGATGACTCTACACTTCTGGTGTCTCACAAAAGTAAAACTATGTTGGAGAGCATACTTAGCACAGAGCTTACTAACATTAGCAAATGGCCTGGATATAATAAGCTATCTCTGCACTTAGGGAAAACTGAAGCAATTTTTTTTTTATCCAGACCTAAATTGTGTAGGTCATCTAAAATCAGAGTGGAGTTAGGGGGTGAGGTGCTGACTACTAAAACCTCTGTTAGCTACTGGGATGTATCCTTGATGGAAGCTTGGGACGTGTGAGCATGGCCAATAAGGTGCTAGGGAAGGTTAATGCCAGCACTTAATCCCAGGACGTTTTTGGCTAGAAAGTCCAAGCTGCTTGATAAGGACTCCATGAAAGTGCTAGCTACTGCCCTCATTCAATGCCATTTTGACTATGCTAGTACTTCCTGGTTTGGCGGCTTATCTAAATTTATGAAGGGGAAGCTCCAGATAGCCCAGAA
Organism: Oncorhynchus clarkii lewisi; assembly: GCF_045791955.1. NCBI lineage: Eukaryota > Metazoa > Chordata > Actinopteri > Salmoniformes > Salmonidae > Oncorhynchus > Oncorhynchus clarkii. The sequence continues at coordinate 20,038,948 of NC_092153.1, forward strand.
TAAGCTGATCAGGGTAGTATTGAAGGTGAGTCCATATACTCACATAGGCAGGAGCTGCTTTCAGGAACTAAACTGGCTGCCTGTTGAGGCTAGTGTGTCCCAGATTAGACTAGGTTTGGTTTACAGGAGTATTTATGGTCCTGTGCCCAGATATCTAAGTGATTACTTTAGGGATGCACACAATCACAGCACCAGATCAGGTGTTGCTGATGTGTGCTTATACAGGTTCAGGAATAATGCTGGGAAAGGTACTTTCTTGTATACTGGAGCCTCAGAATGGAATGAGTTGCCTCTGCCTATAAAAACAACGTCCTCTCTGGACAGCTGTAAAAAATAAAGTAAAAATATGTTTGATGTCTTCTGTGCCCATATGAATAACCCCTATGATGTAACTGGAATGATGAGATAGATGTTCTTCTTCTATGTTTTTGTTTTATTATTTCACTGCCATACTGTGTTTGATCTTGTCCAGCCATCTTGTCTCAAGAGGACCACAATGGAAATAAGTCCCAGACTTTATTGTGTGTTATCCTCCATGATTTTATTAATGTGCATGTATGGCTTTTAAGTTTTATGTGTGCTTGTTTATTAAAATTGTCAAATTAATAAAATAAAATAAATATGTACTGTACAGGACAAATCTACCTCAATTACCTCGTACCCCTGCACATGGACTCTGTACTGGTACCCTGTGTATATAACCCTGTTATTGTTACTCATTGTGTATTTATTCCTCATGTTGGCCTATTATTTTTCTAGTATTTCTCGTTTTTTCTCTCTGCATTGTTTGGAAGGGCCCGTAAGTGAGCATTTCACTGTTAGCCTACACCTGTTGTTTACAAAGCATGTGACAAATGCAATTTGATTTGATTTAATGCTATGACATGTCGTAATACTATGACAGTTCATAAAGCTATGACAAGTCGTAATGCTATGATAAGTACCGTAATGCTATGAAAAGTCGGTATTCCATGACATGTCGCAAGGCAAGTCGTAATGCTGCCACATTGGCATTCAAAAGCTACATATGAGAGGAAAGCCAAACAAATCTTTCTCTGGTGTTTTTTCAGCTACTAACCTACAATTTACATATGACACATCTCATCCCTCATCACCACACATTACTAAAGTAGATTAATGCAGCTACACACACAGTGACCTGAACATAAAATGTAGTTCTATTGTCTCTGTAAACTTGAAAAGGTGGGTTCAAGTTTAGCTCCCATTCATTGTAACCACATTTCTCCCTCCGATTCATCTGGGGGGAGCATCACAAATAGGACTGTCTTGGACAATTACCCCTGATAATCACATTTTGATGGTGTACTGATTAGGAATTATAGTGTTTTCTCAAGCTATTTAGCAGTAGAATTGGTGAGGACAGGGGAGGGAGATCCGCGAGGTTGTTTCAAGTGCATAATGCTTTTAACGTTTGTATTACATTTTGTATGGTTTTATATGTAATCAAATAGAGTGAGAATGGTTTCAAAGATTCTGAGTGTTTATTTCATTTATCTCTAATAATAAACTTGGATTAGGATCATAACTGTAATCCATCGACAATTTCAAAACATCCTCAAGTCGCACATGTGCTGTATATAGTGTGAATATGATATCACTTCAATTCAATTTACATAGGGATAAAAAAAATAATCAGACTCTGGCCTAACAACTTGAGCCATTAACCTTGTCTATTATACTAAATGTAATAACATTGCCATTTAAAATCTGTTGGGAATTTCCTATTTTCGTGTGAAACACTTATCAACTCCACTAGATGTCAACCCAAACCATTAGAGCTGATAACAACCTTTGTGAAAAAATATGTGAATGATTGTTTTTTTTGTGTGTAGAATCAAAGCTTAAATCTGTGTCCAAACAGCCCTTACTTAATGTGGTTACAATCTCAGTGGTTGTAAATGACCTTCTATTGAGGACCTCGCTGGAGAAAAGGAGGGAGGAAGGGAAGGATGGAGGGAGGGATGGATGGATTGAGGAAAGCAAAGCCTGACTCGTTTGACCCCCAGACTGCACCAGCTGAATTTCAAACACGTCGGCAACAGCCAGGAAGTACAATTAAGTCTCCAATCAATTTCCAGGCCCAGGTATAAGTAAAACACGCACGCACCCACGCGCGCGCGCACACACACACACACAAACACACACACACACACACACACACATATATATATATGTATATATATATATATAACTTCAAGTAAATCCAATGGGGGAAGGAAGCCATATGTCTGAATGAGCTGAATGAGGTGTGTTTGACAAGTCGTCAGAACATGCAAACCATTGATGGACTAAAATGGCCTGTTAGAGGTAGAACACCCTGTGTGGCGGTCTCCCCTGTGTCCTGTGTCTCACATTACTCATGTCTCAGCCACTTTCAGATGGCCCGAACATTGAAACACAGATTTGCAGCTTCCTGCCATTAAAGCCATGAAAACGTTCACCGCCGTCCAGACTTCAAATGGGACGCCATTTTTATCACCTGTCAATGACAACGATCAAGCGCTATTCCGGGTGTAGAACGGATACTAGTAAAATTAAATGAATTCTCAGAGGTACCTCTAACAATGCTTCATGCACAACCAAGGATTTAGCAAAAATAATGACACACACACAAACACACAGATCTTTAAACGCTCACACTGATCAGATTGCCTCAGTCCGACTTACCCCATGTTGCTGAATTTGGGTCCTTTCTGGTTCTTACAAACATCCCTTCTCCTAAACAATGCCACAAACACCGTGCACACTTCCCTAAGCTCCATGGGGACAAGCAGACGGATCAGCCAGCCTGCTCTCAGCACTCAGCTCTCAGAGTGTCACCGGATGACCCAGACACAGATCAAAATGTGGGTCCACTAAAATAGGCCAGTCAAGAATCATACAAGCCTGAGTGCTTTTCCCATCTAACAGACTCTGCCAGCACGTTTGGTTGGTCGTCCGTTAGCTGGCCGCTGCGTTGGAATCATGAACCACACACAACCTGCCAGCCAGTCTCAACCAGTCTCGCTTTCTATGAGGTGGCCTGCCTTGTGGTGGGTTATTATCCAATCCCAACGCTGTCCCAGTCAGGACCATAGTCTGGTAAGGGAAGAAGTCCAAAGGGAGGGAGAAGTAAAGGGGGAGGGAGGGAAACCCTTCCCCATATGTCCCATGTGAAGCCTGAGCCAGAGGAGGACAGCCCCTGCTGTGTCGACGCTAGGCTGCGGCTAGGCTACGACCAGGGATCAGGTCTGTGGCCACAGGGGGGAAGCCAGGATAGGGATCACTCAGCCTGGGATGAGTGTGAGGGATGGATGGATGGACAGCAGACATGGAGCTTTATTGGCTGCCAGGGATTAGGGAGGCTGAGTTGAAACCAACACTTTCTATTGCTATGTAAATCACTGCTGTGTCGTCATGGCAATACTGTACACAAGCAATAAGAGCACAAATTGACAGACAGGAAGACAGACTGAAAGACAAACAGACTTATTTCTCAGGACACATTACCATGATAGATAAAGAGTGAGACCATGAGCTCATGGGTTGGATTGGTCTACCTGGCTACTGCAGCCTCGGGGCGCATTGGGAAATGCCCTGGACCAGACTCCCACTCCATCAACACAGTATTGGGAGCTGAGCTCTCCCAAACCCCCGTTAAGAAGGTTTGACAAAGGCACAATTTGAAAAGTCTTGAGCCCCCCCCCCCCCCCCAAAAAAAAACAATCATCAGGTTCTGGCTGGATTGGGGTCACGAGGGGTCACCATGACTTGATGGATAAATATTATCATTGCCTTATCTTTACCTGGCAGCAGCTCCAGGAAAACTCACCCAAACTATCCGACTCAGCATTCTTGAAGTTCCATTTTTCAGGTTGAACACTTTTTTCCACTAAATCTCCTCCACCTCTGTAAATGCATGTAATTGCCCGGCAGGGCGATAGATTAAGCTAAGCCACTTTTTTTTAAATCCTGTTTCAAACTGTTGTTTTGTGTTTTTCGACCAGAATGGGTCATTGTAATGGGGACTCTACTGGCCTCTACCCTCTCCTCCTACCCTAGAGGGGACTGAGTGACCTGGACCCCTAATAAATCCCTCAGGACAAATGCTGTTGGGGTCTCTACACTTGTTCTCTGACCAGGCGATACACATCCAGTTTTGGGGGGGGGGGGCATCGTTCCCCTTTGGCACAGGGGAAGCATTACAAATTCCTTAAACCCTAGGACCACTGGCTCTTTCAAGTCACCTTTGACCCCTGACAATGAGACATGCATGGCGGGGAGGCAGGGGGACACCAAAGGGACGAGTGAGACAGTCAGAGGCCAGGCAGACCAAGGCAGTCATGTCACTGTTTTACAGCCTCCTGTTCTTCTGAGAGAGATAACGACAACCTCCAGGATGCTGCCACCATTTTCATTTCATTTGAGTGAAGTACCGTGTCACATAGGGTACAATTCTCACAAACATGCGACCAAAAAAGTCACTGCATGGACATATGGATAAGACTGGAGTTAATTCCTCTTGAAAACACAATCCTCTCGTTCTTCCACCTCTTGTCCCTCCTTTAGTTGAGGTTGGAGTTCAAGCAAATCCATTATGTTTTTTCCAAATGTACATCTCTGGCCATAGGAAGCAGTTAGCAGTATGCTGGGAGCCAAGGGGCCCCATATGAGCAGAGGCCTCTAGCCCTCGGAGGCTCCCGGAGGATCTGTGATAGGGTGCTAGGGTTGTGTGTGTGCGTGTGTGTGTGTGTGTGACTGCGAATGTGCGTGTGAAGGGTAGCATGTGTGGCCCACATGCTGCACAGAACATCACTGACAGGCCCCAGAGGAGACACTTAGGGAGGATGACAGGATGAATCCGATTACTCCACAGCAAAACCAGGAGCACAGCTGTCCCCCAACCTCCTCAAACCTCCCCCTTCCTGGATGCTCCTCTTGGGGCATGGAGAGGAGAAGGTGGCCTGTGGTCAGGTTCTCTCCCCTCCACACACAACCTATCCCAGCTGAGAGCCTTGTACAGGCTCTTCTGTCATTCCCTATCATAAGCATCTACTGTGCCTGGCATTGCTGCTATGTAATGAAGTACAGGGTCATTTCAAGATAGATTTGACTCACATGTTGAGTTTAAATATGTTCATACATCTGTACAGTAATACCCAGAGACATATATTAAAAGATTTTGGCCAGGTTTTAGAGCGGGCGCCATGTTAACGCCTTTTATTCTCGATATTTTGATGAGGTAGGAGAACGCCTCTGAGAATTCCCTATTAAATGACCCGCTGTAAACAATCAAAACAGATGTTCTTATTGGTCAGCATTTGGGATCATGTGTATCCAAGTCGGTACTGTGGACATCTTGATAGGTTTTGAAAACGATCCAAAATAAACAGAACAAGGCGGAAGCGTCCAATGACACTCGAGCAACAGCTATAGAGGAGAAAGTGCCGCTCTCGGGAACGTTCAGACAGAAACCTCACTGGCTCAACCTCCTAAATAAATGACTTTAGTAGCGGCTATTAAGGCACAAGTGTCTCTATGTATTGACCATGTGTATCAGTCTACTTGCCTGATCATGTGTTGACAGGTGTTCATATTACACCATAGACAGCTCCTGTGTGTCGTGTGTCGCCTGCCTTGCCTTGCCTTGCCTTGCCTGCCTGCGTGACTGCCACAGACGAGTGCCACCGCCACCAGATCCATACAACTTCCATAAGGTCACTGCATATTCCATGTCACTGTGCCACAGGCAGTCTGCTGGTCTGCATCCTACCCAGCGGCAGCCCTTTGAACAGTGGCAAGACAGGAAAGCCTTGATCATGTGTGGACCAACGGATGCCCTACTTTCACACAGGCTTGTAATTTGACCTCGTTTAGTACGCCTGTAAAATATCATCACAACCAACATGGTTAATCCGTAGCGGAAGGGAATTAGTGTGTGTGTCTGTGTGTGTGTGTGTGTGTGTGTGTGTGTGTGTGTGTGTGTGTGTGTGTGTGTGTGTGTGTGTGTGTGTGTGTGTGTGTGTGTGTGTGTGTGTGTGTGTGTGTGTGTGTGTGTGTGTGTGTGTGTGTGTGTGTGTGTGTGTGTGTGTGTGTGTGTGTGTGTGTGTGTGTGAGAGTGTGTGTGTGTGTGTGTGTCAGTGACTTAAGAGTGCAGATCAAAGTAGAGTATGTGTATCAACATGGAGGTCTTGGTTACGGACATTGTTACAGATAGCACTGTGTAATCTAACACACACTGTAATAAGTATATTTTTATAAACGGAGTGACCTCCCCTCCACTGTCACCACTATACAGTAATGATAGACAGACGGTTACATCTGAATGACCTCTCCTCTGAAATGTAATTTCAAAACCTCCCCTAATCCCCCTAAATAAACTCAATCATTCCAATTCCCCGACTACGTTAGAACTCCTGTGACTCGGTTAATTGCGGCACAAAGGAGGGTGGGGACGGAGAAATGTAATGAAATCAGCAACTAACAAACCCTCTAATAACGTGGGTGTTTTAAATATGGAACTGACACTTATTATCAGTCTAACCGTCTCCCATCCGTCGCTAATGTGTCTGACGGCTGTGAGTGGAACACCAAAGTCTGATGGCTGTGAATGGAACAGCAAGGTCTGACGGCTGTGAGTGGAACACCAAAGTCTGACGGCTGTGAGTGGAACACCAAGGTCTGACGGCTGTGAGTGGAACACCAAAGTCTGACGGCTGTGAGTGGAACAGCAAGGTCTGACGGCTGTGAGTGGAACAGCAAGGTCTGACGGCTGTGAGTGGAACACCAAAGTCTGACGGCTGTGAGTGGAACACCAAAGTCTGACGGCTGTAAGTGGAACACCAAGGTCTGACGGCTGTGAGTGGAACACCAAAGTCTGACGGCTGTGAGTGGAACACCAACGTCTGACGGCTGTGAGTGGAACAGCAAGGTCTGACGACTGTGAGTGGAACAGCAAAGTCTGACGGCTGTGAGTGGAACACCAAGGTCTGAGGCTGTGAGTGGAACACCAAAGTCTGACGGCTGTGAGTGGAACACCAAAGTCTGACGGCTGTGTGTGGAACACCAAAGTCTGACGGCTGTGAGTGGAACACCAAAGTCTGACGGCTGTGAGTGGAACACCAAAGTCTGACGGCTGTGAGTAGAACACCAAAGTCTGACGGCTGTGAGTGGAACACCAAAGTCTGACGCCTGTGAGTGGAACAGCAAAGTCTGACGGCTGTTTAGTGGAACAGCAAGGTCTGACGGCTGTGAGTGGAACACCAAAGTCTGACGGCTGTGAATGGAACACCAAAGTCTGACGGCTGTGAGTGGAACAGCAAAGTCTGACGGCTGTGAGTGGAACACCAAAGTCTGACGGCTGTGAGTGGAACAGCAAAGTCTGACGGCTGTGAGTGGAACAGCAAAGTCTGACGGCTGTGAGTGGAACAGCAAAGTCTGACGGCTGTGAGTGGAACACCAAAGTCTGACGGCTGTGAGTGGAACACCAAAGTCTGACGGCTGTGAGTGGAACACCAAAGTCTGACGGCTGTGAGTGGAACACCAAAGTTTGACGGCTGTGAGTGGAACACCAAAGTCTGACGCCTGTGAGTGGAACACCAAAGTCTGACGGCTGTGAGTGGAACAGCAAAGTCTGACGGCTGTGAGTGGAACAGCAAAGTCTGACGGCTGTGAGTGGAACAGCAAAGTCTGACGGCTGTGAGTGGAACACCAAAGTCTGACGGCTGTGAGTGGAACACCAAAGTCTGACGGCTGTGAGTGGAACACCAAAGTCTGACGGCTGTGAGTGGAACACCTAAGTCTGACGCCTGTGAGTGGAACACCAAAGTCTGACGCCTGTGAGTGGAACAGCAAAGAGGCTGTTTTTTCCTCAAGAAACCACCAGATGTGCGGGGTGAAACAGCGCCACAATCAACTCCGCAGCTGCTCCAACCGAGAGGCCCTGTTTGAAATGCTTCAAATGGTATTGGGTGTTTGATTAGCCTAAAAGGGCATTGATCTCTGAACGTGAGTGCACACAAACACCGAGCTCATTGGGAATCAGGGGAATATGTGTGTTAGCTAGCTCGCTGTGGCCGGGTGATAACTTGCCGGTACAGCTGTGGGCCGGAACGCGCTAACACGTTAACGAGGTAAGCACATGACCATGGTCTGTGGTGTTTGTATAGCCTGACCCTATGGTCTCTCTCCTCTCTTCCCCTCTCTCAGTCTGTGGTAATTGTGGGGGCCAGCTTCAGCAGTCTGAAACCAAGCATGACTCTCCAAAGAACACGTCTGGACTTGAACGTCCATCCACTCATTCCTGCCTGTTTACATCATCCTACCCCCCCCACCCACCACCAGTAACGTGCAGACAGAATACTCCACAGAGTTGTAAATCTAGACCTAGAGTCATCATCTGCTGTTGTTATTAGTATTCACAAGCCTGTAGTCCATATGCCTCCCTTATCCTGACAAGGAACTCAACTTGTAGAGACAAAGCTGATTCAAAGTCAAGAAGGAGAGCGTGGATAAGTGTCTTGGAGTTAGGCCATTGATTAGTCAGCATATTATTGCAGGTGGCCAGGACCTTATACAAAAAAGCATAGGCTTTAGTGTGCAGGTTTAAGAGTTCTCCAGCATGCAACTGAGTACTCCCGGAGTTTTCAAAGTTCTGTCTCCAGAAAGGTACATTAGACAAGTGTTGAAGACAAATAGAGACAGTGAGAAACAGAGCGAGCCTGGATCTTTCATTACCTGAAAACTGCTTCCCTCATCTTCAGGCCAAGCCCTAAGTGGAAGCCTTTGATGGGGGGCCCCAGTGGCCCCCGGGTCCATGTCTGTCCACAGGACATCCTGTCTGACTGTAAGGAGGAGGGAGGGGTGGAGGAGGGATAGACTGCTGGGGGTGATGTGACTCAGGCTCTCCTTACAATCCAGTCCAGTCAACCTCTTGTAAAGTCCAAACGGCCACCTTCTTTCACCTCCATCTCCCGCTACTTGTCCATGTAACTCTGCTTCTGTCCTACTAACTGTTCAAACTTCAGCCCTCGAGAAGTTGAGAGGGCTCCTGTTAGTTGGTTTCCCGTTGTCCTCTGTCCTCTCTCTACAGTGTCAGGCCCCGGTGGGTGTAAATAACCTACAGGGTGGACTGTGTGGGCTCTAAGTCTTCCACTAATCCCTGAGTTTTAATGACGACCAATCTAGAGCTAGCTCCCTGAGGGCTGACCCAAGTCAGGGGCCGACCATGTGACCTTCCTGCTGGGGTCTCCTCCCCTTTAATGCTCAGCTGGATAGGGATGGGGGAGGGTGTGTGTGTGTTGGTGGGGTTCGAGTGTGTGAGTGACCAGTCCCTTAAGGAATGCAGACCTGCTGATCTGAGGACAGACATGAACACAAAGGAAAACAAAAAACTGTGAACCGAGACTATGACGTCTTTTTTGTGTATAAAACGGAGAAAAAAGCCAGACGACCCACTACTAAACGATTGTTTCGATCATGTTCCTGCCCTTACATTCACCTCCCGAAAAGAAAGCACCGAGGCACATCAGGAAGCACACACACATCCCCGCTGGGGCTAGTAAAAAGCTGTGCTTCCCTGGGGTTCGTCTGGCACCACTCTTAGGCTTTCTCTGATGTGTGTTTTCTCTATTCCCTGATCAGAGTGAAGGACGGAGGGAGACAGCGAGATGCCATGGATCTAACAAGAGCTCATTAACATAACTCTCTCATATCAGCACACAACACCTTGGTTTTCCAAAACAGGAGATTGGAAAGCAACCTGGTCTCAGAGCATTTCGTATTATTCTGTACATAAATCTGGGACACCCCATTTATTTTGATATGTTATATTTCATATGGTATGCATTCATTTGTGGATGTCCATCACCAATTTCGTATGATATGTTACGAATTACAATTACAAGTATTATATATGATGAATTTTCAAAACGTACAATATGTTTCCGAATTTGCAAAACATAATATATATTACGAATTCTAACTAGGTGGCTAACTTTAGCTAGGCTAGGGGTTTGGGTTAGGAGTTAGGTTTAAGTTTAGAAGTTAAGTGTAGGGTTAAAGTTAGGGGAAGGGTTAAGTAACATACTAAGTAGTGGCAAAGTAGCTAAAAAGTAGTAAGTAGTTGAAAAGTTGGTAATTAGATAAAATGCTCAAGTTGTCCGTGATGAGATTCGCACTCAAAACCTTTACTAGACGTCACATTTGGGTTGTTAGACGTTTGCATTATACGCCTACCCATCCACCCGACCAACCACCCTACTTTTGTTTCTGTCTTAAGTAACCATACCAAACAGAACATATCATAATAATTTGAGTATTCCGAATGTACGTTTACAATGTTATGTCTAGTCTATGAAACCAGGCTGTGGAAAGACGAAACTAAAACAGACTCTCTAATAACTTCACAAAAAAGGGTGTCCTGTTATGTTAAGGAAGTTCGACTGAAAAAATATGGTTCTGTTACATATAGACAGACATAACATATTATAGCCCTTTAAGACAGGCCCATAAAGGCTCATAACATGTTATAAAGCATTATTCCTGCAGGCTACACAAATGTTACCAAAATATTGATATGTGTTTGTGGTATTTTATCTTTATCCAATTTAGAGGTCCTATTCTAACCTTATTTCAATGCACTATCATCATTGAATGTGACTTCATTTTGATTTTATTTCACCTTTCTTTCATCAGTTAAGAACAAATTCTTATTTACAATGACGGCCTACCCCGGCCAAACCCGGATAATGCTGGGCCAATTGTGTCCCGCCCTATGGGATGTGATACAGCCTGGATACGAACCAGGGACTGTTGTGACGCCTCTTGCATGGAGATGCACTACCTTAGACCGCTGCGCCACACGGGAGCCACAATTAACAAAACTCAAATTAATTGTTGCCAAGGGTCAAATAGATTCCAGTCTATTTAAGGGTATTTTCACATACAGCCCTCTTTAAAATAAACTATCTCAGTCCTCTTTAAAGTGTACTCTGGGTAAAAAAAAATTTGCAAAAGAACTCAGTTCTCTTTCTATTCCTACTGCCCTTGTCTTTGAATGAGGACTCAACTCTTTTGCCAATTCACTTCACCTATTTTGTGGCCTGAGTCCTCTTTGAATTCACATCTTTTTAATTTCACCTTTATTTAACCAGGTAGGCTAGTTGAGAACAAGTTCTCATTTACAACTGTGACCTGGCCAAGATAAAGCAAAGCAGTGCAACACAAACAACAGCACAAACAACAACACAAATTGTTCTGTTTAGAAAGGAACTAATATTTTTTTTCCCAACATTCACTCAATGCATTCTGGGTTTTTACAAAGTGCAGGACAAGCAATTCCATCAGAACATGTTATCAGACAGCTAGATATACCTACTCACATTTTAGAAGCTAATAGATTGCATTTATTTAAAAGATGATACATAATAATAATGATCAGAAGATAATTTTAACAACAGAATAAATAACAGAAGAATAACTTCAGATTAAATAATGCTATAATTGAAAATTGTACACCCAATGCCCCTTTAAGAGCAAGCAATGATTCACCAAATATGTTGTTGTCTTGCTATGCTATTCAACCCGCATAATCAAACAAACAGTTTACAGGCTCTCATCCTATAGATCATATATTGCAAAAAAAATGATCTGAACATCGTACGAAACTCCACACAAATGTTGCAATGTCTGTGCATCGCTAATCAATATCCAAAAAACAGCACGTTTTTTCTTCCAACCTACACGGCATCATCTTCTCTCTTTCGTGAAATCAATGGGAAGAGTTACGTCAGAGGAAACGGTGTTGCAGTAGTCCAGTGTGTTATGCCGGAATAATGAGAAGCGAACCCGGGGAGCTTTGTGTTCACACTGCCCTAAAAAAGGAACCGGACAGCGGAATTCAAGAGAACCAACCTCAGACCACCTCTCGAGATGGTCTCAGTTCGGGTTTGCTTCAGGGGCACTTTTGAGGGGTCTGATTTCCTTTGGAGTGTTTACACTGCACACAAAAAATCTGCAAAAATGGTCTCAAAGGGACCAAGTGTGAAAGCACCCAAAGAGATTGGATATCAACCTCCATAATTCCTGGATATTACCTATGAGACACATTCATGGGGTGAGGCTATTCTCTTCTGATGAGAAATGAATGGTAGGCTATGTCTGCATCCCAAATGGCACCATATTCCCTAAATAGTTCACTACTTTCAAGCATGGGCCATAGGGCTCTAGTCAAAAGTTGTGCATTTTTGATGTAGAATATATGTTGCCAAGATGTATGTAGGCCACATAGGTTCTATCTTTGACAAGCAAAGAAACAGGTACAATGGAAGGTTATTTCACTGGAGAATCAGATTTTAGTGGGATAATGAAATAATGCAACTATAAGATGGCACAATATGCTCAATCATCCTGAACTAAGCACTACACACAATGTGTGTGTGTGTGTGTCAGTGACTTAAGAGTGCAGAGCTGGCATTATCAAGTGGGTCAAAGGTTCAGGCTGAAGACAGTGTGGGCAGCCTGCTGACTGACTGGTTTGCTGGCTGGTAAGCTCTTAATTAAAGTGACCACACAGATGTCCCATCTGCCACTGCGATCACCGCCACACATTTCTGGCTCCCATGTAAACATAATAATCCAATGAGAGGCCAGGTACACACACACATGCAGGGATACACGCAAATCACTCACACACACTCACTCACTCACTCACTCACTCACTCACTCACTCACTCACTCACTCACTCACTCACACTCACACACACACACACACACACACACACACACACACACACACACACACACACACACACACACACACACACACACACCCGAACCCACACCCGAACCCACACCCGAACCCACCGATGCAGCCAGACACTCCAACATACAAAAACAAACATTATGAATTCAACAAGCCACTGAGTCTCTCTAAAGCCTTTTAGCTCCTCTGTGTCTGTCACTGCAGGGAAACCTCCTTTAATAGGCACTGAAAAGTACAGAAACAAGAGCAATATAATGTTAAAAAAAATAACATTTCTAGCAATCCTTGTTGAAATTACTGCCATCCACCACTACTGACAATGAGCAATAGAGGGAGAATTACACCAGCAATGCCAAGCACTTCATCTCCTATAGCGTGTGGTGGGAAGGTCTCTTTTCGCTGAGCATTATAAGGACATAATGGAATCCCTGTCTACATTGTTCTTCCACAGTCTAGGGGCCGAGGAGGCATGCAGTCATCCACAGGAGTCACAGCCAATAAGAACAATCCGTCTGGAGAGAGGCAACCGCCCGGCGACGGAAGCATCTGTCACAAAGGGACTAGAGCAGGACCCAATCACAGATAGGCCTAATATATTTTTTCCCCTACACACATACATGCACACCCAGTCTAGCCCGCCTCACTTATTCGGGCTATGGGACATCGGGCATCGTTATGCTAACTCCATCAGCTGATTCATTGGTCCGCGCCAGTGATAGCCCAGAATATAAACAGATCTGAGATCAGCCGGGAGTCTGGATGATGTGACAGAACACATAATAAGGCTATGGCTGGTTGAGTCAGACACTGATTGGGGATCAGACTGATGGCAGACATAAATGAGGCAGTCACAGAGGCAGTCAGGGAAGGGCGAAATGAATAGGGACAAAGACTGGAGAGAGGCACTTATGTAAACATGATACGATGTCGCCCCCGCTCACTGACTTTTATTAGATCTCTGTGTTGAATGATCTGTGCCTGACTCCTCAGGCATTATTCCATATGGGGGGGGGGGGGGGGGGCAGCTAGCTACTATACAGATACACAATAGCATGTCTGAGCTGAGCTGACTGTGTTCTCTGTGCTGACTGCAAAATCTAATCCATACTGTACGCCCACATGGATAAAGGAATTCCACGACAGAATTAATATGTTGATGGATACGGATATAGATATATGGTGACAGGATGCCACAGCCAACGCTGAGCTTGATACAGTGTTGTGGGGCATGGGTATGTTGAGCTCGTGGGCTGGAATGACAATGGCCCGCGCTGATGGTTTAACCACTACTAGGCCATTAAGTTTGACACCATATAGAATCATTGGGATATAAGTTCATTAACATTTCATTGATGTGCATTGCAGTGTGTTAGCCATCAAATCTGTTGTGAATGCGGTTGAGTGAAGCGGGTGAGTTGCCATAGTAGCCACTACACTGTGACACATCTGACATTCCTTGGAGGCGTGGGTCCGAATCCCACTTCTGACACCATTGTTGCGATTTTGGGGGATGCTTAAACTCCAATCGCCTTGACCAAGGGCAGCGACAGTAGCCACTGGCCCACAAACACCCTTGGTGTTTGCGGTCTTAAGAACGTCAGATTTCTTACAATACTACTACAAAACTTAGAGAAGAAACACTTATACCATTGTTAGACTTGTACCATAGCTGTACTGACCCCATAGTTAAAACACTACATGACGACCCACAGAGTTCAGAGGTCATTCTGAGCAACTAACTACAGACAACTAACTCCGATACAATGTCACACTATTTTAATAGGACAGATTTTCCTCGCCCAATTTAAAATGGGAAGATCAGCGCTCATTCTAAAAATCCACGGGTTATTCTCGTGCGGCAGTGCGTTGAATGACTATCTCCTAATTATGACATCAGTTCTGAGCTGAGTGGTGAATTCGCTTACGTCACACCTCAATGAGGCTGCAGTAGGATGTAAATGATCCTATAGTAAAGGGGGAAATGGACTCTCGACGCAGTTGTCATTCTTCGCGGTCAGAGAACTGACAGACTTCATCCTTCCTTCATTTTAAATGTTGGAGAGATAAAAAAAAATGTGTCTTTCAATACAGTCAAGTTTGACTGATGAAGTGATACACCAAGAGATGAATGAAGAGACGGTTTGAAGAGAGACGGTTTGCAATAAAGATTTCTCAACACAAAATATTTAAAAACAGAGATGGCTGTGTAAATTAAAATTGGCCCCTAGTTTGAAACCCGTGGCAAAGTCTGTGGCATTAAAATCTTTGGCATTATGTCAATGAGTACGACAGTGCAATCTGATGGTAGCATAGACAGAATTTATCTAGGCCTATATAGGTTGTGTCTGACCTGTGTCATGCTACAGTGGTACAGTAAGCTGGTGGTGCCTACTGGTCTGTTGTCATGGAAACGTTGCCATGGCGCGTGGGACGGCGGTGTGTGTGTGTGTGCGCTCATGTCTGTGCCTGTGTCAGTGTGTATGTATATATGCGTGTATGTGTGTGTGTGTGTGTGCGTGCGTAGGGGCTGCATGTTACCTGGAGAAGTGCTGCTGTAGCGAAACCATCTGCACTCGGCCCAGCTCCGACTCGTCCGTCACCTCCCGAAGCCGCTTCTCACTGTCCAATCGCAGGCGTCGCTCTTCCTCTAGCACGTGAATCAGCTTTTGTCGCTGTGGGAAAAAGGACAGAGTCAGGTTGGCTGCTGGTTGTCAACAAAACAGCTAAATGTAACAGGTGTTGTTACTAGTCAACAGGCAGAGAGATAGAAAAGCCACCAGCAACATAGACCAAAGTCTGTGACTATCTACATGTCACAAATATCTATTTCATAATATCTAGTTCATAACATCTGTGTCATAACATCTATATAATATCTACAGTTGAAGTCAGAAGTTTACATGTACTTAGGTTGGAGTCATGAAAACTCGTTTTTCAACCACTACATAAATGTCTTGTTAACAAACTATAGTTTTGGCAAGTTGGTTAGGACATCTACTTTGTGCATGACACAAGTAATTTTTCCAACAATTGTTTACAGACAAATTATTTAACTGTATCACAATTCAAGTGTGTCAGAAGTTCATACACTAAGTTAACTGTGCCTTTAAACAGCTTGGAAAATTCCAGAAAATTATGTCATGGCTTTAGAAGCTTCTGATCAGCTAATTGACATAATTTGAGTCAATTGGCGGTGTACCTGTGGATGTATTTCAAGGCCTACCTTCAAACTCAGTGCCTCTTTGCTTGACATCATGGGAAAATCAAAAGAAATCAGCCAAGACCTCAGAAAAAAAACATTGTAGACCTTCACAAGTCTGGTTCATCATTGGGAACAATTTCCAAATGCCTGAAAGTACCAAGTTCATCTGTACAAACATAAGTACGCAAGTATAAACACCATGGGACCACGCAGCATTCATTCCGCTCAGGAAGAAGATGCGTTCTGTCTCCTAGAGATGAACGTACTTTGGTGCGAAAAGTGCAAATCAATCCCAGAACAACAGCAAAGGGCCTTGTGAAGATGCTGGAGGAATCAGGTGCAAAAGTATCTATATCCACAGTAAAACGAGTCCTATATTGACATAACCTGAAAGGCTGCTCAGCAAGGAAGAAACCACTGCTCTAAAACTGACATAAAAAAGCCAGACTACGGTTTGCAAAAACACATGGGGATAAAGATCGTACTTTTTGGAGAAATGTCCTCTGGTCTGATGAAACAAAAATAGAACTGTTTGGCCATAATGACCATCCAGTATGTTTGAGGAAAAAGGGGGAGGCTTGCAAGCCGAAGAACACCATCCCAACCGTGAAGCACAGGTGTGGCAGCCTCATGTTGTGGTGGTGCTTTTCTGCAGGAGGGACTGGTGCACTTCACAAAATAGATGGCAGGAAAATTAGGTGGATATATTGAAGCAACATCTCAAGACATCAGTCAGGCAGGAAGTTAAAGCTTGGTCGCAAATGGATCTTCCAAATGGACAATGACCCCAAGCATACTTCCAAAGTTTTGGCAAAATGGCTTAAGGACAACAAAGTCAAGGTATTGGAGTGGCCATCACAAAGCCCTGACCTCAATCCTATAGAAAATTTGTGGACAGAACTGAAGAGTGTAGAGCAAGTGTAGAGCAAGGAGTCCTACAAACCTGACTCAGTTACACCAGCTCTGTCAAGAGGAATGGGCCAAAATTCACCCAACTCATTGTGGGAAGCTTGTGAAAGGTTACCCGAAACGTTTAACCCAAGTTAAACAATTTAAAGGCAATGCTACCAAATACTAATTGAGTGTATGTAAACTTCTGACCCACTGGGAATGTGATGAAAGAAATAAAAGCTGAAATAAATTATTCTCTCTACTATTATTCTGACATTTCACATTCTTAAAATAAAGTGGTGAATCTAACTGACCTAAGACAGGGAATTCTTACTAGGATTAAATGTCAGGAATTGTGAAAAACTGAGTTTAAATGTATTTGGCTAAGGTGCATGTAAACTTCCGACTTCAACTGTATATTAAGACATCCATATATATAGTCAACTTCCCATGGCCTTGTAGTCTATGTTGATGCATCCACTACAATAGTCACTTTCAATGACACATATGATGAAATGTACATTACACTTCTATTGTAAGACAGCCATAGTCAGCTACCCATGGACTTGGTGGCTATATGCTGTGTAGGAGGCAGATGGCGGTTGGGCCAGTATCTGAAAAGTTGCTGGTTTGAATACCCGAGCCAACAAGGTGGAAAGAATCTCTCATTCTGCCCTTGAGCAAGGCAGTTAACCCCCAACAACAACTGCTCCGGGTGCCGTTGACTTCGAATCTGAGGGATTGGGTTAAATGTGGAAGACACACTTCGGTTGAATGTATTTAGCTGTGCAACTGACTAGGTATCCCCTTTTCCTTCCTTCCTTTCGAGGCATCCCCTATAACTATAGCCTTCACTCGGAATGAGATATATCATGGAATGTCCATAAAACGGTTATCAGTATCTGCGTTTATTCGAGGCACGATTTCCCTTTGCTATAATCACAGCCCCTAATATTGTACTGTATGTTATAGTGTTCAAGTGAAGAGGAAATTCAGCCACTCTTGGCAGACATGAGGAGGATATGCCCAATTTCCTCTTCAGTTTTCTCCTCAATTCATGCACATTAGTTGGAGAACGAGGTAGGGGCAGTGTTCGTTTCACTTGGTACCATTATTGTGATCAAACACAGTGTCACGGCCTCTGTTTTTTCTAACCAGAAGTAAACATCCTTATATTTTGGCAATAAGCTTATTACACCCTCGACAGAGGGAGATGGTTGAGTGGTTGAACCTACTGTACGGCTAAGAGGCTTACCCAGCATGCAGTGATCAATCTGTCACTTACTGTAACTAGGTAGATTTTGCCATATGGAGACAGATTATAGTTAAGTTAGTGCACTAACTTTCTCCAAATCATGTCTTCAGTGTTAAAGTATATTCAAGTGAAATCCCCAAACTCAACTAGCTTGTGGAAGTTTAGATGTAAAGCAGGCAGTGTTTGGCCCCACAAAACTTTATCACAGAACCCCGACATTATCTTTGACTCAAAACTTCTTCCTTGACATGGTCATGCAGGAAGGCAGGCAGGCCGCATAGCCTTTGAAGTGTAGAATCTGAAACGAGGACAGTTTCTTCTTTTGGAGTAACTTCTGAGGCTTCAGGACATAGTGCATGTTCCAATTAGGGTCATAGAAAAAAAAATGGGATGTTCAGAAGCTTTTCTGCTTTTAGAGTCTCTGTAGCAAAAGTTGATCATCTTTCAGCAGTGAGCCTGCAGTGGAGTCTTTAAAAACCATGTTTAGTAAAGACAAATCTAGCATTAGTGCAGTTGTTTTCCACTGTGATTCTAGCAGCAGGGTTTAAGCTTTAATTTACACTGAGTGTACAACACATTAAGGACACCTGCTCTTTTCATGACATAGACTGACCAGGAGAATCCAGGTGAAAGTTAAATCCACTTCAAAAGGTGTGGAGGAAGGAGAGGAGACAGGTTAAAGGAGGATTTTTAAGCCTTGATACAATTGAGACCTGGATTGTGTATCAGGGTTAGGTGTCACGATCGTCGTAATGAGCGGACCACGGGCAAGCATGATTGAAGTTCCACATCTTTATTTCAGTGAAACTTTACACAAAAATAATACACCAATAACGACACGTGAAGAAGTGGTGCACATGCACAAACACAACACAATATCCGACAAAGCAGGTGGGAGATAGGGCTTCCTAAATATGATCCCCAATTAGAGGCAACGATTACCAGCTGCCTCTAATTGGGAACCATACAAAACCACCAACATAGAAATACACATTCTAGAACACCCACCTAGTCACACCCTGACCGAAACCACTATAGAGAATCCAAGGGCTCTCTATGGTCAGGGCGTGACATTAGGTCAGAAGATGTACAAGATTAGCTTATTACCACAGCTGCAATAGGATTGTGAGTTTGCTCAACAATTATTATTTTTTTTAAAGCATACTCACAATTCTATTGCAGCTGGTTGCCTTACAATTGTATATTTGAATCAACAACTTTTTATTATTACAGTGCAGAGTGCTGCATTACACTGGGTATCCATTTTGTGCCATGGCAACTGGGACGGCTTTAGGAGCTCGAATTAGAAACATGATATTGTTCTCCTGAACTGTAGAATTCCAAATGCAAATAGATGTTATGAAATACAGTTGAAGTCAGAAGTTTACACCCTAGCCAAATACATTTAAACTCAGTTTTACACAATTCCTGACATTTAATCTGAGTAAAAAATCCCTGTTTTAGGTCAATTAGGATCACCATTTTTTTTCCTGAGCTCTTGGCTGATTTCTTTGGATTTTCCAATGATGTCAAGCAAAGATGCACTGAGTGTGAAGGTAGGCCTTGAAATACATTTTCTGGAATTTTCCAAGCTGTTTAAAGGTACAGTCAATTTAGTGTATGCAAATGTATGACCCGCTGGAATTGTGATACAGTGAATTATAAGTGAAATAATCTGTCTGTAAACAATTGTTGGAAAAATGACTTGTGTCATGCACAAAGTAGATGTCCTAACCAACTTGCCAAAACTATAGTTTGTTAACAAGAAATTTGTGTAGTGGTTTAAAAACGAGTTTTAATGACTCCAAACTAAGTGTATGTAAACTTCCGACTTCAACTGTATATTACTATATGGATGTCTTACTATAAGTCTTACTATATGGATGTCTTATTATAAGTCTAACTATAAGTCTTACTATATGCATATCTTACTATAAGTCTTACTATATGGATGTCTTATTATAAGTCTTACTATATGGATGTCTTACTATAAGTCTTACTATATGGATGTCTTATTATAAGTCTTACTATAAGTCTTACTATATGCATGTCTTACTATAAGTCTTACTATATGCAAGTCTTACTATATGGGTGTCTTATTATAAGTCTTACAATATGGATGTCTTACTATAAGTCTTACTATAAGTCTGACAATATGGATGTCTTACTATAAGTATGACAATATGGATGTCTTACTATAAGTCTTACAATTTGGATGTCTTACTATAAGTCTTACTATATGGATGTCTTACTATAAGTCTTACAATATGGATGTCTTACTATAAGTCTTACTATAAGTCTGACAATATGGATGTCTTACAATAAGTCATACAATATGGATGTCTTACTATAAGTCTTACTATATGGATATCTTACTATATGGATGTCTTACTATAAGTCCTACTATAAGTCTTACTATATGGATGTCTTACTATAAGTCTTACAATATGGATGTCTTACTATAAGTCTTACTATATGGATGTCTTACTATATGGATGTCTTACTATAAGTCTTACAATATGGATGTCTTACTATAAGTCTTACTATAAGTCTTACAATATGGATGTCTTACTATAAGTCTTATAATATGGATGTCTTACTATAAGTCTTACAATATGGATGTCTGATCTGATCTTCATCTAAGACAACAATAGACAAACATAGTGTGCTTAAACTAGTAACTCACAAATGTAGCATTTTTCTATGTTGTCTATATTGAATACATAATTTAAACATTCACAGTGTAGGTTGGGAAAAATATGTGAACCCGTAGGCTAATGTCCTCATCCGTAAGCTAATTGGAGTCAGGAGTCAGCTAACCTGGAGTCCATTCAATGAGACGAGATTGGAGATAGAGCTGCCTTGCCCTATAAAAAACACTCACAAAATTTAAGTTTGCTATTCACAAGAAGCATTGCCTGATGTGAACCATGCCTCAAACAAAAGAGATCTCAGAAGACCTAAGATTAAGAATTGTTTACTAGCATAAAGCTGGAAAGGGTTACAAAAGTATCTCTAAAAGCCGTCTCTAAATGTTCACCAGTCCACCGTAAGACAAATTGTCTATAAATGGAGAAAGTTCAGTGCTGTTGCTACTCTCCCTAGGAGTGGCCATCCTGCAAAGATGACTGCATGAGCACAGCATGTTCAATGAGGTTAAGAAGAATCCTAGAGTATCAGCTAAAGACTTACAGTAATCTCTGGAACATGCTACCATCTCTGACAAGTCTACAATATGTAAAACAATAAACAAGAATGGTGTTCATGGGAGGACACCACAGAAGAAGCCACTGCTGTCCAAAAATAAAATTGCTGCACATCTGAAGTTCGCAAAAGAGCACCTGGATGTTCCACAGCGCTTCTGGCAAAATATTCTGTGGACAGCTCAAACTACAGTTGAGTTGTTTGGAAGGAACACACAACCCTATGTGTGGAGAGAAAAAGGCACAGCACACCAACATCAAAACCTCATCCCAACTGTAAAGTATGGTGGAGGGAGCATCATGGTTTGGGCTGCTTTGCTGCCTCAGGGCCTGGACAGCTTGCTATCATCAACGGAAAAATGAATTCCCAAGTTTATCAAGACATTTTGCAGGAGAATGTTAGACTATTTGTCTGCCAATTGAAGCGCAACAGAAGTTGGGTGATGTAACAGGACAATGACCCAAAACACAGAAGTAAATCAACAACAGAATGGCTTCAACAGAAGAAAATACGCCTTCTGGAATGGCCCAGTCAGAGTCATGACCTCAACCCGATTGAGATGCTGTGGCATGACCTCAAGAAAGAAGTTCACACCAGACATCCCAAGAATATTGCTGAACTTTAACAGTTTTGTAAAGAGGAATGGTCCAAAATTCCTCCTGACCGTTGTGCAGGTCTGATGCGCAACTACAGAAAACATTGGGTTGAGGTTATTGCTGCCAAAGGAGGGTCAACCAGTTATTAAATCCAAGGGTTCACATACTTTTCCCACCCTGGACCTGTGAATGTTTACACAGTGTGTTCAATAAAGACATGAACACGTATAATTGTTTGTGTGTTATTAGTTTAAGCAGACTGTTTGTCTATTGTTGTGACCTAGATGAAGATCAGATCAAACTGTATGACCAATGCAGAAATCCAGGTATTTCAAAAGGGTTCACATACTTTTTCTTGACACTGTATGGACATCTCCCTATATGGACATCTCCCTATATGGACATCTCCCTATATGGACATCTCCCTATATGAATATCTTATAAAGCACAAGTCCCATCTTCTGACTTCCGTCTGTTCTATGTACTGTTGTCCTGAACAGGGTCAGTCAGACTGCATCTGGATAGAAACACTAAAAGAGGCCTCCCAGGTAACGCAGTGCTAGCTGTGCCACCAGAGATTCTGGGTTCGATCCCAGGCTCTGTCGCAGCCGGCCGCGACCGGGAGGCCCATGGGGCGGCGCACAATTGGCCCAGCGTCGTCCGGGTTAGGGAGGGTTTGGCCGGCAGGGATATCCTTGTCTCATTGTGCACTAGTGACTCCTGTGGCGGGCCGGGTGCAGTGCATGCTGACCAGGTCGCCAGGTGTACGGTGTTTCCTCCGACACATTGGTGCTTCCGGGTTGGATGTGCATTGTGTCAAGAAGCAGTGCGGCTAGGTTGGGTTGTGTTTCGGAGGACGCAATGGCTCTCGACCTTCGCCTCTCCTGAGTCCGTACGGGAGTTGCAGCGATGAGACAAGACTGTAACTACTACCAATTAGATACCATGAAAAGGGGTAAAAAAAAAGACGATTTTTTTTAAACACTAAAAGGTGCTTAATAATAAATACCTTGGTCAGCCATTAAATATATAGTGCTGAGTCACTAATTTAGTGAATAACCTTGTCCAAAATCAACTAGTTCAACACTCCTTGTGGCATAGAGCCTTAGAGCAAACAAAGTAAGGCCTTTCCTTCACCTCTATTAAAAAACATATAGCTATAAAATATTTACCTTCGTGGCTATCACATATAAAACATGAGTTAATTTGAAAAAGCAAAACTTAACAAAGTTTTTTAATCATCATTATGTTATTTATGATATATGCAACACTACCAAGATCTTGTTCATTAGGTTGTCCACTGCATGGTAACCAAGATGGAATTGAAAGCAGACAATTTCACAAGACAAGTACTGCAGGGCCATCTAGTGGCTATTGAACAACACACTAGCTCAAGCAGCGTGCAGGAGAGGAACTAACCAAGGAGCCTAGTATAGCACAAACCAGGCTCCTTACCACATGAATGACACATTTCAAACCTCAATATATACTACTACGGAGGCCTTAATATAGAAAATCTGTATTACTCTCAAATCAAACTACCTATATAACTGTACATCAAATCAACCCCTATACCCTAGTCACTAGGTCACTATTACCCTACTACTATTACCCTACTCCCCCCCCCCCCCCCACTAGCACTGACTTTGCTGATAGCTACTGTATTGATGACTGAGATATGTGGTTGTCTTAAGATGAATGCACTAACTGTAAGTTGCTCTGGATAAGAGTGTCTAAAACATGTTCATGTCTAAAAGAGAAAGACAAAGTAACACTGAATGAAAAAGGTGCCCCACACTACTGCAACACCACAACCAGGACAGTTTCCAGGCAAAAAATATATATATAATAAATTAAATACAAAACAATGACAAAACCGTTTTTTTCTCAAGGGGGGGGAACCTTTTGGCTCCTTCAGTTGTGAGCCCAGTGTGTTAGAGTTGAAACCGTCCAATAAATAACCATGTTTCACTCTAACTCTGTGACTTGGCCCAAGACTTTAATCCGCTGAAGCAGTTGAGCATTAAACCCTATTCACAACTAAAACCAGCCCCAGCTCTTCAACACGGCCGTAAATCCAGGGATACTATGTGGAGCGGCTTTTACGCACCAGGGAGCCTCTCCATCACACGTAATGGCTGCCGTAAATAACACACCACTACAGGAACATAAACCCACTATCACAGGGCTGGTGCCAAGTTAGAGCTGGACCAAACCCAAATGAGTTCCTTCACCATGACTAGTTAGACCGGAGTTGAACAACTGAACATGAGTTTAAGTAATCGCTTTTGAAAGTTTAGTGACCTTTTTGGAAACTAGACCTTTTCTCTTTCAGAAGAGACGGGTTTTCTATCATAAAAATGAGCCAACTCTAACATAAACAGGTTTAAACAAAAACATCTAATCAGAAAATTAAAGGTAAACTGCGGTATTTTGATCAAATATTTTATAGATTCAAGGAGTTACAAGCAATTGACAAAACATATTGTACTGGACTTATTGCAACTTATATGACTTGACATCAAAAATGTGTCGACCGATTCTTCAAATACCCACACTAATTGCCTAAATATGTTTACTGTATGTTAAAATCACCTCTATATGCAAAGGTCCAATTTGCCTCAAACACAACTGCAAATGACACTGTTCAGTGATTTGGCCTGGGTTCCTACAATTGTCCATTGTCCCTGCCTTTTGTTCACCACATCTACTTAAAAACACCCCAGGCACAGCAACCATGCAATAAAAAATTAATAAATGTATCAGCCCCAAATGGCACCTTATTCCCTACATACTACTCGATAATCTCCCTAAGGGCAACGGTCAAAAGTAGTGCACTACATAGGGAATAGGGTGCAAGTTGGAACGCTACCCTACGTCTGCATACTACGCCTTGCCAAGAGCTTCGACAACAACACACTTATAACAGCATACATTATATTAAAGGCAGTCTTCTGCTTTTGTTCAATGTATAATTTCTGCCATTTAACAAGGCCCAGATCCGTTAAATCCAACTTTAAGATATCTTTATGTTGCCAGAAAATCCTAGCGAGACATTACAGTATTTCACAGCTGAAGTATTTACTGTCCACAGACTTTATATGCGTATGGCAATTGGCCTTGCCCCGTGATACCAAGCCTGATAATTGAAAGCATACTCTAACGTGCTAAAACCAACCACGAACATTAAGCTGAACATTAAGCTGCAGCTAGACTAGACGACATTCAGTATTGTCAAAAAGAGGATCAACTCGATGTGAGAAAAACTGTTCAGGCAATCAGTAGAAAAACTAGCATAAGCATTCTTTCTAAAGCAATATTTACTTTGATGTCTCAAGTGACAAACAAAAGGATTATACCTCTGATTATGATTAGCTTGCATGGCAGTAACCTGTCTGCACGGATGTTCTTCCCTCTCTGTCCAGTAGATGGCCTTCTCTTCCCAAAAAAAACATATCTGTCAAGGCCCATATACACAAAGTGTCTCAGAGTAGGAGTGCTGATCTAGGATCAAGTCCTCCTTGTCCATATAATCGTATTCATTATGATCTAAAAGGGAAAACTGATCCTAGAACAATAATGAATCGGTTACTTTTGTCACATTTAATGTCTCCTTTACTCTTATCAGTCATATAACCTGTCAGATGAGATGCATTATGGTCCTGCTGACTCCTCAAGGTTTGGAGAGTGGCTCTGCCTAGGGATTGTAGCTGGGTATTCAGGATTAACTTTGAACTCAATGGGATTATCATGCTATTACCTGGGAAGGTAGGGCGGAGAAATAAGCAAGGCCAGTGATTTCATCCAAATATTACTACAGCATTGTTCGGTGAAGAGTGAAACATTGGACTACCTAGTCAGTTGCACAACTGAATACATTCAACCAAACTGTGTCTTCCGCATTTAACCCAACCCCTGTGAAACAAGGCACGGGATTTGGAGCTGGGTGTATGCATACAATCCATCATTATCAAAATATATACATATGGTATAAACATAGAATCATAACTTCAAATCATGTCTCTGTCATAATATACAGCATATGTAACTGGGTTTGATTGCTCCATGCTACAGTAACCCAGTTGCACTCGACACAGTCCTAGCATGGCTGTGTAATTCTACAATATTGTGTTGTCATTTATTCATAAGGGACAGACAGACAGGGTTCTCAGTGGTGAATTACTGGACCTTCCGTAACCCCCTGATACCCCTCCATGATCCGGAGGAGATTTTAAATTAATTAGAGACGACTGCGTCTCTCAAGGCCACATTGTGCGCCAGCTGCAGTCTGTGCAATGTTGTCAGCGAATGTGTGTGTGTGTGTGTGTGTGTGTGTGTGTGTGTGTGTGTGTGTGTGTGTGTGTGTGTGTGTAGGGGTCAGGAGAGAGTGGGCAGTGTGTGTGTGTGTGTGCCCCTCTCTCACTCAATAATCTCTTCATTACACAGTGCACCTCAGTATGAGGCTGGGAGGCTCTCGCTGCATCAAAGGTCTGGAGAACATCTCCTTGGCCCAGTACTGCAACACAAACATCAGGGACACAAAGCCCCATGCAGTTTCCTCCTCCTTCATCAATAATACATGTTGTTTACTGTCTGCCTGTCTGCCTGCCAGGCTGGCAGTATATTGACCAGCCTGGATTCTGCTGGAAGAAGTGTAACAAGGGGATTTGTCTGACTGGCAAACTGTAGGCTAAACAATGTGTTCACTACAATACAGAATACAGGTGTTTACATGCTATTATGACAACAACAACAACCAAATGCTTTAAAAAGTAGCATGTCATGTAGCATGTAATGTAGCATGTCATCATGTAGCATGTCATGTCGCATGTCATCATGTAGCATGTCATGTCACATGTCATCATGTAGCATGTCATGTAGCATGTTTGCCTGAAGTGCCTTTACTCTCTTAGCCTAATTGCACTAAAATAATACATTTTCTAAATAACAATTTAATTTCAGGCAGGTTCTTAGTAGCTCTGCCCTTGGTACATTGAGCAGAGAACAATTACCATAAAATCTATATTTAAATTGCAATATCAAATATGATTATATTCTTGAACATGGCCATTTGCTAAAATAATACTTATCTTCAAAATACAGAGGATGGTGTAAACTGAACCTCATGCTATTCCCTAGAAATCACAGGTCCCTAGGGAGTCCATAAATTCAATTATCATGCAGGGCAAACCATTACGTTAGAGCCTGGCTATTGCTCTCACGTAGGCAACCACTGCGGATGTACAGCATACACAAACCCCGGGATATGGTAAACCGTATGAGTGGCCCATTTATCATTGCCAAGGGACCCACACCCTGTCCATCCACACAGAGAAAGAGAATGAGAGAGATAGAAAGAAAAAGAGAGAGAAAAAAAAGAGAGGCACACACACACACACACACAGAAACGTAAGGCACACACACACGCGCGCGCAGAAACGTAAGCACACACACCCCCCCCCCCCCCACCACATGTGCTCCGTCCAGAGACTGCTGGCTCTGTGGAGATGCGATTTAAGCTTGGCTGTCACCCCTCGTCACTCATCTCAATGAGTGAAACCACTATGGGAGAGAGGGATCCCAGTGATGGTCCCCATAGTGGTTTTGCACATTGAGATGGGTGACGAGGGGTGACAGCCATCACTGGGATCCCTCTGTCCCGGCACATGGCTGATAAGCCCCAATCTGTAGAGACAGCACCTGAGTTCCCAGCGGTCCCCTCGGTCCCCAGTCCCTCACCAGTGAAAAAGATCCTCCAAACAGCTGTCAAAGGCATCTCCATGCTGTCTCCACACAGACCTCAGTCCACCACACAGACTTCAACCATAGACGTACAAGGAATATACTATAGAATGGAAGTAGGCTATTATACTAGCACAATTCTAGAATATAAGTAATGCTTTTTCTATTGCTTCAACTCACTATGCAATCCCTTTCTCTCTTTTCCCACTAATGGAGAGCTTATAGCTAGAATGCATAGGCACACTTTCTTGGTTCATCATCCATTTGGCCTACTGCACTGTGTGTTTGTCCAGATCTCTTTTAAGACTCAGATTTGTAACAGTACCCCGTTTATCTTAAGTGCATTTTCCCCCATGAATTACCACTGGTGCATTTGGATCCTTTGGAGTAAATGAGACTGCTGAATAGCCTCGAATGCTGATGTGAGAATGTTTCAATCCCTTTCGCTTGAGTTTCATTCAAGCGTGAGCGAATCGCATGCAGTAATCAAGGAAGGAGAAATAACGTGTGTGTGAGTGTGAGTGTGTGTGTGTGTGTGTGTGTGTGTGTGTGTGTGTGTAGACTTGCACGTGTGTGAATGGGTCTGTGCATGCAAGCTGTACGCATCTACACTTCATGATGGGTCTATTAAGCTGTGATACCATGGTGTGCCTCAGAAAAAAAAGTGTGTTTCACACAAAGTGCAGCGTTTATTTTCCCACGTTGTTTAGACAGCCGCTTCCAGTGGTCATAATCTCAGCCGCCAGCACCTAGCGACCTCAGAAGCCACACATTTTTTTTTTTTTACTTCTCTCTCTCTCTCCCCCCTCTCCCTCCCCCTCTCGCTCTCTCCCTCTCTCCTTCCCTCCCTCCCTCCCCAGCCAGCCAGCCAGCCAGCCAAGCCCAAATACTCCTCTCTCTCTCTGGGCTGGCTTCGATGTGAAGAATTCCAGAATTCTGAATTCCAGGGGAAACCCACAGCAGCGACTGGTACTGAATGAGAGGGTTTGACTGGAGAAAGACAGGCCACGCTTGTTGGAGTGACTGGGCCTGTGTTCTGCCTTCTCTGAGCATAAACACGACCAGTTACCAGAGCTCATCATCAAATACCTTGTGGGGGATCCAGTGTTTTTCTTCCTGACTGAGTTTGAACGGAAGGTGGCTGGGTGGGGCTGGCTGATTAAACACCCTGCAGGGCTTAAGATAATGTTTAAGCAGTACACAGCACGTTCAAGGCCTGGCAGGTATGGCTATAACAACATCTCCTTATAACCAATAAACCAATGCATATAAGTCATGTCTATCATATAGGGATTCAGTATCTTAACCACAATTCTCATTTAGAAGACCAGGGGCCATATCTATCAACTGTCTCTGAGTAGGAGTGCTGATTTGAATAGGGTTACATGGACAGGGTGAGAAACTGATCCTAGATTACCACTCCTACTCGGAGACACCTGATACATATGTATTGCTTTTTTACAAACTCCTGCAGTTTAAGTTCTGATAACAAACGTTAAATGCCCAATGAAGAATGATACAGAAGTCTAAGGCCCATGTCATTGGCAGTTGCCATGGTTTTGCGCAACTGTACCCCCCAATTTAAAACACTAGCTAAAGTTAAGACTTGTTACTCAGTTGTATTAACATCGAGTGTTGTATTACAAAATCAAAACCCTCCCTCCCTCCCTCCCGCCACAGAGAAGAGAGCATAACTAGTTAAAGAGGAGGGTCAGAGATGCACACTTCAAAGTCTACAGCATTTCATCTGTCGTCTTCTGGAGGCTGTGTGTGTGTCTGTGTTGGTATCTGTATATCATTACTTGTCTGTGTGTGAGGAGGTTACTCTCTATTTCACCTTGCCATCACATTAACAATTATCTCCCTGATGCAGCCCTCTGGTTTGATTTCTATTAAAGACCCTAAAGACCATGCCTGAGCTCCCAGAGGAGAGGAGCATCTCCCAGGCATGTGTGTGTGAGAGGAGGGATAATCCCAATTTCAAAATGGAGCTCAGAGAGACACACACACACCCCACATTCTTCTTTTACCACTCCCTTCCCCTCCTCCTGTCTGGCATAGATAACTCATCCCTCCTCCACCCCCCTTTCCTCACAAACACACCCGGAGTTGTAATTAGCATGGCATCCACTCTCATGACTCGGAGAAGCAGTAGTCAGAGAAAGCCTCGCTCAGCCAGGCATTAGATATTTCCCTCCTAGCTCTTCACTAAGGTCAGAGGCTAATCAGTCTCTTAGTCTGACTGACTACAGGACGAGGTGCTGACACACAGAGTTTCCCAATGGAGCCTGAGATAAGAGCTATGTGGGAACTTCTCTTGTGCTGGGACTGTATGGAATTTGCTACAGTGAGCCGCAACAGCGAGAGCCTGCACTGTGTTAAGACACATGTGACTCTGATTGCATGGTCACGTCTGACCTTGCAGACAGCTACAGCATGCCTCAGGAACCGCAATGCAGAAATCAATACACTGGGTAGGTCGTTCTTCACAGTCACAAACTAACATCCAAGTCTTTTCCAAAGACTCCATGGGGGGCTTCCAGGAAACATTTCTCTTACCATCGACATCGTCATTTAGCGAATGTTTTTATCCAGAGCAACTTACAGCAATAAGTGCATACATTTTCATACTGGTCCCATGTGGGAATCAAACCCACAACCCTGGCAGTGCAAGCACCATGCTCTACCAACTGAGCCATACAGGACCATCTATACAAAGAAGGCTATGTACAGTATGCGGCCATTGTCATGATGCGTATGCTTGCCACTCTATACAGTATATAGTGTTGTTCATATCCATGTCTGTCCTACTGTGTTTTAATGTTACGAGCCCAGGCTGTTAACTCGGTATTCTCAGGCGGACTTCTAAAATGCTGGAACTCGAGACCACTACCACCACGAAAAAGCATTGTAGATATGGTGATCCTAGAGTATGTAAATCTCAAGTCTGCTTTAGGATTGCTGCCATAGCGCTCTTTTATGAAGCTATTTGGGGCTTTACTGCGGTTCTAAACAGCTGAGTCCAAGGCCTGGCTGTCGCTCTAGAGACCGTGGTCAGCTGGTATCTGCTCTGTCACACTGTCAGTCCACAACCTTACCTCACGCCCTCTGCGTCAGCACGACTGGCTCCCTGGTCTGCTTTCCCCTTGTTATTCAACCGCTGTGTGTGTCTGTGTGTGTGTGTGTCTGTGTGTGCGTGTGTGTTTAAGCGCTACATTTGACGTCATCCCTGAAATCTGCAGCACTAATGAGCCATAATATGGGTTGATAATACCATGGTGATGGGAGCAAGACCTAGAATTGCCACCCGGAATAGTGCTGCAAGACCCAACGTAAATATATGTTTTTGGTTGAGGAAAGTTAGCAGTGCAGTGACCTTGGTCGATGACCGAGCAGGACTGGCATGCCTACAACTGTGGGCTGTGGGTTTAAGACTGATAATGTGTGTGTGTGGTGTGTCTGTGTGTAAGACAGAGCATCAACAGTACCATTGTTCCTTCGCTTTTGCTTCGTGCGACTTCCCTCTGCAGGCGAGCCACGGCCAGTTTCTCCCTGAACACAGAGAGAGAGAGAGAGAGAGAGAGAGAGAGAGAGAGAGAGAGAGAGAGAGAGAGAGAGAGAGAGAGAGAGAGAGAGAGAGAGAGAGAGAAGCAAGTGAATAGCTGATCGTTTTTCACTGGGACACAGTCAGGCAGGCCTGCCACCTCTCTCTGTCAGAGCTCCACGCACTGTGTTCTGCCAAACAACTAGCTACAACTGGTTTACCAACACGTCAACAAACAACAAACAGAAAGGGTATAGGGGACAGCAACTAGACACTACACACTAAACAGAGACACACTAGCCTGCGCCTTGTCAAAAATTGCACACAAAAAGCACGAAAAGCATTCCACTTTGACAACCATAAACATCCACTCAGTTATAGAGATACAGTGTCTAGCGTTCTATTTCTATGAAAACTGTAGAACAGACAAGCCCCCCAATCTCACGCGAGCTCAATCATTTTGCTAATGAGAGAAAGTGGTGCGTTCATGTACTGGCACTGATAACGATGGCCTCTTTAGAGCTTTTCCCAAGGTATCGCTGCCTGACAGCTCTCTCGGCCAGGCATGCCTTCCATATTAATTAACAACATACTGTAACATGTTTGAAAGCTACAGACAAGAGGAATTGTCCTGCTGCGGTTTCAATGCCAGCCAGCCACCATCATATTGTTACCCCACAAAACAACGCTTAGTATTCCATATTACTGAAGCTACCTGTCTGGAAGCAACAGACAACTCCTTTAGGCCAGACATACCTTCCATATTAGCAACATATCCAAAGGCAAGAAACAAGAAGTGGTACTGTAATGCTGTGGTTTCATTGCCCACCAGCCACCATTGTTAGCCTACAAAATAACTCTTAGTGTTAGAAATAGGGCAATTTCACGGCATCGGAATTGCGCTGAGACTCCAACAATGAGTTTCTTCTTTGACTCACCTAAGGAAAGTCCTGTGTTAAAAAGACTACCAAGGTAGTAGCTATAGTAGATGAATATGGATATAGTAGATGAATATGGATGGTGAAGTCCCCATTGAATTAGTAGTTTGTAGGACAATACTCGCCAGCGCAAAATAAGAAAGTTCTGGTTTGTTTGTCATCCAACTGCAGTGTGTGAGGAATGGGAAAGAGAGACAAATTCAATTACGCAAAGTCTTGGCACTGATTGATAAACAGTGATGCGGTGAAGCCGACCTGAAGTTGATGCAGTGAATCTGAGTGTAAGTTGACCTGCCCTATTAAAACACACACAAGAGCAAACAAACGTGCCCACACACACACACAGTACTGTGACTGAGCTGTGAGAAATCTGTGCCCATGTGATCCTACACACTACACCTGAAACACACTCACACTCCAGTTGCGCAGTCCTATTGGTAACCATTCCAGTTACTGTGTGTGTGTGTGTGTGTGTGTGTGTGTGTGTGTGTGTGTGTGTGTGTGTGTGTGTGTGTGTGTGTGTGTGTGTGTGTGTGTGTGTGTGTGTGTGTGTCTGTGTGCTGTGTCACCTTGTGAGAAACTCCTGAACTTCTGTAACTCGTCACCACATCTACACTGTTTTCCTAACTGGTAACTCATCACATACCCTGCTGCTACTGTTCATTATCTCTCCTGTTGCCCAGTAACCTTACCCCTACCCATATACATATCTACCTCAATGACCTCGTACCCCTGCACATGGACTCGGTACTGGTACCCTGTGTATATAGCCAAGTTATCGTTACTCATTGTGCATTTATTCCTTTGTGTTGTTATCTTTTCATCACTCATATCTTTTCTCTCTCCGCATTGTAGGGAAGTAAGCATTTGCCTGGTAATCTCCACCTGTTGTTTATTAAGCAAGCCTTTGTTAGGTCTGCGTAAGGGGTTAAGTTTCAGGCCACTTATTCACAGACATGCTACAGGGGGCAGGAAACTTAAGCTAACTGCGCCCGTTGCGAAAATCATTGCCAAAAATAAAGCCATTTTTACATTCTGTGTAAAACATAATTACAGTAATTGGTACATTTTTAACAGGCAGTCAAAACAGTACCTCAACATGGCAACATTTGACTCCAAGTTCAGCCCTGAGAATGTGGAGGGGTGGTATTTGAATAGGATCATGTAAGTAAGGGGTGGAAAAAGACCGCCGGAATACTAGACAACCCATTAGGCATATTTGATCCCGACATCATGTGACATCACCACCAAGTTAGCCCATTCTGCTGATCTGTTTCTCTGGGAACGGCTAGCCTAGCCTGTCCATGACCAGCTGTGTAAACCTACCTCTCAAAAGAGACACAGAATGAGAGTCCGTCCTTAAAGCTATCATGACAAACATTCCAGATATCAGAACTCATTCTCCTTGAGCTGTGATGATGGTAATAAATAAATAAGGCTGTGTTCCAATATGTCGCACAAGCATGCAGTACCACATACTAGAATGTATTGGGCGTGTGTTCTAATTAAATGGTATAGTACTACGGAATTGGAACATGGCCACGATGTGCTTTGCAATACTCTGATCCCATGTTTGATCGAACACAGGCGGAAAGGAAGCATGCTGTATGCTCAGACTGCTAGCTGTCCACAGTTGACCATGTGTTTGTGAACCTTTTCATCTCCATATTCAATTGAAACCCCAGCTGCATCCAAACCCTCCTCCCTTCATCCCTGCTTTTTCACACCCTGCTCTTTGAACACGGTTAGGGGGCTTCGGAAGCGAGTGCATTCCAACGGCAGCGACGGGCAGACAGATCGGGGTTGGCACCTCGCTGGCCTCCAGCAGTTCCCAGTGACCTGGAATCACCTGGCACTGCCCGCACCAGTGCTCAGTCTGTGCCCACAGTCTGCCCACAATATATCCACCACGAGCAGTTGGGGCAGTGGAGAGCAGGAACGCAGCCTGACTAGCTCCACGCTTCAGTGAAGCAGGCCCAACCACATAACACCCCCCGCAGACGCCCCACTGCTTCCCACGCCTCGCACAAGCTGCTGCTGCGAAGGGCAACGGGCCAAGGACCAGGGAGGGCCAAGCTCTGCCCCCAGGCTGACACCACGGGCAGGGCTGGGGCAAGGGAAGGCACCACAACCATCTCATATCCCACATGCCATCCCATCGCTCGCCCTATAGGGCTAGGGGTACTTTTGGCAATATGTACTGACAGTATGAACGTTATGCCAAAAAACTACATTTGATTGGTTACTGCAGGATATGGGATGAGAACTATACTGAAACCTTATTAATCAGGGTCCATATGCTTCTGAACATCTAGTTCTGACCCAGGATCAGCTGTCAGTTGTCCACCCACCAACACAATACTGTATTGGTCTTTTCCTCATTGGGATGTTGTTATTCGTGCACCATCACAACAACATCATCTTCCTTTAGGTTTCATATGACAGCCTAGAATGTGCCAAGGCGAGGCGAGGAAAGGGGTGTGTATGAACACAGATCAAATCAGCCCTGTTTCCCCATACATTCTCCCACATTCTCCAGGCTAACCAATCTTCCCCATCTCCAGATTGTTTTCGTCGTCACGCGGAGACAAAGGAGCGCGGCGTCGGAGCATCCGCGCCTGCAAAGACATGATCTGGCGAGGGGCAGGAGGATCAATCATTCTCCGGGAGATGTTATTTGCCAACCTGAGCTGACACGTTCGCCCCCCAGACACGCTTTGAACTGCATTGTGGGAGGCAGCTCGTTTTGTTGCGTTTTTTTCTTTCATCCTTATGATTGTTCCATTGTCAACCATTGTCCCTTGTGTGAGGTTGTCTGGTTTAAGTCTATTTTGTCAAGTCTAAGTTTGCCTGATGAGGAAAAAAGGTATCCTTACTCATAATGCGTAGGGTTACTCTGTATACCAAACTATACATTCGTACACTGGCAAGCCAAACCTACCTCTCTGTCCTATCAAAACCATTGCTACATATGCAGTAGCGTTGTGGCAATGAGAAAATTACATACTGTGGCAGGTAGCCTAGCGTTTAGAGCACTGGGCCAGTAACCGTAAGGTTCAAATACCCGAGCAGACAAGGTGGAAACCTGTCAATGTGCCATGGAGCAAGGCACTTAACCCTAATTTGCTGCAGGGATGCCATACTACTATGGCTGACCCTGTAAAACAACATATTTCACTGCTGTGACAATAAGACATTGTCCATGGATATATGCTACAAATAGTAATGCCTGGGAAGAATTTGGCTAAAACAGGAAATCGACCTCACCATCCACTACATAATAATGAAAACTCTTCTTCAGCAACATCAGCTCTCACAGTCTATACTCTAAACACACCACTCTGGGAAAAGGATGCCTGAATAAAATAGCCCTCCAATAGTGTTAATACAAGGCTTACATAAGCAAACGGAACATCTAAACCATGACGTTATCTCAATCTGAGTAAACCACAAATGTACACAGAGTGATGTGGATGGGAAGCATAAATGTTTGGATGATGATGAGTCCCCATGCATTTATGTATTTGCGCTGGCTAGCTCCACGCTGAGTTTTAACTCTGCAGATGAACAAGTCTAGTGTGTGTGTGTGTGTGCGCACGTGTGACTAAACATGCGTCCGTGTGTGTTTGGAAAGACCTTGCCGGTTGGCTCTCTTTTTGGCCATTTCCTTAATCCGTCTATCCCACGGTTATGCAACCCTCTCTGTGATTCCAATGCCATATCTCCCTCCAGGGAGCGTCAGGCCAATGAGTTTGTTCAGGCGCTTATCAAGTTGTAGCATCCATTAGAAAGCAATAAGGGCTAATGCTCCTTTGTGTGTGTGTGCATGTGCGTGTGTGTGTGTGCGCGTGTGTGCGTGTGTGTGTGCGTGTGTGTGTGTGCGTGCGTGTGCGTGTGTGTGTGTGCGTGCGTGTGCGTGCGTGTGTATGCACGTGCATCTACACACATGTATGTTATGCAGTTACAGCTATGTCACTAGAAAACTTTCCCCCTTAGCACTGAGATGCAGAGGGAGGCTTCTACACCTACCACCCACATCTGAGGGTTTCTGACCTTTGGTACCCTGTCCAGACCTGGGCTACACGGGAGAGCAGCGGGAGGCTGGAGCCATATGTTATCACCTCACACACACCCATGAAATGAGGAGGTCAGCGGGCCAATGAGTGTTACCACACCGCATGCGTCAACTATGGAAGACATGAAACATGATGAGGTTTCTTTGGAAACACACAAAGAACACAAAAGCGTTGTTTTGGATAAGAATGGCTCCATCTTTTAAGACATTATAACACTTTATAAATTACGGAAAGCCTTGATAGAGAACAGCCAGTGAACGAACCATGAACCTTTTCAGAGGCAGAGACATATTTTACAGTAGGAAAAGTTCAAACGGAATGGTGCTCACATATTATATGCTTTGCCAATTGCCTTATCTTCTGAAATTACAACACATTTATCACACATTTATTTCCACACAATTAAGAAAACCCAAGGATCTTTAGCTCATATTGCTCGTCAACGATCAGTAACAGTCACACAAACCACGAATCCTCTGTCCAATGACAGCTATGGCGAATTTAGCTCTGAAGCCTTGTGTCTGACATGGTTTAGAACGTTCCTAGCGAGCAAGGACCCCCACCCCCCATCTCTCTAAACGTTTTCTCATTGGGCATGTCACGGCTGACCTCGATTGTTTCTAAACCACATTGTAGCCACAGCCACAGTCAGACGCATTCCACCTCAGACGGAACGAAACACTCCGACAGAACAGATGTACTCTGAAATGGCCCCCGATGCCCCGCCATCACAAGACAGTTCACAGACAGAATACAGACAGTCGGCTCGGGCACGGTGGATGGAGATTGTGAATCATCGGTCACAAACCACTGCAGGTGTTCAGTGTTGGAACCAGACGCAAACGTGCACGAATGCGCACGTGACTGTGTGCACATACACACACGTATGCATGCATGCACACAAACATACACACTATAGGGCACTTTCGCCATCTATATCAAACCACACAAGCTTTTCATGCGCTCTGCAGCAGGCCCTTCAAATGCACTGACTGCCTCTCAATATGGGGGGACTCACTCTTAAGCCTCACAAACACACACACACACACACACACACACACACACACACACACACACACACACACACACACACACACACACACACACACACACACACACACACACACACACACACACACACACACACACACACACTCCATACCCCATTATGGCTGTTTACTGCTGACTCATCCGGGCTAGTTTTAAAGGCCACCCCTGGTCCCTTTTTACTCATTGTGAATGGGAAGCCATCGACCATCGTTTCAGAGGCAGCGCAAACACTGTCCCCTTTTACAGCAGCAGACAAACAAGTCAGTCCTCTAGAATAGACACAAAGGTACGGGTCAACACTGGCTCTCGTTCTCTCAAGGGTCCCCGGTCTCCCCGGCGAGGCCATTACAACGTGTTAGCTATGTCACACACATACCGATGTGGACACACACACACACACACACACATCTATGTCTCTATGTAAGAGAGCACCAGGTACCAGCAGCCAATCCAATTCTGACCCCACGGAGCCAAATAAAAAGTAAAGAAACGGATGAGGTCTGCTTGTTTCTCCCACAATTATCCTGTGATTTACGATTGGGATAGAGGGGAGATGAAGTTTGTTGACATTCCCCAGGCTCGGGTTAACCTCAATCTGAAGCCATGTGACTCAAAGTGCTGATTTAGGATCAGCTACGCATTTTATGTCACAATGAATAAGATGACATTGACAGGGGGAACCGGATCCTACATCAGCACTCCAACTGAGAGGCCTGATAAAGACGCTCCAGTTCATTCCCAACAAACGTCAAAAAATGGTTCTGTTTCCGAAAAGGGCTTTAAATCGAGATGTTACTAGAATGGTTTGACACCCGTCCTTGGTTAGGAATCATGATGGAGGCTTATGTTTCCAGGTTTTAACAATAAAGAAAGGATTTTCTTCAAAATGTCACACATCCTGTCGTTTCCTCCATCCACGCACCTTGGTTGGACTGTCAGGCTGCAACTGTATACCGTTCACATTGTAGCTTTTTCTCATCACATTTTTTTGTGGGATAAAGTATGAAGCTTTGATGGCAAAAAAAAAAACTCTCAAATGACGGCAGACACATCAATCTTCTCACAAATAGTTTGCATGTGAAAGTTATGACCCAGTTACTGCTGAAAGCCTACTGCTTAAAACTAGTCTTAAAGTCTTAAAACTAAATCCAATCTGGGCTGTTTCCAAATAACTTTTATGTCCACCGGTTTTATCTCTTAAACTTAATCCTTAGTGGACACATGTATCAAAGGGATAGATGCCAACACAATTAAAGATTAAGGTTATATTTAAAGAGGCACAACAACTAGAGTTCTACAAGCCTGTGTTCCAAGAATCTGTCATTGCATAAAGACTCTGATGAGAAATATAATCCATGGCTTTATTTTGTGGGCCAAACCTGATTGGCAAACTTTGCAATTCAGCAGTTAGCGACTGGAATAATGTCCTGCTAACATTTTCACCTTGGAGAACTCCCGTAGAGC
Organism: Oncorhynchus clarkii lewisi; assembly: GCF_045791955.1. Classification (NCBI taxonomy): domain Eukaryota; kingdom Metazoa; phylum Chordata; class Actinopteri; order Salmoniformes; family Salmonidae; genus Oncorhynchus; species Oncorhynchus clarkii. The sequence goes on from NC_092153.1 coordinate 20,077,673, forward strand.
GAACCCAGCCATTGTAAACCACAGGAATGTGGCGTTTTAATGGCATAATTTAACAGGGTAATATTGTACTTTGTCTCTAAAGGCAAAGGAGTAATCAGATTCCACCAACACCATCCATTGACAGTTACCACATAAAAACCTTTTATTGCCTATAAATGGTGTTGGGGTATTAAATTTTAATGTTGCTTTTGAGTGGGACACTAGATTCAGAAGGCCGTCAGCCACAACATGACAAGGATTTAACAGTCTTTCACATTTGAAATATGTCTTTCACATTTGAAACTATGTTGGCAATCGAAAACAAGCAGAGTCGCTGCAACTATAGAACAAATGCATTCATATAGCCTACACAGCTGCCAAGCTGAAATCTTGCTAATCTCAAAATGACTGAGCTATCCATCAGAGACAAGGCATTTGCCTTGCCCCATTTTCAACAGGGAAACTTAGACAGACTCAGACCGAAACAGGCTCATACTGGCTTGTCCCATGTCAGGGAGCCCTCCAAAGACCTCTGCTGTTTTTAGAGTTTCCCACGTGCTGTTCTTAGCAAGATAAATGTGTAGCGGGACTATGGGAGGAATGCATTCACTACTGCTCCTAATTGATGTGAGTGGTCGTCAGCAGCAGTACAGACTGTCTAAACAGAGCCAGGGGTTAGAGAGGGGAGAGGAACTCAGACCTCACACTCAGGCCTCACACTCAGGCCTCACACTCAGGCCTCACACTCAGGCCTCACACTCAGGCCTCACACATCATTACTGCTTTATGGGCGCCTCTGGGTCTCCCTACTGTGTGTGTGTGTGCGTGTGCGTGTGCGTGTGCGTGTGTGTGTGTGTATGTGTGTGTGTGCGTGCAGTCTTGTTCATGCTCATTTAAGTGTGTGTTTGCATGTGTGCGAGTGTGTCCAACCCCAGTGCTGGACAGCACAGAGCGGGAGATAAACTGGCCTCTGGGGAATTGGGTCCTCTTCCCAAATGAAACGAGTCTGGCTGCAAATGAGGTGGAAATGCTCCCATGCTGGGACACACTGGGGCTGGCCATTGAACAGGAGAACATTCCTCAGTAATTCATTTTGACCTGAACCCAATAGGCTAGCTGGGTCGATGAATGGAAGAGGGGAAGGAGGGGAGAGAGGGGGAGGAGAGGGAAGAGAGGGAGAGAGGGGGAAGAGAGGGAGAGAGAGGGAGAGAGAAGGAAAGAGAGAAGGAAAGAGAGAGAGAGAGGGAAGAGATGGAGAGAGAGGGAAGAGAGGGAAGAGAGGGAGGAGAGAGAGAGAGAGAGAGAGAGAGGGAAGAGAGGGAGAGAGAGGGAAGAAAGAGGGAAGAGACGGAGAGAGAGGGAAGAGAGATCGAGAGGGAAGAGAGATCGAGAGGGAAGAGAGATCGAGAGGGAAGAGAGATCGAGAGGGAAGAGAGGGAGAGAGAGGGAAGAGAGGGAGAGAGAGGGAAAAGAGGGAGAGAGAGGGACAGAGAGAGAGAGAGAGAGAGAGAGAGAGAGAGGGAGAGGAGAGAGAGGGAAGAGAGAGAGAGAGAGAGAAGGAAGAGAGGGAGAGAGAGGGAGAGAGAGAGAAGATAGTGAGAAGAGTGAGAAGAGAGAAAAAGAGAGGACTAAAAGCATCATATTTGATGAGGGGATGGCAGTAACCGGTTGTGATCCCTGTATGCTGTGGCTTGTCTGTCAACAATCTGACTGTCCATGTAGACATTTGAATTACATGCAAAGTGGTTGGCAGGACATTGTGAGTGGATAATAGGTTGTGCCACCATACCACTGGTTGGACTGGCATGACAACTTTTACAGTACTTCCACTAAAAGATCAACTTTCAACATTCATATGGTTTCATCTGAAAGTATACTCTTAGTGGGATTATAACAAATAGGACATTTACACAACCAATCCAGTGACTCCACAATACATTTCTCACACAACAACACACTTAAAAACTGTCTCCATACACCGTAGATCACACAGTACAGTTAATGACGTATGTTTACATCAAACTCTGTACGGGAGTAGAATGGGAGGAAAAAAGACAATGTCACTCAGAAAATGTTTTCATTCATCCATCGCGGGGACACATGCAGCACGACGCTTTAATTCCATCAAATCACATCTTCCACTTCGCAATCCTCTTAAACTAATCCCCAGGTATGTTTCACAGGACGCTGGCCTCAAACTGTACAGCGCCAGCAACGCATCTGCCCAGTGTGAACACTTTCACTTGGCCAGAAGCTGGCCCAGGCTGTCTGTAAAGTATCACTGCCTTGGGGGCAACTTACCCTGAACCATATAGCATTATAGTGAATCATCATTGGCAATCATAGCCTCCCTTGTGATTAAAAAATATGTTGTTAAAGAATAACAGAGTAAAACTGCAACGCTATTACATAGTCTAACCGCAACGCAAGTGTGTTTGTTCGAGACAGAATAACACAGTTTGACAGGAGAAAATAAACCAACAAACATGTTGTCATCTCCTAAGGTCCTGTGTTGTCATGTTGATGTGTTTCTGTCGCCTCGTTGTTTACTCCGGTAATCACCGAGACAGAAATAGGAGCCTTCGCTCAAGTCAGTGGTGTTTGAGTGACAGCTAAGGCTTCTGTTGATAAGGGCGTGCATGCAGTACAGTCATCCCGTATACGGTGACTGCTGTGGGGCTGGCACATGTAGCTAGCTAGCTCTCCCCTCACCAGTCATGGAGGTATAGGGGTAGTGGTTTACGGGAGCCGCACATCCATCCACAACGCAGGCACACACGCACGCACGCACGCACGCACACACTGGGGGAGAGCCAGGGGCACCCAAGCCAAAGCAGTAATGATGTACACACACACAGTCCCAGCAAGGGAGCACAATCCATACCCCACTACTGCTGTTTCTATGGCAGGATTAGACTCACTGCTGGGGGAAACATACTAATCTTTAATATGGCTAAGAGGGGACAAAATACATTCCAACACACACACACACCTCCCAGACTAGCTTGTTGTACCTCTCCGTGAACGATTGGGCACATATTCCCATTATCAATCAATCAGAATTAAAGCCTCCTTACAGGGCCGGCCCCCGTGCCGTTGCCACTAGCAACAGGACACACAATTGCTTTCCTTTTCCCTGCACTGGCTAATAAAGGGATCCTGCAAATCAGGATCATCTCCTGTAAGTAGCCTCCTGAAATAAGAAATGTAGCTAACGTTAGGCTACACGCTCATCGGGACCCGTTGGACAAACGCAGCTCACAGCAAGCTGACCCTGATTTAAAGAGGCACAACCGGTCTAATATGACAGCGCTACAATCAACGCAGCAAGGGCGCAAGTACCCTGCATTTAACTTTGCGGCTCCTTGCGACTTAAAGGACACATCTGGCTGAAATTCACGGCAACATGAAATGACAACAGGAAGAAAACACAACACCTTTAAGCCCAACATAATAACCTGGTCACGTAGAAGCCTGTGCAACTGATACAGAAGCGTGATGCCCCCAGTCCACAAAATCGGAGAAAAAATACTGCTGAAGTCCCATGTCTTAAAGGGACATCGCCACTCTTAAAGGGACATCGCCTGTCTTAAAGGGACATCTCCTGTCTTAAAGGGACATCGCCACTCTTAAAGGGACATCTCCTGTCTTAAAAGGAAAAGAGTGGCGGTGTTATGAGCGTCTAGGTGTTCTCCTTACCATGCCTGAGGTGATGCATCCTGGTGTTCGGTCTTCAGCTGACTCACATGGTAATCCTGCTGCACGCTGCACTGCACAGCAGCTGCTGCAAGCCACTGATCCCACCCACGATAAAGTTTACATCCACAATGCAGCCCTCTGCTTGGTGTGACAACTGAGCAGAACAGCGATCGCCCTCTCTCTCTCTCACTCTCTCTCTCTCTGAGCCTCTCTCTTTCTATTGCACTCCCTCTTTCTCTCTCTCCGACTTGCTCTACACACAATCTCTGCCTGTCCTCACTCTCACACACTGTGTGTTTCTATCACTCTGCCTCTCTCGTTCTCTCTCCCTCTCTCAACATGCACACTGCTGCCTCTCAACACCGTTTCTCACTTTCTCCTCTGTCTCTCTCGCTCTCAGCCCCTCTCTCGCTCGCACTCGCGTTACATACTCTGCCGCTCTCACACAGTCTCTCTCTCTCTTTCTCTCTCTGTCTCACTCTCGAGGTCCCTCCTCTTTCTGTGCCTCAGCGCTTCTCTCCAGCTCAAGCTACAGGACGTTTAACATGTGTTGGGGGGTGGGGGGGTGTAGGGAGGGGTGAGATGGCTGCTAGCTCTGAAGGTGCCACTTTCCTCTGGGGAGATGAAGGGAGATGAAGGGGGGTGAGGAGAGATGGGGAAGGGGTAGGTGACAGCAGTGAGGGGGGCGGGGGGGGGGGGGGGGGGGGGGGGGTTCAGGGACGTGAGTGGAGTTCGGCTTGAGATGTTTCTGACTGAGCTCTTTTCAGAGAGAGAGAGAAAGAGAGAGAGAGAGAGAGAGAGAGAGAGAGAGGGAGGCCTGGCTGCTTGGGACAAACTCCAGCCCATCTGCCGCAATCACAATCAGTCTCAGCTGAATGGCTGTGACAAACCAAAGCCCCGAGCCTCTCGATCAGGACGCCTACGAGGGTAGAGGGGGGAGAAATGGGGGAGAAGTGGAGAGGAAGGGGGAGGGGACCCCTCTCCATTGTCTCCCCCCTCCACTGTGAAAGGGGGAAGACACTGGAGGGGTGAAAGGGAAATTGAAAGGGTCCCGGCAGGCGAAAGCAGTCCTTGTTAAAATAAAGAGGAAGAAAAAGGAAGAGCTACTCCCAGCCTAGCCAATCATGGTCCCTCTGCCCAACATTCAGTAGTCGCTAATGTCGCTAAATGAACAATTACGCTAAACACATGAACAATTAGTAGCACCACAACCAAAGGGGACAGAAGCGGATGCCTCCTAGCTAAATTTATGACAAGTGAAAGTTGTAGTTGGGTGAAAAATAAACATGCACATACCACCGCATTTTGGGTCATAGAAAGTTAGGAGTTAATTAGATGGGGGTAAAAAACTAGAAACGCGCACATTGCAGTGAGAACACGCAGGATCTGAAAGCAAAACATTTGAACCGGTTAGATGACGCAACATCAGCTGGAAAGTTTGTGTAGTGATTGTAAAATCTTGGCGTGTCAAGACTACACATTTTCATTACTGGATCGTTGTGTCCCATAAAATTGACAGTGAGAAACCTATTCATCATAATAACAGGGAAGATTGACGACGGCTAATTATACTGAATATGACCGAAGTGTCATTCATCAAGCTTTATTGCATTTATCATAAGTTGCAGATGTGTCACACACACACACACACACACACACACACACACACACACACACACACACACACACACACACACACACACACACACACACACACACACACACACACACACACACACAATATGAATATGTGGTGAGGGTCTAATTTGATTTCTAGAGCAGGTGGTCATCAATTTGGTCCCATTGTCCTGTTTGGATAAAAAAAAGATAAATGGACTCAGAAGTCAACAGGAACGGATACATAATCAAGAAATATTGAGGAGTCGCCCCCACTTTAATTCAATAAACTGCATGCCCCCCAACGTTGAGCGATGGCCAAGTCTACAACGGGATCCAAAATGGACACACAGAAACACAGCTTGTCTGTAGTGAGACAGAAACCAGCAGACCAAGCCAAGTCATTCATAGCAGAGTCCGATCCCCCCGAAACAGGAAGCTCTGTTTGTTTGGACTTCCACGACATGGACATTGTATTAGAAGAGTTACAACATGTCCAGGGGTGAGTTAGTGTGTGTGTGTGTGTGTGTGTGTGTGTGTGTGTGTGTGTGTGTGTGTGTGTGTGTGTGTGTGTGTGTGTGTGTGTGTGTGTGTGTGTGTGTGTGTGTGTGTGTGTGTACGAGTGTGTGTACGAGTGTGTACGTGTGTGTACGAGTATGTGTGCGCATGCTTGTGTGTGTGTGTGTGTGTGTGTTGAGCGATCTTCTCAACTCATTAGGAGGCCCTGCTTACTACACTGCCAGTGGTGTCAGTGACAGATTCCAATGTTTAGAAACACATGGGTGTCAACATACCCCACACACACAACCTGACTGGTTCCACTACCACCACCACCACCACTACTACTACCATGCCCCTGTTAACCACCACCAACGGGCTAGCATTCCACTGAAAGGTGGGGGGTAGGTGGTGGATGGTGGTACTCCTGGGAGAAGAAGGGGAGGGGGAGACAGGGTTGATAAGGGGTGGTGTGGGGGGTGGTGTTGGGCTCTCCTCTCCTCCTTGGTAAAAAGCGACCACAATCCCCCAGCCATCAGACATTAATGACATGAACCTGGGAGGGTTTATTAAGGGGGAGAGCAGAGGAGGTTGATGACGTGTGTCACTTAGTTGAGCGCGTTACGTGACCAATTCCTCCCGCCGTCCAGGTATGTGTTCCCCCCCAGAAACTCGCTAGTCAGGGGGAGATAATCATGGGATAAAATGCAATGGTGTGTGTGTGTGTGTGTGTGTGTGTGTGTGTGTGTGTGTGTGTGTGTGTGTGTGTGTGTGTGTGTAAATGCCTTCACCCCCTTAATCTTCAGGGCCTCAAACACTTTTTACCACATCTTATTGGCGCAGACATACACAACGTCCAAGCATTTCTATACATGTCTGAATGTCTGAACACCAAATGAGGTACGCTAAAGTCTAAATACCCTTTTGAAGCTACCTCAGAAGTGTTTATAGCATATTTTTAGTTGTCAACAGACTACCCCCTTGGGCTGTTTGCATGTTGAGACGAGCGGTGGGAATGCCATAGTGTGACATGGGCGTTTATTTACCCAAACCACACACAGGCTATCCCGCTCGGGCTCCACTGCTCTCAACCACCGCCCGAGACAGCAGTCAGACTATGCAAATCATCTGAGCTGTGTTCGTCCACTTTGGAACGGCCCCACCGGCCGCAAACTGGAACAGACGTTTAACATTTTGTTGAGGGCCAGATTGAATGTGTCACACGATGAGTGCGATCTGTGATAATGTGCCTCTGTCATGTTCCATTAAGCAAGGGAATGGGTTGGCGTGATATGCTGGGGGTGCAGGTTTGTCTGCGACACCCTTCCTAGCCTGACTGTGCGACTCAAGGGAATGGGGGTAGGTAGCCCAAGATGTAGTCTTAAGGAGCCTACCGTTGTTGTGAATCGATTCTCAATGGCATTACGGTTCTAGAAACATAAATCCATCTACTTTCATATCACATCAAAATCATTTCACAAAAGCAAAATCTACACTGCAAAATCTACACTGCAAAATATACACTGTAAAATATACACTGTAAAATCTACACTGTAAAATCTACACTGTAAAATCTACACTGTAAAATCAAAACTCTACATTGTTTTAACCGGCCTTGTCACAGTTGCAGCCGACAGTATTTTTCCGTGACAACACATTTCTGGTGGTCCTCTTCCGTTCTACACAGGGGATCAGAACATGCTAGATGTAGATAGCTAAGGTTGTCCCTTGGTCTTCCGGTTGGTTTCCATAAACACGAGCTGTAACCTGGACCCATAAAGGTGTGTATCGATTTATCGCCAATATGAAAGGTAAGGTCCTTATGCTTCCAAAACCGTAACGTAAGCAATGCGTGTTAATGTTCAGACCGAGCGCCACGGTTCTTAAACAAAACCCCCCGTTACAGAAGATTCCTTTGTACAATGACACTTCAAATCAAATCAAATTTTATTTGTCACATACACATCGTTAGCAGATGTTAATAGTGTAGCGAAATGCTTGTGCTTCTAGTTCCGACAGTGCAGTAATATCTAACAAGTAATCTAACAATTCCCAACAACTACCGAATACACACAAATCTAAAGGGGTGAATGAGGATATGTACTTATGTACATGTACTTATATGGATGAGCGATGGCCCGAGCTGCATAGGCAAGGTACTATAGATGGTATAAAATACAGTATATACAGTAGTTTGCCCCCGGTGATGCGCTGTACAGGCCGCACCACCCTCTGGAGAGCCTTGCGGTTGAGGGCGGTGCAGTTGCCGTATCAGGCTGTGATACAGCCCAAAAAGATGCTCTCGATTGTGGATCTGTAAAAGTTTGTCAGGGTTTTGGGTGACACACCAAATTTCTTCAGCCTGCTGAGGTTGAAGAGGCTCTGTTGCGCCTTCTTCACAATACTGTCTGTGTGAGTGGACCATTTCAGTTTGTCTGTGATGTGTACGCCGAGGAACTTAAAACTTTCCACCTTCTCCACTGATGTCCCTTCAATGTGGATAGGGGGGTGCTCCCTCTGCTGTTTCCTGAAGTCCAAAATCATCTCCTTTGTTTTGTTGACATTGAGTGAGAAGTTGTTTTCCTGACACCACACTCTGAGTGCCCTCACCTCCTCCCTGTAGGCCGTCTTGTCGTTGTTGGTAATCAAGCCCACTACTGTTGTGTCGTCTGCAAACTTGATGATTTTGTTGAAGGTGTGCATGGCCACGCAGTCGTGGGTGAACAGGGAGTACAGGAGGGGGCTGAACACGCACCCTTGTGGGGCCCCAGTGTTAGGGTCAGTGAAGTTGATATGTTGTTTCCTACCTTCACCACCTGATGATGAACTTGGAGGGTACTATGGTGTTGAATGCTGAGCTGTAGTCAATTAACAGCATTCTTACATAGGTATTCCTTTTGTCCAGATGGGATAGGGCAGTGGGCAGTGTGATGCCGATTGTGTCGTCTGTGGACCTGTGGGGGCGGTATGCAAACTGAAGTCGGTCTAGGGTGGCCGGTAAGGTGGAGGTGATATGATCCTTGACCAGTCTCTCAAAGCACTTCATGATGACATAAGTAGTCATTTAGTCATTTAGTTCAGTTATCTTTGCATTCTTGGGTACAGGAAAAATGGTAGCTATTTTGAATCATGTTGGGACAACAGATTGGGATAGGGAGCGATTGAATATATCCGTAAACACACCAGCCAGCAGGTCTGCACATGCTTGAGGACCCTTCTAGGGATGCCGTCTGGGCCAGCAGCCTTGCGAGGGTTAACACGTTTAAATGTTTTACTCACATCAGCCACGGAGAATAAGGAAGGGGGGTGCAGTCCTTGTTAGCAGGCCGCAACGGTGGCACTGTATTATCCTCAAAGTGGGCAAAGAAGGTGTGAAAGCGAAACTGGAAGCGAAACATCAGTGTCAGTGACGTGGTTGGATTTCTTTTTGAAGTCCGTGATTTCCTGTAGACACTGCCACATACATCTGATGTCTGAGCCGTTGAATTGCGACTACACCTTGTCCCTGTACTGGCATTTCGCTTGTTTTATTGCCTTGCAGGGGGAATAGCTACACTGTTTATATTCAGACATATTCCCAGACACCTTTCCATGGTTAAATGCAGTGGATCGCGCTTTCAGTTTTGCACGAATTCCGCCATCTGGTTAGGGTAGGTTTTAATAGTCACAGGGGGTACAACATCTCCAATGCACTTCTTTATAAACGTACTCACCGTGTCAGCGTAAAGGTCGATGTTGTTCTCTGAGGCTGACCGGAACATATTTCAGTCCTCGTGATTAAAACAATCTTGAAGCGTGGCTTACGATTGGTTGGACCAGCGATGAATGGTTCTTGTCACTGGTATACCCTGTTTGAGTTTCTGCCTATAAGACGGAAGGAGCAAGATGGTGTCGTGGTCGGATTTGCCGAACGGAGGGCGTGGTAGGGCTTTGTATGCATGCGGAAGTTAGAGTAGCAGTGGTCAAGGGTATTGCGCATGCACGTTGCGCAATCAACATGCTGGAAGAATTTAGGTAGACTTGTTCTCAAATGTTCTATGTTAAAATCTCCAGCTACAATAAATGCAGCTTCAGGGTATATGGTTTCCAGTTTGCATATCGTCCGGTGAAGTTCCTTGATGGCCGTCTTGGTGTCTGCTTGAGGGGGAATGTACACAGGTGTGACTATAACTGACGAGAATTCTCTTGGCAGGTGAAATGGCCGGCACTTGACTGTAAGGAATTCTAAATCGGGTGAGCAGAAGGACTTGAGTTCCTGTATGTCGTTATGATTACACCATGAGTCGTTACACTTCTGTGTAATGCAATGGCTATGGCTAGCCAGGGCTATGCAAGGGCTGTGGCTAGGGGGGAGCATGACATGCGGGGATGTACGTTTGGATTAAACACCATATTTTTACTACTCTAAACAGGACAGTGATTTGCCTGGTCCCAGAACAGTCCTGTATAGCCAATTCTTATGGTCATTGGCAAGCCAAATTGACCAGACAGCACAAACTGATCTGTGACCAGTAGGTTAACCAATGATTACTATGCTGACACAAAATAATATATATATAATCAAATTTAATAATATATGCCATTTAGCAGACACTTTTATCCAAAGCGACTTACAGTAATGTGTGTATATATTTTAAGTATAGGTGGTCCCAGTAATCGAACTCACTACCCTGGCGTCATAAGCACCATGCTCTACCTACCACATGAGCTAAAAAGGACCACAAAACCTACAGCATATACAATGTTATAAAGCAATAAATACTGTAATACAATCCGTACTGAAATCATACAGCACGGTTTAATTCATTAATAGCACCCAAACCCAATACATGTTGACTGAGTCAGTCTGGTATTTGGCTGGAGGTGAACAGCACAGATGCAGCCACTGTGACTTCCAGAATCATACTGCGCCAAACCTGCACATTCTCTATCTCGCCACACATCTCAATACAAAGATGTTCCAAACGGTTAAAAGCGACCGTGTCAGTCAAAACAACTGCATGCTTTGGTGAACACGTACAAAAGAGCAAAAAACATTGTTTAGCCTACTAGCTCACCTTGGTAATAAAGCCAAGGAACTCCACTCAAAACATCACAGGAAATAATCGCCCACCTAATATACTGTACTAACAAAGACTCAAAACATCACAACTGTAGATGCCACCCATTTTGCTCAAAATAGAACAACATAGCGGCTCAAGCGCTGTGATGTGTGTATGTGGTGCTATAGTTAGCATGGCGGGCATCATGAGATTTATGATGTGGAAGCCATCGGGTTGGTTGGGTAAATAGCAGTGTTCATTAGTAATTACACAACGCCACAGTGACCACTCTTCTTCACCAGGTCTGATTTTCCACAAGAACAGTCCTAATACCTCCACTCAATGGACCTACAGTACTGGACCTACAGTACTGTAAGCAGCACAACAAAAAGTCCCTTTATTATAATGTTGTATAATATTGTTTATTTATTCAACCTATTTAACCAGGAAAGACCCCTGAGGTTAGAACAGATTTTACAGAGCCCTTCTTTGTATAGCCTACCATTGACCTCAGTCATGTAAGAATTGAACACAAGCACACAAACACTCATCTTAAGTAACAGGATGCTTTCAAATTCAAAATGGCCGCTACTGTAGATGACCACTTAACTTATGATTGACCTTGAGTATATCATAAAGAGATACGCATGGCCCAACAAGGACACTTCTGTGGTAGTATGTGGTCTGAATGGTGGGGGTGGCGAGTGGATAAAGGACCGGCATAACATTTCAGTCACGAGCCTAAGTGCTTTCCTTCTCCACTGTACAATGGCACAGAGATATAACGGCGAGTTAAGACGACGCGACCTTGAGAACGTATCAATAAAATGCTTCATTAACCCGTTCGATTAACCTCTTTCCTCTCATAAGCGCCATAAAACTGATGCATGTTTTTAGCCAGGCCTGGCCATACTGATAAATCACGGGAGACCCGCAGGGCTCTTACATTTAGCCTACAGTTAAGCCTGGTTAAACCAGACTGAATGCGGGGTTCAATTGGGATCACTGGTGAATGCAGCGTCTCCGTTTGGTTTAACCAGGCTATCTTACAGTAGCCACAAACATAAACAGCACAGGACCAGACTGGGTTGGTGTTAGTGGTTGGAGATCCATATAATGCACTGTGGCAGTCGTGGCCGACTTGTGTTATGGGCCAACAACAGTGTCAGGCTTGAACGAATTGGCCGAAGTGTTTTCATCATCTGGTCTATTTATATGAGTTAAGCTTCAATTGATAGATAGTACAGTCCAGTATTGACCAACAAGATGCACAACAGTGAGCACAGCTCTCCACGGTGCTCTGATTAAGCTCCAAGCTAAGCAGCTAAGCGTAAGCTAAGCTAAGACTAAGCTAAGACTAAGCTTAGACTAAGCTAAAGTTAGCTTTATGCTAATAAAATATGGAATGTACAGGCTAAAAGCACATGGTGCATGTTTCCACAAGCATTGTTCAGTTCCCTGTTCAGAGTGAACTCTTGCGTAGCTCAAAGTACACTATTTTCATCAGGACACACATGTAAGAGCTCGATAGTAACATAACCGCCGATTACTAAAATAAACATATTTAACCGAATCCCATCAAATACAAACATTCATTTGATGAGAGTTTGCTGAGGGAAAAAGAGGGGGGGATCTCTCTGCAGAACATTTGTATAGAAAACCAATGGATTAATTTATCTCCAACTATCGTGGGGGAACTGACCTCTAATCAATGAATTAGGCTAAGTCTCTCACTCACAGGAGGGCACATAAATACACAATTGACCGTATTAGGTCTCTGGTGGGGGGCTTAGCATTATCAAATTAAAGTGTTAGACTGGTCAACTTATCCAATTACAGATGTCAAATGCATGGCCTTCACCCAAGTGCGACGGCTGCAGAACAGAGCCTGGGGGGGGGGGGGCATACCAAGGGAAGGCCCTATCCTCGTCATCTGGAGAGGGAGAGAGGGAGAGATGGAGAGAGGGAGAGAGGGGGAGAGATGGAGAGAGGGAGAGACGGAGAGAGGGAGAGAGGGGAAGAGAGGGAGAGATGGAGAGAGGGAGAGAGGGAGAGAGGGCCACACACTTCCACACAGGATTACAGCGGCGGTGGAGGCACAGAGGCGTCTTTGAGGTCGAGACATGCCTCGTAGTAACATCAGTGAGCCGCACAGCCACAGTCACAAGCCGTTAACATCAGCGTAGGAAAAGCCTCCTCCGTTGGCGTGCTATCATAATAGTGGATGAACACACACAAACATAAACATGAATACACGTGCGCACACACACACACACACACACACACACACACGGGCTCGCTTTCAATTCAAGTGTCCCTCAGTCTGCGCCCAAAATGGAACTCGATAAAGATGTATTTAATCATATACTAAACTATGAACTGTTTTTAATGATCATAATGCTGCATTAGGGTCTTCAACTGAGGCGCTGCAATTTCATGAAGGGAGGGATTATTGCCCAAATAAATTAGAGGGAATTCAGAAGGAAAATAAGTTAATTTACTATGGATGGAATCCCATTTGCAAGCTAAACTGGTAAATGAACACACTGCTCTGGTGGCTATAATTCACCATCTAAGCATAATCCAGTACTGGTGAGTAGTGGCAATGCCCTGATCAGGCAAAGGACACACACAGACAAATGAAGGACAGCTATGGGAATACAGTATACATTTATGGCTGAACGTTAGAGAACGACAAAGAGTTGCTTTCCTCTACATTTACACCCAAAGAGAAATACATCCAAACAAAGATATTTCAAAATGGACCGATAATCTATCAAAACCAACTGCCAGACCTCCCACTTCCCTCAAATTTGGAGGGATAATTCCTCTCTAAAGATGATAAATAGTTTATTGATTAGCAGATGTCCTGGCTAATGTCCATTCAGGAGGGGCTGCAGATGCACGACTTGCCGGTCCTCATAGCCTAAGAGACGATCCTCCATAGATCTCCAGCAGTGTACCCATTCTCCCCTGCTCCCCACCCCACCTCCCTGCTACCCTGAGTCCCTGAGTCCTCCAAGGTGTGGAGGGGTCACAGACAAACAAAGACACACACCATCTGCTAAGGGTAAGGCCAGGTGAGACCAGCTTTGGCCACTTGGCTGATCAACGGACAGCATTCTACATAAAATGTTGACACAGATACCCAAAGGAAGGTCAATAGAGACTTAGTATGGAATGAAAAACACTTTCATTACATAAGATAAGATCACAAGCAATCCCAACGCACGTGGACACGTGGACAGAGTTCAAGAAGGAGGAGATGAAGGGGAAAAGGAGGAATTGGCAGAAAGAGGGAAAAAAAACTAATCTGCATTGTTTTAATCCAAGGCCAAGGAAGATTATATATTTCTGTTCCCTCGACGCAGCAGCTTTTCAAACAGGGCACGTGACCTTCCACCCGGCCAGTCATGCTTTTTAGTGTCCTAAAGCAGCATCCATATGTCCTCATCCAAATCACGCCTGCTCCCATTCAATAGCTCACTGTCTAAACAGAGAGAAAGCTGTCACTCACTTCACTTTCACCACATTCCCTCTCTACTTACATGTAGAGATAGATGTACATAACATAGACTTAATATTGTTGTTTGGCCAAATACATCTACTGTGAATCCTTCTTTCGGCCAATAATTTCCACATACAATCAACCTATGTTTGATACGTTCCGAGAGAATCAGATATAACCGTAACAACCATAAGGAAAGCTTACATGATGCATCATGACATGCCTCGTCTTGTTTGGAGGTTTTAAATATGATGTTGACACAGGGCTGTGGAGCCTTTGTTTGTGTTTGTCATGGACGTCATCAGAGTTAAGGAAATAATGAGCGATGCCGCAGCAGGCCCCCACTGTGGTTTTGTTGTGCTCCTTCGGCCAGTGTTGCTGTGTGTGTGTGTGTGTGTGTGTGTGTGTGTGTGTGTGTGTGTGTGTGTGTGTGTGTGTGTGTGTGTGTGTGTGTGTGTGTGTGTGTGTGTGTGTGTGATGCAGAGTGTTGTGGAAAGGAGTGGATACAAGGAGGACTATATTATGGAACAGATGGGTTTTACATATGATGAGAGCTTTCTTGTATTCGTTGGCATACATTTTCATATATTTTTTTGATTTGTGATCTGTTTTTAGCCTGCAATTACAATGCATAGCAATGGCGAAATTGTGGTGTAGATATTGGGGTGGTCGAACAGTAGAAAGGGGTCCGGGGCTCCTCCCCCGGAATTTCTTTTGACATTTTAAAACGCATTTCCTGCAATTCATACACAGTTTGACATTACTTATTATGCCTCTCTTCAGGAGTATTTTTAGGGGTATATGGAGGGGTATTTTGAGGGGTATATGGAGGGGTATTTGAAAACACAGTACAAGTGGAAGTATAAGTGGAACAGAGTGTATTGGTCTGATAACAGTTTAGCAGATGTTATAGAGGGTGCAGCGAAATGCTTGTTTTACTAGCTCCTAACAATGTAGTAAAAATATCAAACAAAGGGCATTTACAGTATGGCACGTAATATTGACACCAGGTACAATATCCTACGTCTGTTTAATACTAATTTATAATGTGATAGACTGTATAAATACATGTTTGCATTGGGTCAGTAGGACACAGAAATAACAAGCACTCAATTAGTGAAATCCAATTAGTTCTCTCTCCATCTTCTTGATGGATTGATTGCCTCCATATTCCCAGGAAAAAAAGAGGAATACAATGTAAGTCCTCTCGATAATGTAGCCGTAAGACACAGCGTAATAAAGGGAAGGAGGCGTGCCTGTCTTTATCAGTCCTGAGTTTCTGCTTCAGCCCAACAAAAGAATGTGTGGAGTCATTTATCACTGTCACTAACACTATCGAGCAACATCCGAAGAAAAGCGCCACGATCCCTAGGATCTGGTCTGTCAGGTCTGTCAGCGTAGCTGTCTCTTCCAAGGAGGTTTATTACCATGAATTTGAATATTGTAATTATACGTAAGTCAGTTAAAAGTATTTGTAGGTAAGTGATTATCTATATGAGTTACTGGAAGAAATGTTGAATAGACTAAATTATCATTATTGAATTAGAAAATCATTCAGTTTTACGTGCAGAAAAAATTACGTAAACACACAAATTAAAACTCCTGAGCAAAACTAAACAACGATCACGAAAACCTTAGGGTCAGCCACCCTAGCTATTGCCCCCACTGTCCCCAATGTCCCTCCAGGTCTAAGCAAGTTCGTGGATTCCAAACAGCCCCTAGTGAGAAGACCCCAACAACTCCCATGGGCCAGTCCACACAATAACAACCAGGCCCCTCTAAACCTGTTATTAGGTCACTTTCCTGGTCAAAAGAGGAAGGGTCTCCTCTTCTAAATTAGTGTGAGTGAGACTGTGGACAAGACAATCATTATTTTACACACCACTTCCTTACCCTTCTATTGAAAGCCGGCCTGCCGTAGCAAAGGCCCTGGTCAGCGGTCAACCTCTAACCCCCACCATTCACCCTGGGTCCACTCAGAGACCCTTCTCTCAGGCCTCCCTGCTCGCTCAAGGGGAAAATTGTTCCTGGATGGGGGGAAATCAGCTCTTTTGACATGGAGAGTCAAGGGTCTAAGGATAGGTTTGAGGGCCAAGGTCATGAGTTTGGCCTCTCCACATCCCCATTGTCTCCATGAGAAATGTCCCCAGCCAACCCCAAAACTGAAATGGACTGAACGTACGTCTTTGTCTTTCCCCACCTTCAGCAACTTTGTCCTCACCCTCACTTCACAATAGCATTTTCTCACCAAGACTACACACAAAGCACTGTGTCAGCTTCCCAAACTTAACAACATTGTTCGGCTGGTTCTCATTGAGAATAGATTGCATTCAGCTGTTGATATTTATTGGCAAACAGCAGCAGCTGTCACAGCGCAGATCGAGGATCCTCCCTTACCTTCGGACATTCCTCCGCTCTTCGTCCAGCTGTTTGAGTAGCTCCTCGATGCACTTGTTGGCATCCATGTACCCCTGTAAACAACAGATGGAGATGAGTGTCAAAGATGGATTCCAAAGATGGATTCCATGGAGGAAAAATATCAGTAATATCAAGAACAGCCCAACAATCCTACACTACCTCGATTATTATGAAGTTCAGGGGTCTCTTGTGTTTATCAACAGCAGTGGTAAACCACAAAAAAGGCACAAGTCCATATAGAAGCCTACATGGAGTATGAAAATACAGACCAAAACCATATTGTGTATTTGTCCAGCCGGTGCCTTGTTTCCACACACTGCTCTTCCAAGTGTGAAGAGGAACACTGAGGCAGAACTGGACTGTGTTTCAAAAAAGGTGGGATTCCTTCATAGGGTCAATACTTTTTGGGGTGTTCGTTTTCAAGAGTGTAACTCCAGAAGCACCGCTGGGTAACTTCGCCTGGCTGGCCCTGAGTGCAAGCGGCCAGCTGTGTGGTGTCAAGAGGGAATACCTTCACACACACACATACTCCACACACACACACTCCCAAAGTGTGCTATTGAATTACAGCACGGGCCAAATGAGCAGAGACCCGGGAACAGTATGGAAAAACAGATGTCCAGCTTATTTGACTTTGCCCTAATGATGTGCTCGTCTATGCCATGCCTGTATAGTGAGCATAAGACATTAGTGTAGAAGATATTGGCCACCTAGCCATAATATTCCACCCAGCTGTTATTTGGAGACGCAGACAGTGACTGTGTCAGTGGTTGGCTATATAGGAACTACCTGTAGTGGCTTCTTTATCCTTTGGTCGTGGTTGTGGCTAGCTTGAATGAATTACTGGTATTGGTGATGCCTCTCTTGGGTAAAGCGTTATCTCACGACCACAGACGCCCTCCATTGATTTTTAGACCGCCGTCGTGTGCCGTTCACGTATAATTGAATCATGGGGAATTCCTCTGAGAGATGACCCAGCTGAGTATCGTTTAGACTCGTCCCATGAGCCTATTGTTCGTGCTAGACAGACTTAATAGTGTAAATATACTGTGTGTATCCAGAGCTGGGAAAATATGATGGTACAGACTGTATACATTATATGGTACAACCTACATTGAGGAACACTGTAATGGTCTTTCTTAAGCTGAAAATAGAGAGAACCCCTTATCGTCAGACATTGGAACTGGGATGTGTTCACAGTAGCTCTTAAGAGCACGCTTCTCAGAAGGCAACCGTATGGCTGGCTCCAGGGCAATTATCACACTTCAGGACTGACCTGAGGCCAGCCACTGCAGGTGCCCACCGTCTCCAGTATGCCCCTGTGCCAACTGAAGATGGCACAAGCCCAGACTTCCAGCCAAAGTCGCCAGTCAAGGGCATACTAAGTGACCAATGATCATCAAGGGCAGGGACAGAAGCCAGAAGAACATGGCGATGGCCACGTGACAATGTGTTATTTTGTCATTCATACGAAAGGACATCCAAATAACCTGATGAAATCATCTTATTTTCACTTTCTTCATCATTTGCTTGTGACCTATAAGAAAAATGGTTAAGTGCACATACGTACTTACTAGTCCTCGTACAGTATCTGAACGGAATATTTCAAAGTGTTGGTGCTGCTTATCAGTGGTGTCCCCAAGGCCATCTGGAAGTCATAAGTCACTACACCCAGCAGAGATGGCAGTCACACTAAACCCACTGACTGTCATAAGGACCAAATGAAGTTGCCTACCGAGTGGTGCAGCGATCTAAGGCACTGTAGTGCTTGAGGCGTCACTACAGTTCCGGGTTTGAGCCTGGCTGGCTTCCGGGTTACGCGACTCAGGGTTGCTTACAGTATCAGAGTGATAGGATAGGAACATGGGAGAATGATCTGAGTAGCGTCCAAATCCTGCAGGAACAAGGTCACGTCCAAGTTTAGTTAACAAAAGTTGCTAAACCTCAACTATAGTGCATCCAGCTCTATCAATTTAGAATGGAAAGAAGTTGTCATACAGAGGAATTGTCAGGAGATGTTAGAGACCATTGGCCACATAGTCTCGTAGGTCCAAATCCTAACTTGAGATGCCCAATGATTTAAGCAAAAGTCCACGTTAAGCAGATCTCAAGTTAGGATTCAGCCCGGTAATGGTTTTCCCTGTCTCTCAGAGAGATCTACCCATCACCAGAGTGCCATGTCACAAAAAGATTTACACCCCACATCAAACGTTAAGCGCAGCTAGCTAAGCCTCTGTTGTCATCGCGGAAACCTCTGCTAATGATAGGGTTCTGGCGTACTCCTCCTCATACAGGAAGGCATGCAAAGAATGTGCAGTGGCCTGTCGTAATGTCAAATGGAGGGTATGTAGACCCGGCGATTTAAGGCCTGACTCGTATATGTTATGTGGAGCACGCTGCCATGTATTGCATTACATCTTTGGTGGGGCATTACTCCTGACATTTTTACTGTGTGTGCGAAAGCTGCAGGGTTCCCACAGGGGCCCGCGCGCCTACATTGGGAGAGAGAAAATGATGGACCTTTGCCTCAAACTTTATCGAACGCATATTTCGCGAAGTACACTTGGATTGCGATACAAACCAAACGATTCCTTGAGGTGGTTGAAGTGTCTAAATAGCACTAACGTTCATCAGGACAGAATATCACCTTGACAGAGACCGTCGCCGTATCACTGGGAAGTTGTAAAACAGTGCCCGGTGCGGCGTGCAAACTCCTCAAACTCCTCCTCCGCAGTATCAAAACTATACCTTCTCTGTCTGCACAAACCTCGAGTCAACAGTCTTGTGAGACTCATTCGTGAAGTGTCTGCAGAACCCATGGTTAAGCAAATCCTACCAGGCAGAAAACAAAGGAAGTTGTTTATAGAGGGTCTAAAAGTCATACGAGCTCACTAACAGGCGATAAAATGTCTCGAAGTAAGTTAGCGATGACGGGGACTGTCTTATCCGATGCAATCATCTGCAAATGTGTCTGATTTGCCCGTTATACAGTCCGTTCCTCTGGTTCTCTTTGTAGGATGGACACAAGACAAAGAATGAACAAGCATCCAAATTCCGCATCCAATTTCAACTTCAGTGTAGGAGTCAAGGGGAGAAACAGAGCACTGGGATTTGTTGAGCTGGAATTGGCTGGCGTAGGCACACACTTTCACACTGTAGTTTCCTTTGTGTGTTTGTTCATGTTTCTGGTCTATGGCAGCCGATGGCAGTTCCTGTTTACTCTGTATGTGAGAGGGGTTGATAAGAAGGCTACAGCTGTTTAGGGAGAGGGCTTCCCCCACTGGGCATGCTGTGAGGCCCATATCCTGCAGCCCTCCAACCGATCATGTGCCTCCTAATCTTTAGGACATTTTAAAATGAGCTTTGTCCCCCACTGCTGCGGCACTCGGAAACTCTGCCAAAATTGCTTTGCTTTACGCCAGACACACATGCTCACGTGCACGAACGCGCAGCCACACGCATATGTGTTTATAAGAAATGGTCCAAGAATTTCAGTAATAAAACATTAGATTCATTATTCATCCATGAGAGCGTTTCGCTCTCCCTCTCCCCCTCTCTCGCTCTCTCTCTGGCAGATCCACACATACTGAAAGGCTGTAAAGGGTGGGATCATATCCCCGTAAACATATGAGTTCCTTTAGGTCTTGGCTGAGAAAAACTCAAACCCAGCCACAGCCCTGACCCAGTTGCAGTATGGGGTCAGTATGTGTTCCAGTCTTCTTTTAAAGTCCTAGCTATCTATAATGTGATTTCCTCCCAACCCCACCTCGGCAGGGTTGTAGATCTGAGACCCAGGCAGCAGGCGAGTGAGAGAGATAAGAAAGCCTGGAGCTACCCGGTGGCCTCTGGGAGTGAGACCTGTCAGAACAGTCAAAGCCAAGGTCAGGACCTATCTCAACCCCAACCGCCAGACCCCTCCTCCCCACCTCTCTGGCCGTAAGGCAGGCCGAGACCCGATGACATGGCAGAGTGGCCTAGGGACCCACTTTAGCCAACTGGAAATCTGCTCTATGTAAGACGTTCAAGGGGAGATGGAATGTGGAATTCCCGACTGGATTATGACAGTCAAAGGTTATGCCTATAGAACGTAACACTTCTTTCTGAGGACATTTTTATGGCTAGTTGGGAATGAATGATATTACAAACTTTCCTGGGTGTCGACACGTCAGAGCTCATATGGCATAGTCATATGGCCTCATGACTATGACAGCCCTCTGCGCTAAAGCCTAGGCACTGACCCGGGGAGTGAACGCAAGTCTTTATGTCTCAGGCAAAGATAGGCATCAGACTGGCGGTTACACAGATATTGAAACTGCTCATTGTATCCGTCCTTAGCCCTCGCTTGAATCAATTAATGTTATCAGAGGCTTATCTGTAGCACAGCACTGATGACCTTTCCCTCAGAGTCATTACTCGGGTCAAAATGACTTCAACATACCAAATCAATCCTGCCCATCAACCTCCCACCCCCAAAGACTGTAATAGATTAGATAAAATAGCCTGATGAAGGCATGGATCTATGTTATCAAGGGGTTACTATGGTGATTACATGTGATTTGTCATGAGAAGCCATGGAGAGCTGAGTGATCTGGTTTGTAGGCCTTGACGTCAGAAACCAATATGCCGCCAGTACGAAGCGAAATGCTTTCTTCAGAGCTCAGCAGAGGACTAGAGTAATAATAATGATAACAATACATTACATTTGTAGAGGTCTTTTCATTTACAGTAAATCACAAAGTTCTTCACACTGAGAGCAAACATTAAAAGAAAAAAGCTGTATTAAAAGGGCTAAAAACATTCGGAGAGTAACTGACAATTCTATAAACTCTAAAAACATTCGGAGACTAACTGACAATTCTATACACTCTAAAACATTTGGAGAGTAACTGACAATTCTATAAACTCTAAAAACATTCGGAGAGTAACTGACAATTCTATCAACTCTAAAAACATTCGGAGAGTAACTGACAATTCTATAAACTCTAAAAACATTCGGAGAGTAACTGACAATTCTATACACTCTAAAAACATTTGGAGAGTAACTGACAATTCTATAAACTCTAAAAACATTCGGAGAGTAACTGACAATTCTATCAACTCTAAAAACATTCGGAGAGTAACTGACAATTCTATAAACTCTAAAAACATTCGGAGAGTAACTGACAATTCTATAAACTCTAAAAACATTCGGAGAGTAACTGACAATTCTATCAACTCTAAAAACATTCGGAGAGTAACTGACAATTCTATAAACTCTAAAAACATTCGGAGAGTAACTGACAATTCTATCAACTCTAAAAACATTCGGAGAGTAACTGACAATTCTATAAACTCTAAAAACATTCGGAGAGTAACTGACAATTCTATCAACTCTAAAAACATTCGGAGAGTAACTGACAATTCTATAAACTCTAAAAACATTCGGAGAGTAACTGACAATTCTATCCTCTAAAAACATTCGGAGAGTAACTGACAATTCTATCAACTCTAAAAACATTTGGAGAGTAACTGACAATTCTATCAACTCTAAAAACATTCGGAGAGTAACTGACAATTCTATAAACTCTAAAAACATTCGGAGAGTAACTGACAATTCTATCAACTCTAAAAACATTCGGAGAGTAACTGACAATTCTATAAACTCTAAAAACATTCGGAGAGTAACTGACAATTCTATCAACTCTAAAAACATTCGGAGAGTAACTGACAATTCTATAAACTCTAAAAACATTCGGAGAGTAACTGACAATTCTATACACTCTAAAAACATTCGGAGAGTAACTGACAATTCTATACACTCTAAAAACATTCGGAGAGTAACTGACAATTCTATACACTCTAAAAACATTCGGAGAGTAACTGACAATTCTATACACTCTAAAAACATATTAAAAAACTGCAGAATACATAGTGGTTTGAAACGGCGTCAGTATAAAAGACGGAACAGGCTAAACCAGGTAGACAAAGCCTGCAGTGCTAAATTCATCCCTTGCATACCACACCCAAATGGGTCCAGATCTGGGAATATGGATTACCTGATTACACAAAGGAAGCCTGTTCATCCTCTAGGGTGGGTTTCAGTTATCTGATGTCCTCTTACAGTACCTTGCCCGTCCTGGTCCTAGCACGCGCGCAAACGCGCACACACACACGCACGCACACACGCACACACACACACGCACACACACACACGCACGCACACACACACACACACACACACACAAACACACAAACACACACAAACACACCAGACAGACATCAACACCTCCCCGGGCCGTCAGGAATCCGAATGTGTCAGATTATCTTTCCAAACATTAAGATATATTCAACACTTAAATAGCCCCTGTCTCCTCTCTCCTCCTTCCAACGCCCAGTTGGCTAGTCAAAGAGTGGGTCATTCATTCCTGTGCAGTATGTGGCGGAACAGTAGCCAAGCCTGTTCCCCAAGCAAATCATACTCAAGAAAATTGAAAAATATAATAAATCCAACCTGACATGCCCACTCAATAACACCCCATAGTACAACCTGTGTAGAGATGAAGCCACTATGTCATTTGGAAACTAAACATAGAGCCTCTGTTTGACAGTATCTCAGAAAACATGTGTGGAGGGTAGAACACCTAAAGAATGGGTCTATTAGAAATTAAACTATATATTTCTACATTTAAAAAAATACTGTATATATGTTCAATTCATATGAAACAGTTCTAAAAGCAGGTAGTGAAATAGGAAAATAGACACTGCATTCATACACCATATTGATGTTTAGAACCATGCCATTCATTTAAAAACGGTCACATTAAAAGAGTCCGACAGATCTGTGGCCAGACTTTACAGGTCGACGGTTGCCCGTTGTTACGACCGTCTGGGGACTAATATCCATCCAGGTGTGTTTAGAACAGGAGGGGTGGTGACGGAAATGAAACGGTAACCAGGATATCGCACCCCAGAATAATGCCCTCTCAGCGCCCAGGGAGAGAGAGAGAGAGAGACCGAGGACAGAGAGGAGAGAGACAGAGAGATAGAGAGAGACCGAGGATAGAGGAGAGAGATAGTGGTACGAGAGAGAGACAGAGAGAGAGAGAGAGAGAGAGAGAGAGAGAGACAGAGACAGAGACAGAGACAGAGAGAGAGGAATGGAGAGAGAGAGACAGAGAGAGAGGAATGGAGAGAGAGAGAGAGAGACAGAGAGAGAGAGAGAGAGAGAGAGAGAGAGAGAGAGAGAGAGAGAGAGAGAGAGAACCAGATGTTGATCCACCGGAGGGGATCTCAGCTTCTGTTTGTGCAGGCTTTGACAGGCAGGCACCACACCTAGCCTAGCCATGCACAATTGGCTCTGCCAACATACTAACGAGAGCCGCAGCGATCAGGTGGCCTGGCTACCCCTTAGCTTCATGGGAAATGAGACACATTAGGCACATTCAGCGAGCGGCATTCACTTTCAGTCAGTGTTCTCTTTGCTCAAACAGCAGCCATTCACTCTATATTGCCTCTCACCTTATTGAAGCTGAACATACTGTATATGCTTTGTGTCCTTGTGTATCGGCTAAATTCACACCTTGTCAATGAGGGGTTTGTCGTTCCAGCTCACTGTTTTGGCCAGTGAACGGTGCTGAAAGCGCTAGAAAGGTCTAAGCCGGCTAGGCTAGTGTTATCCCAGAGTGAGTCGGCTTAGTGAGATATTTTTGCTCCCACCCAAAACCTATTAAAAAAAAAAAGGAAGAAATCCTCCCCAGTCACATGAAGTTAGTGACTTGTTTTATGACCGCCTCACCTAGCCTGACACCAGTAAAACAGCGAAATCCAAGCGAACGCTTATCATAGTCTTCGCTGCCGACGTTATGGGAGCAACGAATGGAGAGAAGCCAGACTTGAGAACACATTCACGGTAAACCAAATGAGCACAGCTTGGTCTCCTCAACGCAAACTCCAGACCCCCGAGAGCATGTTTTTTTTAATGTATTTTTCTCCGTACATATAAATATATATTTCTCCACCATTTGACCTGTCTTGTGTATTATCAATGTAATAAACCCCACAGCTTCAGGTTTCTTACAGTATATTTTCTCTGTTTAATCTGCTGGGTGATTTATTGATTAGGCTGGGTTACGTCTCAAATGGCACCCTATTCCCTATAGGGTCCTGGTCAAAAGTAGTGCACTCTATAGGGAATAGGGTGCCATTTGGGACGCACTCGCTGTGTCTAGGTTGACCCATGTGTTAGGCAGATGTCGAGGCAGGCAGGCAAAACATTCCTCGGAAAAGCTGGAGCTGGAAGGTTAGGATCTGCTTCTGCCTGATTTCCAAATCTCATCTCCCACTGGAATGGCCCTGAATGCCAGGGAGATTCCCTGTTGCCGGGGAACAGGGAGCAGGAATGTTGAAGCCTGACAGAATGGTAATGTGACAACGGGAACACTGTTTGTTTGCACCGCTGTCATTCCCCCTGCCCCCTTTCATCCTTATCACAAGCCATATTTCCATTTTAAGTGACAGTGATAGACAACAGATAGGAATAGGATGGGTTTCCTATTTTGAAGGGGGATATGTGTTTGTGTGTGTGTGTGTGTGTGTGTGTGTGTGTGTGTGTGTGTGTGTGTGTGTGTGTGTGTGTGTGTGTGTGTGTGTGTGTGTGTGTGTGTGTGTGTGTGTGTGTGTATAAAGGTCTTTTGAAACAGGAATGAGAAATGTGAGCAATGATTGGTTGTCGTAACTTTTAACCTCTCTTGGGTCTTAAATTGCTTTCATGCAGATACGGTGCAGAGGGTGATTTCCTGTCATATATTACAGTAGGCAGGTGTATCTGAACATAGTGTTATGCCTACAACATATAGCCTCCAGATCTTCAACCTGCAATGTCCAGCCTTCCACAGCTAAACCAAACATCAAACTGATACTGTATGTATCAGGGAACTTTGCACTCTAACCTAAAAGTGTTAACATGCTATGTTAGTGTTAATCTTGTGATACAGAAACACACTGTATGAGGATGATATGTGCAGCATCCGTGGAAGTCCTTGGAAGTCGGGACATTTGCTATACTTCTTCTTTGAAGGCATCCCACATGAATGCAGAATGAGCCCATTAGGCACTAAGTGATGAGTGTTAGTCAACAAGCGCCTTCTCAAGAGGCAATTTCCTTTCTCTCTCTCTCTTTCTTCAGCCACTTTAATGGGATCCATGTCATGTGTTTCTAGTAGGTTTCTGGGCACACAGACTACTCAGTGTGTCTGCTGAGTACACAGTGGCACACAGTCAAGTGATTTGGG
Source organism: Oncorhynchus clarkii lewisi (assembly GCF_045791955.1). Classification (NCBI taxonomy): domain Eukaryota; kingdom Metazoa; phylum Chordata; class Actinopteri; order Salmoniformes; family Salmonidae; genus Oncorhynchus; species Oncorhynchus clarkii. The sequence continues at coordinate 20,103,703 of NC_092153.1, forward strand.
GAGATTAAGGGGAATAAAAACCTGGTATCTGAGCAGCACAAAATGATGAAAAGCTATATGACGTACCGTTATCCTGCTAATTATCCTTGCTATAAAAGTATGTTATTGTTATGTTGGCCTATTTTTACTTTCGCGTTTCTGTGGAGTGGATTTACAAATTGTATATAAAGTTCAAGTGAGATTTTAGGTCAAATCGAAAGATGGATTATTGCCGATAATAGCACACAGTCCAAAGGTGCATTCAAAATTAGTCAACTTCCATAATTAACTTAACCCTATACACTCGTGGGAATTGGCCTATACGGATAGGGCTAAAGGAAATGTTTCTTACTGAAGAAATATGGAAAGCACGTAGACAACCATGGCAGCAATTAAACGTTTCTGGGGAAATTATTAGACTAAAAGGTGAGGACAAAACTGTTCACCTGACACAAGAAAATCCTCTGGATGCCTTCAGTAACATGAAAAGAATATTCTTTGAAAATATGAGGTAGGTGGAAAACAAGACAAAGAAAATGACATGGGTTGGAGTGAGAGGTCTAACGGGTGTCTCCAAAGTCTGCACAGTTCCCAAATCTTTTGAATTCACTTGTGTGACTCAAAGAAGAGTCTTCAACTACAAGGTGTTTATTGTGGTTGTTTCGTTTGGAACACGGCCCTGTATCCTGCCTTTACACAATACTGTTGTATACGCAATCCAAAAACGGTCCATTAGAAATCCTAATCTGGGTCAGGTGGGCCTAAATAGAAAGCTTGTTCTATTGCCAACGTGAGGAGGAAAATGATCAAACGCGATCTTACAGTGTACGGTTTTGAGAGAAGCAGATGGTCATTTTGATGCGCTTAGAATGGAGTCATGAGTGCATTCAGATGAGTGACCCGCGGCAAATCTTCGTCACAACGCGGAAAACACAGGCTCATTCTGCTCAGGACAACCCAGGGTGATCATAAACATAGTGATCATAAACGTTGACACTGTGTATCATTTGAGTTTTACGATATGGAAATGTGAAAAGCATATTGGATTCACAGGTGTTTGACTTGCTTGTAATGACATCAAAGTTATATTTATTATAATCCTCAACGGCTCACCTTTAAAAATACATTGAGTCCTCATAATTTACAGTATTTCCCCCACTCGGACAACAAAAAAGGCGCTAAAGTTGACCAATTACCGGGGAAGGATGGGGGCAACTTCTTGTCGCGCACGGTGCTCAAGTTCAGGACGGCTGTCAGTCAAAACCCATACAGAGCTGTGAAGCAGAGACCCAGAGCTCTGGCATCATGTATAGCATGTTACAGCCACTGCATTCCAATTTAGGCATTTATCAGTGTCCAAATCTGTAATTTTCAACCCATATATACGTATGGGTGTAACGGGCTACGTGGTTAAGCAACTTTGTACCATTATTTTTAAGAGGCCTTCACTATTTACAGTCAGGTATGGAATTTGAAGATGTACTGTATGCTTATTACACCGTAAGCAATAAATCTGTTTCATTATTATCTCGAGTGGGCCTCTATTTTTAGTCGCCATCTTTGTTTCATTGCTTCCAGATGGAACAGACTCGGAGGAATTCGACAGAACTTCTGGTTCTCATTAAGACTCAGACTGGGGTGACATCATCACACATGAAAACTCTCGTCTTGGGATTCGACAGATGCCTGGGAGCGTTAGCGCAAAGCCAAGGTGCTAACCCCTAAAGGCGATCCCAGCCCAAATAAGGAAGACAAGTCAATGGTCAGTCGGACATAAAACAAGCATGTGTCATTTGGCAGAGTGATGTCACTGTATCTTCTCGGCTGTCACACAACGGATTTAAAACTGCACTTTTTGTTTATTTGTGTTATTTTCTCTTTTTCAAGACGTCCTCATCTTTCAACCTCTGATCTCTGGGATTAGCGAGTGATGCTTTGGCTACTGTGGGAAAATGTCAAAAGGCGAGAGTTGAACTTCCTGCGGTTAGGCCAGCTATTTGCTCCTACGATAACAAATGCGGTTCTGTCGTTATTATTTCTTTACTTAGCTAACCCTCTTTATCTAGGGGTTCCCCCCCCTCTTTATCTAGAGGTGCCCCCCCTTGGGAAATCCTTTATCATAGATCCATTCTTTAGGCCGACTGGAGTGATTCAAGTTAAATCAGCTCACTCTCCGAGGTATACAATGGTGCGCCCGCTACACTGAAAGCATTACCTTACAAGAGCTGTTCATCCACTCACCATCACATAATGCAGTTGATGTGTCATGCCCAGATCTGTTTCACCTGTCCTTGTGCTTGTCTCCACCCCCCTCCAGGTGTTGCCCATCTTCCCCGCTTATCCTCTGGGTATTTATACCTGTGTCTTCTGTCTGTCTGTTGCCAGTTCATCTTGTTTGTTCAAGACTATCAGCTTTTTGTCTCAGCTCCTGGTTTTCCCCAGTCTCTCTTTTTCTCGTCCTCCTGGTTTTTGACCCTTGCCTGTC